>NC_056731.1:1080666216-1080981216 GCF_019279795.1 Protopterus annectens
GTGCGATGAACACGTGGAAGTAGGACAACAACACCAAGAGCTAGAGGTAGACATGGACGTGCCAGAACACAGATCCATTCCCATAGTAGCAGTACCAGCCCCATCACTGCAGTTGGGGGCACTGTCCACACAACAGCAGGCCATGTGCACGTGGCCCAGTCCCAAGAGGTACCCGGATCCAGCGGACATATGTCATCATCAGGGGAGAGTAGCATATTGTGGCTTATACCTGGTTGGGCCCATGGAACCCCTGGCAGGCACAGTTCATGTGTCCATGGCTAGAGACAGTGAACTGCACACCCTGCCAGGTACTGTCTGCAGCTGTCCAACAAACCCCTGTATAAGGCAGCTGCATGGCAGAACTGTGTGCATGCAAACACACACACAATACCATCACAGCTAGGCCAACCCCATACCTACACACACCACATCACCACAGCCAAATTAATAATTAAACCCCCTCACTGACACACATGGTGTCAAAAGTATGGATCAGCCTATGTTTCTGGCAAACCAACAGTACACCTTGTGAATATGGTGATACCTGTGCCACATTCCTGTCATCATTAACATCGATGCATGGACAGGCAAATATGGTTTTGATGCACAGGGTGACTGTACTATGCTATACCAATGCAATGCTGTCTAACTTGTTGCCAGCAGTACAGTTTAATGCTTACATGTAAGGCAGTGTAGCTGTCCAGCCATGATGCATTATAGCTCTTAGTAACACTGAGTGATTGTGGTCTCCATAATGTATTCCATTTGTGTTGTAGGTGTTCATGTGTCAGCAGGATGATGGTCTGCTGTTGTATCCTACAAGGGCTATGGCACTGTGGTGATACCTTGGCTGTGCCACATCCTGGGTACAGGTGAACACATGTCACAGGTCTGTATAACAGTTACTGCATGTGTCACATGGCTGATAGATCTGGGGGTGGTGAATACAGGTGAGTGTATGATGGCTGATGTCAGCAGCCCTTTACAGTGGACAATGGTAAGTATACTGGGTGGTACACACCACATATTTGTGTATAACACACACAGAGGCTTTGGTGTTGATGTAATACACATAGAATACTGTACACATGGATGTATGCACCTGTGCAAGGGACCCATTTTAGCCTGTGTAATTCCACCAAGACAAAATAGGCACAACAGCACATTGGGAAATAAGCAGTCTGCTAGTTTAATGTCATTGATGATGGTACTGGCAGAATATATGTCCCCTTCCCTAATTTAGTGCAATTCTCAACTTGGTATGCATAAGTGTGCTGGTGTGGGTGGCACAGTCCTACCCTTTGGAGGGTGAGAGGTGCTGTAGAACCACAGATAATGTGATAGACAACTAATTAAACTGTTAACATGAACTGTACAGTATTACGGCCAGCTAAGCAAGGGGATACACTCAGCAGTAACTGCAATGATGGTGGCTGTGTCCACAAGAAACACACTCAGCTATATATACCAACCCCAGTATCGCTGTACACCTATACAGTGGGGAAGAGGGCATTTACACATCTACCACTAGTTGTGATGGAATGTATTTCCACAGGATGATACCTGTGAAATGTTAGCATTCGCCAGGCAGTTCTCGGACAGATGACATCCTGGGACATGTATATTCTGCAAACAGAAGTAGATTCCTTCACATATACACACTGGGACTAGAACCCCTGCCTAGGTATTTAGTGCTACTGATGTGTGTGGCCTTAATTGCACACATCACACAGCTTTTAGGATGAGGTGTGTACCAGATTACATGTTATGTGAAGAACATCCCCAGGCCTGTACAGTATGGTAATGGGGATGTACTGGTTGTTTATGGACAATACATGCTGTGAAATACTGTCATATACACATTGATAAACACATAACAGTCATACATACATCTGAGAGACTTGGGCTTATCAGTGCTAACTACCTTGTCAGTGTGTCCATTCTGTTACAGATAAGTTGCACATAGTACATGCATAACTGGGCTGGATAGTGTTATCAGTTACCTGTATGGTTGATGGTGACAGTGGTCCCCATACAGTGGAACATGAGACATGTACTGGGGGTACCATGGTGTAATGACAGTATACCCAGCACCCACACCCCACAGTGGATATTGTACGCACTGAAAACCATGATAACACTCTGACATACCCACCATCACACATTGACCAGGACTGCAATACAACCCCGTGTCTATCCCAAGAGTGCTACTGCAGCTATACACATCTAATGCACATGCCACATGGATAGTAGGGTGATGCATTGTCATAGCTTTCCTACGGTCAGCAACATCACTATCCATAATACTGTGTGGCAAGGTGTATTGTAGTTGGAGAATGTGGCCTCAGAATGCTGTATCCTACAAATATACACACATGCACACATACACATACTTGCCAGAACTCAGATGGTATCCCATGCCTATCAAATCATTTGGACAACAGTGTTGTGCTGGTACTGCAAGCCCCAGGTATCCCTTAGGGAGAAGATTGTAACAAGGCACATGTAATGTCCAGTACAGCAGCAGCCACATCTAACTATGGCAATGGGGGGTGCGGTGGGTGTGAAGGGTCCCAGGGTATTCTCAACTACAGGTCTACAAACACACAGATATTGTTAATCTCAGTAATGCACACGTACACATTTATCAGTTCTGGGGTCCATCGGTGCAGGTGTTCATAGGTGTGTACCAGGCTATTGTCCATGGAGAGATGGGAAGTTTAGGGGATGTTTGTACAGTGGTATCATGCCACCTGCCATGTGTCAGCAAGCCATATATCAACAGATACTACATCCTCAGGGTGAGAGTTACATTCAACATCCAATCATCTGGTTGCCTCTTGAATAGGGCCAGTGAGGTGCTCCAATTGACATGTATGCAACATGTATTACATAACATGGTCAGTGTCTGTCTTGGAGATCTGTACCCAAGCAGGTTCTGTTGACTGTAATAGTGTAGTTGAGGTATCCATGGCATGTGGTGCATACAGGGTGTGGATTCTTAGCTGTGGCATTCATAATACAGCTGGGCAGACATGTCAGTATCAGTCAAGCATAGATTGCCTGTAAGTAGCCAGGATGGATACCTGACATCTGCACATCTGTACAGAGGACAGACAGACATCAGCTAGCCAACTGGCTATGCATTAGGATGAATGTGTTGACAAACAGTCGTCTGACACTGATAGGTATGCCACTACTACATGACAGCAGCCCTCACTGACATGTGCTATACACATTGTAGTCTACAGTTAATATCCACATGTCAGATCAATATCCAGTAGAAAATATTTAATGAGACACAGCTCACACACCAGGAACATGACAGTGAGGACTCAGAGTCCATCTTTGCATGCAGGGGTGTTTGGTTTCAGTACTACAATCTGCAATCTACTGTTACTTGGGAAAGCACTGTCAACAGTATTAATGTAATGATACACTACATGTCAGTGTGACTGCATATAACCTGGGATACTATACATTTATGTAACACATTCAAACAGAAAAGAGTGTTGTACAATCCATATATACTCAGGTGTCCCAGACAGTAGACTCACACCCCTTCCTACTGTAATGACTGCACATAGACACATGTTATGTACATGGAATTAAATGCACTTATTAAAGATGTCATTATCCTGCTATTTTATCAGACCAGAATGTGAGCACGGGTTACCAGGGTTTTGCAATGCTTAGCAGGTTTCAGCATTGCTGCACTATAAATGATAAGCAGATTTGCACACTGGTAAGTGAAGCCTACACGGTGTAAGTGCCTGTATGTTTAACTGTATGTTATTAGCACTTACCATCATGCAAACCAGCTTAAAGCTGCTCAGAACTGCCTTAACCACTCTGTATTCAACAGCCCTTGTTCTGCCCAGCAACATAATACACAGCCATTGCAGGTCTTGAACCCAGGACCCTGTAAACTATTGTCACAGCAGTTAACCACTAAGCCATCACAGCTGTGAAGACAGTTGTTTTTTCCAGTATATTTGCCAGTACACATACTGAATAGTATTGAACAACTGCTATGACTTCTACAATAGTGTAGTACTTGTTAGTGACATTACTGTTGAATCACGTATGTTGTTATATGTAAATATACACATATCAGATAAATACGGTGTGATACATCTGGGAAGGTATATACAACAGTCATGTTTACACATAAGGATATGTGTATGTATGTATATATATATATATATATATATATATATATATATATATATATATATATATATATATATATATATATTTATGGTTCCCATTCAGAAGCCTGAAACATCAAAAGCCTGAAAATCAAAATCCTGAAACCAAAAGCCTGTAAATTCAGAATCCTGAAAACTCAAAATCCTGAAAGCCCAAAATCCTGAAAGACCAAAATCCTGAAACTCAAAATCCTGAAAACAAAAAATAGACATACTGATGTCATTGTGGCTTTGCTATTGTTAGCCCTGTGGTGTTAGGTCATGTGTTGGGGTCAGGTAAGTGTGTGGTTGGTTTTATTTTAGGGTTAGGGGCGGTTTAAGTGAGTTAGGGTTAGGGGGCAGGTTAGGCATGTATGCAATAGTGACAAATATTGGGGTTAGGGGCGGTTTAAGTGAGTTAGGGTTAGGGCGCGGGTCAGGTGAGTGTGTGATAGTGACGGACCTTAGGGTTAGGGTCAGGGTCAGTTGGTAGATATTAGTGTCTTTATAGTGACATATTAGCATTATTTGTGTTTTCAGGATTTTGAGTTTCAGGATTTTGGTCTTTCAGGATTTTGGTCTTTCAGGATTTTGAGTTTTCAGGATTCTGAATTTTCAGGCTTTTGGTTTCAGGATTTTGATTTTCAGGCTTATGATGTTTCAGGCTTCTGAATGGGAACCATGTATATATATATATATATATATATATATATATATATATATATATATATATATATATATATATATATATATATATATATATACATATACACACACACATGTAGATATATGTGTAGTTGTACATACACATATATATTCATATTTATGTATTTAAATCCATCTGTATATTGTGTTATATATATGGTCATATATAGATCTACACACACACATATGTTAAACATATGTCCAGAACATGTAGTGGAGTCATACCTCAGCACCAATAGTCACATCCTCTTAGTGGAAGGGGATATCACTGTAGGTATAAATGTAGACCATTGCTACTGTAACAGGGGATGTCTTAACAGACATGTTGTGTGTGGAAAGTCACATCTAATATTGACATGTATGCCATCAGTTACTGCCAGACAACCTAAGATCATCATAGTACAGTACCACAGATATCACAGTAATGGTCCTGTGGAATACAGCAGAGATATGACCAATAAATGTGGACAGTCTGACACACATTGGTCAGTTCATAGGTATACACACAACCCCTTAATGCAAGACGTGTGCACCAAGCCTGAGAAAGTGGATGTTAACAACCATGTAAATGGAGATATCACGTAAATACTGGAATAGATATGCTCACACAGTTTATGCATTCACATACTCCTGTCTGTCCTGACACATAATAACTGGAGAAGCAGAGTTCACAAGCTCCTATACTACCCACTAGTTAGTGACTTACATCTGTACAGCATCCCACTGCTTTGTCAGAAATACACAACAGTTATGGTGGCCCAGCAGCAGTACATCTGACAAATGTCTGGGCATAACATCACATTGGGTAAGTATTCTGGGCTGCTAGGCATGTCACAAAGCACTGCGCAAACTACAGCAGACTGCCACAACACTGGTCTACATTTCTTATGAGTGAAGACACATGTACCTGCAAATATAGCAGGCTCTACAGGCATGTAACATCATGGAGTAACAGACACCTGTGTGAAAGCGCATACCCACAACCAATCTGAACATAGCCACAGCCACATATGGTAAGAGTTCTTAATATTATAGTATATGGACTGTCTGATCAACACCTTCCTCATATGTGACACTCACACACTAACCCTACATATACTGGGCCAATACACAGTGTATTCTGATGCATGACTGTGGTATGGGACATGTGTGGGTTTGGTCCTGCAAACATGTATGCCGGTAGGGTACCATACACTGGAGCAGCATGCAACATCAGATAGAACAGGATGAAGAACAATGACATCTACCACAGTCTGTACACAGGCCAAGGTACATATTCGCAATACACACTCTGTCGACAATCACCATAAGTACACAGACCTCACTACTGTACATACTATAACAGAATGTCCAGGTTTTGTCCTCAAATATAAGCCCTACTATACATAACATGTCTATCAGTCTGATATCTCACTGGCTTGTTATCAGGTATGATGTCAATAAATAATGGTGTACTGAACATATGCACCTCTTGCTGCATGACATATGTACAAAGGTTGACAGAGTTGTGGAGGCACAAGCACAGGGTCAATATTAACATGTTGCTGTGATAAGCTCATACATTTACTGGTGTAACAGGGTTTGTTGTGACATATGTCTTCTGAGGGATATGAAGTCAGTAACTCTCATGGCTGTCACCATGTACTGACTTCCGTCCTCAGACTATGCAACTGCATTTCTAAAGATAGGTCATCTATGAGTAATGCAACACATGTAAGACTCCAAACACTGGCCATTCTGCAGATAGCCCTACAGGTGAGAGTTTTCTCAAATACATAACACTTGTCATGACAGGTATTAAATCATGAAGACCAGCCATATCCACACAAACCCTGTTAAACCAACCTTACATCAAATGTAGAAGAGCAAGACTTACATTCTGTCCTTATGTCTGGAACATCCCCCTCCTGTTTGTTGGCCTGTCTTCACAGTGTATGTTGTAAGAGGTATATGAAACTACCCTCTGTGATGCTGTTTACCAAACACTGACATGAAGTCCTGCTCACAGTGAATGAAAAGGGCCAACACCCACATGATGTTCCTAGTTATAGGAGTGTGTTTTCATGCAATTGGCTATGGGAATGTTACCACAGCTGTTCCACATACAAGCAGCTAGTGGTGGACTGCAATTCATGCACAAGCCATCAGCTGATCATGAGCATCACTTACAAAATACAAGCTGCTGCCTAAGCAAATCAGTTGTACCTTTCTACATCCACCAGAGAGGGAGTGAGAGAGACAGACAGAGACAAATTAAGAAAGGAAGGGGATAAGAGAGTAAGCGCTAAGCATAGTTGTGTTACACACTTACCAGTACAGGGTTTCCAACCCCTGCTTGACTATGTATTGTTATTACATTTTTATGCAGTTATTGCATGCAACACATAGCTTACATGTTAGAGATCTGTCCAAAGGTATATTTGAAGATGAGTGACATCAGCAACAGTGATTAAGGAGGAATAAGGTAGGTATAGTACATGTACCTGTCCACAAAAGCAGGTGCCAAGGACGACACAACCACACTCTCCAAGGGACTCGCACGCATTATCACAGTTGGCAGGGTCAGGAATAAAATTCCTAACCAACTAGTTTGCTACACTACAGTATTATGCAGGTATCAAATGCACCACAGACGTTATCAGGCTGATATATGGGCAAAGGGTATGTCAGGGTGACTAACATCAGAAGGCATGCTTCTGTAGGGCAATGGGAGGTCTAGTGAGTGTGAATGGCTTCCAAATCATTAATCTCCATACAAACACAGGCACAGGTTTGCCAGTACTGACATGCATGGGTTCATTGCTTCACAGGTGTATAGTGGTTGACTGTGTCAGAAGGCTGTACAAGGCTAGGCAAAGGGTGTACCTTGGCATCAGGTCACATGACAATGGTCTGCAGTGTGGCTCTGGGATGTAGTCCCTGGATTGGCCTACACAGGTGGGTACTGTATTCACCATCCACTCATCTGGGTTACTATTGTGGGTGGCCAGTGCTGTGCAATGCTTGTTCTATATTCCATAACATGGACAGAGTCTGGGATGTGCACATGTCCCACAAGCATGTTCTGTGACATGTGGAAGTGTACCCGGCGTGTCTGGGGCATGTTGTGTGGACAGATTGTTATCATTGATGTGGCATTCCTGACCTCTTGTGGTGAGAACTAGCTATGGAATTCAGGTTGATCCTGGACCTACACTGACAGCATGATACAGGTATTCACTGGTATTAGTGGCATTTGTCCATAAAAGGCATGTGAATATTGCATGATATTTCCTTTGTGGGTTACATTTGCTGACTCTATAGTTGTTGCAGGTGTCCAGTGGGGAACATAGCAAAGGACCACTGTAAGCAAGTATTTGCCTATTGTAGGGATGGAACAGGGTGCCATGTCCTCTGTAGTCCACTGCAATCACACCATGGTTACTATCTGTGGGCAATATGCAGGGAACTACCAACATAGTGGTTGTTGCCTAGCCAAGTGTGTTTGTGTTTGAGACACGGGTGGAAAGTGTTCTCTGGGTAATACAAGGATTGCCTATATTGCTCCCCAATTCATAATGTCACATGTAGGGGTATGGATTGTCTACACCAGCCTCTCTTCTGTTTGGCATCTATTGTCCTTGTAAGGTGGACATTGTGACATATATTAATTCCTCCATATAAGAAATTTGCAAAACCCACCCCCCCAATGAGTCCTGTTATTACACAATCACAGCTACCTGAACACAGGATACTGATGATAAACACACACACACACACACACACACACACACACACACACACACACACACACACACACACACACACACACACACACTTTACAGTGCTGAGATTCAAACCCCTATCTAGCAATATATTGCTACTACAGTGCACTGCATTTATTGCAGGTGCCACAGAACATATAGGGTACTCCTTCCCCAAAGGTGCATTTCAAGGTGAATGACATCAGTAGGCTTGCCAAAGTAGGGCACTGGAGAGTGCAGTGTGTGTGAATGGGCCATAAACCATTCATCTGGAAGTACACACACAACACTCAGTCACACACAGGTTTACATTTAAGAGGAATGTGTATTCAACTGCTAGATTAATAATGACTTGTACAGTCATGGTACACAGTTATCACAAACACCACAGACACTACAGTGCTGAGGGATACCAAAAGCAAATGTCTACAGTGATTGACATTTGCACATCATGTGGTATTAGCCAACTGGATGTGTGCTGGGTGGGACAGGCCTCATGATTGGAAGCTCTTTGTTACTGTCTTCCACACATCTATGTATGTGTAAGTTTGGCCTATTATACTGTGTTGTCCTTGGATATTTGTGTGTATCCCTATCCAATGTGTGTGCAAAGCATGACTGATGTGCAATGTGGAGGGTGTGCACAAACATCTGCAACTGTTAGGTATGTATAGTCCACTGTTGTTTCCAGACATGGGCTTCATTTCTATAAGTGTGAGAGCATGCCCAGTATGACCTTTCAGTATTTTGTTGTCAGATATGGCCTTCATTTATCTAATTGTGGGAGCACACCCAGTATTACATTCTGTATTGCATGTGTGAATCCATTCCAGGTAGGTTGTACTCCAATGCAGGCTTTTGTGTTCTACAACTACAGCTAGCAACCTGTTTTTGCAGGATATCTGTAGACTGGTTGACAATATGGGGTCGCAATGGGTAAAGGATAGTAGGATACTGTAACTAGCTGTGTCTGTGCTGCTTCCGCTGCATGGTTTTAGTGATAGCAGAGATATTCAGACATATGTACTGTTTTACACTGTGATTTTTTTATGTCAGCAACTACTGACAGGTATACATATTTGCTTGCAGTAATTTCATGGGAATACAAGATGAATGAAGCTGTGTCCAGTATTGTGGTCTGCAGCCTACATATTCTTGCACAATCTTGCCATTCTGGAGGAAGAGCTGCAGACACTTGCTGATGGGTCTGTGTAAATGGTTCAGCACCTTGGTACTGTGGTGTTAGAGGATCCCATGCTTGTACATCCATCGACGTGACAGTATGGTCATATCCTGCTGTGGCCATACTTCACAGCTGTACAGATTCACAAAGATTACCCAGAGGCAGGGCTAATATTTCTGATCATTACCCCTTCACATTGTGGTTTACGAGGAGGTTTGTAGCCAACCATTCCTGTGTTTGCAGGCAGGGATAGTATGTGCACATATCTGAGTTTCAGACTTCACACACTCCATGGTGTCCATGCTTCTAGCCCCCGTTATTCTATCCTCTTCCGAACATTATGCAAACATTATCTGATAAGTATCCCTATAGTTATCACTTCATCCCAGCAGTATTTAGGGGTTGGTCTACAGTTCATGCAGAAGGGCATGGTGGACATGCTACTGTGATTTGTCGGCAGGGCCTTAGATTTTTGTTCTGTGGACTGTGTTATGTTGTTATTTGGGAGTCCATGAGATAACATACATTGGCAGTACGGGTGAGACACAGGCCTTTGACAGAGGACTGTAGGGCATTTGGCAGTGATGCAGGCCATCTGTAGCAGGCTTGTGCATTGTGTCACTCTTACAGTCCCAGGCTGCAAGCCACTATATTCCCCTGGGGTGACAGAGTAGGTGTGCAAGGTGTTAATGTCACTAGTTTCTGTCCTTATTTATCCATTGGTGTGGATGCTGGCAGGGTGCTGCATACAGCTAGGGACACACCTGCATGGGACACCTCTTCACCATGCTGCATTCTGTGGCTATTCCCATACAGAGGTGGGAGTCATATTGTACTTATTCCCAACAGCAGGGATAAGACCTGTGAGGTACCTGTGGCTGATGGTGAGGTGAGCTTGGTGCATGTGTACTATGGAACCTACTTGCAGCTGGCTCACAGATATACGTGGGTCATTCCACTTATGCTGGATTCTGAAGGGACATCAGCAGTTTCTCAGTACCTCATACCTGTGCCTTTTGTGGTCTGTCAGTGTTTGGCCAGACAACATCACTATTCTATACTACACAGCCAACTAATGTGCTCCTAAACTGTATGTACAATTCCAAAGGTGTGTCCATTTGACAGTAACATTTTATGCACTCTCTGTCTAGGGTGCTTCCACCTGTGTACTGTTTGCATGTCTTGGCCTACATTCATGCCATGTCCATCTTCCAGATGGTGACAGATATTACATCCACACAATTAGTATGGATTACTGCTGGATTGTGTCTTGCTGGGATGCATTGTGTTTGGCACTGCAGTTGTGAGAACTTGGCCCTGTCATCAACAGTACTGGCCATTGGCCACCAGGACACAACCCTTCATGCCTGTGTGCTGACCACTTTCACACAACATACAACACATACCAACCTAACACACAGAGCCCTGCGTATTGTACATGTGCTACAATCTATCCTGCTACTTTGGCCATCTCAGGTAATCTGTGCTCCACTGTTATCATACCTACACATACATGTAACTACATTTCTATCTAGGATTGTGGGGGGGGGGGGGCACACTTGACAACTGTAAACATTTGCTATGACTGTACTGGCATTTCAGGTACTCCATTCCATTCTGTATTCTGACCTATCATGCAGACTAGAGGCATATCAGTGTACTACAGTTCTTAGATTTTATTGACCTACATTTCAGTTTCAGACTTCTTACCCTTCAGAACAAACATCCCACTGCCTGACTTGTTGTAGTCTGTCTGTGTAGGACTGGAGGGGGGCTGTTCTCCATATTCATCAATCAGAGGCCTTAGCACAGCCTTTCTTTGTGTTTGTCTACACCTGTCCTGCTGGCTGAGACTGTTGTTGGGTATGTGAGCCTCCCTGACTGGCATTTGTGTGTCATATGGACATACATGTGGCCCACCACATATCCTGCAGTGGGTTTTGTCACCTTGTCTAGTGCTGCTTTCTCTGTTGACACCAGTATTTGTTAAGGATTTCATGCTGCCGATATAGGTGTCGACTATCTGCTGGCATCCCATTCAGCCACCCAATTCCCTAACATGCTCACATCCATACACAGAATCAGGTAGCAGAACATACTACTAGATTCAGCAGTTGATAGTGAACGTGACTTACCTTGTGGCTGTGCCAGTATTAAGGATGGTGCTGGAGGGTTGACTATGTCAGATGCGCATAGTATACTCCCTATACATGGTTGAGCACAGGTAGTGTAATGTTTGGCATCCCTTTTACTGTTTGTTTGAGTCGGAGTGAGGTGTCATTCCCTGGGATCCTACCGTGTCAGTGACTCGGACCGAAATACTAAAGGCGGGGGAGTATCCATCTTCATCAAGGCTACCCACATCTCCAGGTTAGTGGCACTACACAAGGCATCAGAGACCCTCCATGTACAACTAACAGTGGGCAAAACTGCTTTTCAGTTTTTAGCCTGCTGCAGATCACCCACCTTGTCTCAGGACCCCCACTCGGCATTCCTGAGAATATTGGAGAATATGAAGGTCTCATCAAACACCATGATATTGGGGATTTCAACTGCCCAAACATTGACTGGGAAAACTACTCAAGTCCCAACTCTTTTGCCCAGCAGTTCCTGGAGTTTATAAACTCAAATGCCATGGAACAACTGGTCACCACTCCCACAAGAGGGGACAACATATTGGACCTGGTCATCACCAACATGAGGGATCATTGCTCCACATCAGAGGTAAACACGTCGTTGGTAAGATCAGACCACAAACTAATCACAATGGACATCCACATCCCAACTCCATCCCCAGCCAAGGAAACCACTTTGAAAAATCTCTCAGAAGCAAACTTCACACTTCTCAAGACCGAGGTGGAAAGTTTCAAAGCCCCCAGGCAAATGGAAAATGCTATCCAAACTGCAGAATCCTTTACAAATGCACTCTATGAGCACCTACAGGAATGCATGGATCATGCCATCCCAAGTAAAACCAAGACTCACTCCTCCAAAAAACAGGAAATCAGTCTGGTGGGCTATACAACAGAAGGAAGAAACTATTACATGATAGGGCAAAATCCCAAAAAGGGAATGCATCCCTGATCAGTATTAGCAAGAAACTTTGCTCCATCATAAAATCATCAAAGGCTAACTTCGAAAGAAAAATCGCCAAAGACTTTAAAGATAATCACAAGGCGTTCTTTAGCTACATCAAGGATCTGGGTGGCAACTGTCAGATCTGCTCTAAGCTGTTGCAAAATGGCACAAAATACACTGAACCCACTGACATTTCCAACATCCTGGTGGACAGGTTCTGATTCCCTTGATAAGTGTAAGTATGGGCCTGGGAGATGAACCATTTACAGGTTACCTGTGTCCGTTAGCGACATAGGTGCCAAACCAGGGATGAATTTCCAGTTTCCCATTCAATTGTCCGAGTTGCACTTGAGTTGGGTTTGGGAGAAACTCTGCTTTACATGGATGGGGAGCCTATTTCATAGACATGGTAGTCTCTGGGATACATACCTATCTCTCCAGCAGGTCCTATTTATATTAAAGGCAAGGTTTAAGTCTTTAGAACCAGTAATTCTAGTGCTGTCTGTTTTGTGGATATGCAGGACATCCATCAGAGTGGGGTCTGAAAATGCCCCGTATGTCATAAGACATATGCATTTGTGTGTGCATGTGTGTGTGTGTGTGTGTGTGTGTGTGTGTGTGTGTGTGTGTGTGTGTGTGTGTGTGTGTGTGTGTGTGTCCTCTTATAGTTTGGCACTGTACCCATGTTTTGTTTGTCTGCCTTGCACCCACTGCATGCTATGAGGGGTTCCTGCTCCCTCACAACACAGAATTGATTAAATTAAATATCAGAGAATGACTGAGTAAAACAGTAAAGTTATGTTTCTGGGGTATATAAAATAACTAAATTGTAAAGCAGTAGTGTTGTACTCATTATATATGTAGAAGCTGTAGCAGTATTGTTCTTTTGGTGTACAGCAATGTGTGCTTAAAATACCATGTTAAATATATTGTAAAAAGGTTCACAGTGGAATGTGATACACTGTTAAGCAGCATAAATAATACCACATATATGTAGTGAAACAGCTGTGATCAACACGGAAATGTGATGGCAATCAATAGGTTAATAAGATGTGTATACCAGCATCAAGAGTGTGGTATCTTGGGAAATTATTTATTCTTCGGTATGGTTATCTCAGACTTAAAATAATTAAGTAACATGGGAGTGGAGGAGGCACTTGCTGTTTGCAGAATTTCTCTTTGATAACTGCTTCACTTAGTGTTTAAGGCAACTTCAAAACAATACAAAATAACAAGTTTTCTTTAAATTTAAAACATAATAAATTGGTACTTTCTAAATTCTGCAGTACCATACCTCTCATCTTCGTAGCACAATAAATCTGATCAAAGACTAGCATAATGGGAGGACAAAAGCCCAAAAATAAGGGCAAAATTTAAAATATTGCTCATAAACTTAGAAAGCTGACAGAATAACAGTATTTGTGTTAGTATGTATTTTATGAAGGATATGAAGTCAGAAAGTCATGTGTGTGTGTATATATATATATATATATATATATATTTATATATATATATATATATATATATATATATATATATATATATATATATATATATATATATGCTATTATTTAGCGACTTCAGTCCTCTGTGACATACCAGAAAACCACAAATGTTATGAGAAAGAGACCAAAGTCTGGACAGTTGAGAGGTATGTTACACACACACACACACACACACACACACACACACACACACACACGCACACACATCTATGTTTTCTTTACATATGGGTCATGAAATCAATGACCGACAATTGGGTCATGAAATCAATGACCGACAATTGTTCTTGTAGTCAGTAAGGAGTAGCAGATGGTCCTCCTTAAAGGAGAAGACACCGCCATCACGGGGTGTTTTTTATTTATTTTTTTTTAATGGAAGCCTCTTAAAAGTGGGATGATTCCACTGCCCTTGTCTGCACGCTGAAACTGGGATTTAATGGGGCCAATCGGGAATTTGTGGCATCCTATTATTTTGAGCCCCAGACCTCTAAATGCAGAGGATTTTGGTACAGTTGAGAAGTATGTTATGAATGTTATGAGTTGTGCCAACATTATGTTGTAATATTTTATCCAAATTGCCCCTTCAAAGTCTCTATTACCTCCTAACATCTAATTACTATCCATACTACCCATGGCACCTGGAATCTTTATATCACTCTTTAGGGGGCGATATCACCCACATTGAGAACCACAGGTTTAAGCAAAAGTAACTTAAAAGTAACTCACATTTAATTTACTAGTTACTAAAATAAGTAATATATTACTATTACTTTATTACTGTTTTGAAAATGTAACTAGTTATATTACTAATTACTAGAAATTGTTATATATTACAGTAATATATTACACATTGTAATATATTACTCCCATCACAGTATAATACTAATGATAATAATAATAATTATAATAATTGCATCATGTTTTAGGCTGTGCAACAGTGAACATTATTGTACTGTGATTAATTTCTAGCAAATGCATCTAACCTTAAATAAAACCTGCATAGTCTGTAGAATATCAGTTATTTCCCCTTGTATAACATATGTGCCCCAGTTCAGTGTAGAAGGAGTATTGCAATAAGGCATCAATTTAATTTTGGTATAAAAGAAGAGCCCTGCATCTGCTGTGATTTTTTCAGTTTCAACCAGTCTTATACTCCTTCTCCGAGAGTTTTTCTCTAAGTCATCAACTTTATTGCCATGGTCTTGTAGTTGAGGTTCTAAGTTAATCAATTTTCTTTTTTGCTGTTGAATTATCACTGACAAAATTCTAACCTTAATTCCATGGGATAAAGCATGGGTGTAAAGGGTAATAAAACTTATTTTTAGATGACTCAGACATCTCTATAAGTGCTTAGTTTTTCAGCCTGTAACCTGAAAATTCTGAACATTTTTTCTATAAGGCGTTTATTAGTAAAACCGTATGCACTTCCATAATTATTTTCAAAGCATCTTCTTTCAGCCATCAGCTTAAATTGGGGGTATTTCTGACTTATAATATTTTAAATAATTACCAGGAGAAAAAAAGAAGCAGGAGCTCAAAAAAACAATCTACCACAATGGGCTAAAAGCCATGTCATCATCCCAACCACTCATATGATTTTAAGAGCCTAATATTGACTGACCTAGGGGAATATTTAATATGGGGATATTTTTATTCAGTAAAGAAAGCCAAATATTCTCTTAGCCAAGCAAATCCATTTCCTCTCTGGTTTCAGGTAAACCAGTCAATTCTTAGCTGTTGCTTCCTGTTCTGTTTCTAGGATCATCCATCTTTATTCCTAAATGTTTGTCTCCATAGTTGCCAATCTACAATCTGCTGATAATGGGCTATAGCAACTACCTACTGTTTTGTTACACAGTTTGATGTTGATCTGATCATGAATTGGCCCTTAGATGAAAGTTTTTTTTTCTTTACAGAGCTAACTTGCATCTTATAGAGTTTTGTGCCTTGAAGAATTTGCTTTGAGTTAATTAACAGACAACTGAAGAATATTCAGTTTCACTTCACCTCACTTATCTTTTGTGTACAAGACTGAATTTTTGTTTCCTTTAAGACCAACATCTTGGACAGGTACTTATAGCTCCTGTAACAGTCAGTGAGAGCACTGGACCAAAACAAATTAATAACAAATGTTTTGCAGTGCCTCAGCACTCAAAATAAAATTAATTCCACTCTCCAAATAAAATTAGTCAGTGCTAGAGAAACTCTCTTAGCATAAAATAATTAAGTTTTCTAAGGAGGAAGACCATTGAAACCAAATTATATATTGCCATTTGCAAGTTTTGACCATGTTCCCAGTACTTGCAAAATTTATATCCCTTTATTTAATACTAAATCACTTTCTGTGTCTTCCTCTTTCTCTGCTAGTGTGGGAATTATAGGAATTCCATATTCTGCTAACACATTAACTGTTATGGACTGAATAATTTTTTTAACACTTTTTTTAAAACTCTTCAATAGAAGGGATAAAATAATCAAACTGCATTTTACTTAAACCCCTTGTGAAATTTGTTCACTGTCTTGATGTTTTAGTGTTTTGTACTCATTTCTCCACAGGCTATCCTTGAAAATGGTCCATTAAGATCAGTGTTCTATGCTTCAACTATGAGTGGTCAAAGTTCATCCACCAAGGACTGGAATCCCCAAACTCCATCACTTGAAAAAAAAAAACAACAACCAAAAAGCACATTTTAAAATGTTTGTTGCTGTGTGGGAGACCCTTTGCAACCCTGATGTTGAGTACAAGACCCCCAACCCGCCCCCAAACTTTTATATACCAAATAAACAGTTTTGCCAACCTGAAAAGTGTGGAAAGTACCCTCAAACAGGGCATCATTTCTAGAAAAATTTGCAGATGTTGATTTCCTATGGAGGAGCTCCAGTCCTCAGCAGGTTGAACTTTGTGCAAATAACACTTGAGAATTCAGTCATTGTCTACTAGTAGGTTACCCATTTTCTATCCCTGTTAATAAAAAAAAAATTATTGTGGCCTATTTACATGATGTGTTATATTTAGTGTCTCATTTACCAAGTAACTGCTGAATTAAGTCAGGCTATGAGCTGGCAAGAAATTATTTTAAAAATTACAAAAAAATCAGATATCCTCTGTGTAGCAACTGTAACAATATTTCCTTAATAATTGTTTTTTTTTTTTTAGTATAAAATCTCAGTTTCTTAACATTATTCAAAATCCTTATAAATTACTCATCTCATAACAAATATTGTGCCAAATAAATGCAAAGAATTAAAAGAAAACCAGGCAGCTATACTCTGATGTTTCTCTACATTTGATTGACGAGCAATCACTTGATCATGAAAAGCCGATAAAACAGATATTGCAAAAAATGTTTTTTTTTTTTGTTTTTTGTTATATGCCCTTCTGAAGCCTGACCACATCCTACACAATCTAAGGCTCTTCAGCCCTTCTTCTGCACTCACCTATAACTGAATCCCCCATTTTCCCCTTTCCAGGTAACTTGGGCATGAATATTTACTGGGTTAGCTGCCTGACTCCTCACAAAGTTAACAGTACTCTTAGGCCCGGGGAGTCAAGATGCACTGTGGAAAGCACATGTGGAACATAGTGACAGTTAATTATCATAGCTATAGAGGCATTGACCTCAGGGACATCAGGGTGTCGTCACTACCTGGTTTAACTTATTCAAGTCCTTTGGGTGTCTTTTACCATGAAGGCACTTTGAGAAATTAAACTGGGTAGTGACAACATCACCACACCCTTATTTTAAATCTGAGATGTCATGTGAGGATTCTGGTCTCCAGCTGAGGTCACCCAATCATTGGACTTTTCTCTCATCCACTCCCAAAGATAACAGAGCTACCATTGTCCATATCATCTTATTCTTCCAACCAGCACTTCCAGGTAGCCTGAGTTCTTTGGCAAAATTGTCAGCAGCATAGACATATATTCTTACTCTTCACTATTATGCTGTTTTTTCAAAAATTGTATTTTACAACTTTCTGTGTGCTAGCTAGATCTCTGAGTTATTTGTAACAGAACATGATACCCTGAGACTATTCCTTTGCAAGAATGGTGTGATGGAATTACCCCCACTTAAAATACAGTTTCTGAAAAATGCATTCAGTAAGTTTATTTCAAGTGAACTACATTCATTTTTCAGACTCTGATAGAGAAAATACATTCTATTTCTGAAGATGCATAAATGAAACTGCAATAAAATATTAAATAGAATTTTACAAAAGTAGTATTTTTTTCTCAGAAAAGAACTTTCAGACACATTTATAACAAACATCTTAGTATATATGTACATTCTGTACATAATTGAATTAGCTAAAACTTGCTGCATAAGCACAGCCACTGTGTAGAAATGCAAGCTATTAACTGATTCATTAAAACTGCAAACCTTCATTTAATTAATGCAAGGACCTTTTGATATTTTTAGATAGTTTTTCTGTTTATCATATATGGCTAAACTAAAAAATTTCAGTTTAACACATGTGACTAATTGAATTTATCATGCAGACTCTTGAAACAACTCTTTTACTAGCAGCTTTATTAAAATGATTATTAATATCTGTGATAGAACATTGTGCTGCACATCATCAAATATATGTCATAGCAACAAAGTATTTACATCCACTACCATTCAAGTTATGTTTTACCTTAATGAACAGAGTTTTTAAAACCAAGTTGCCCTGAACTATATACACTCAGGGGTCTACTTGAACACACCAAAACACCAACGACGAGAACACCGAGACAGGAAGATCAACAAATGAGATGACCGACAGTTTAAAAGCTCAACGCTGAGAACATTGACATGTTAAGATAAGTGTGTGATAGTGACAGACTTTAGGGTTGGGGGTGGGTTAAGTGAGTAAGGGTTAGGGTGCGGGTAAGGTAAGTGTGCGATAGTGACAGACTTTAGGGTTAGGGGCAGGTTAAGTGAGTTACGGTTAGGGTGCGGGTTAAGTGAGTGTGCGATAGTGACGGACCTTATGGTTAGGGTTTGGGTTATGGTTAGTGCATAGATAGTTGTGGATGTAAGGTTTAGTGTAGGTTTGTAAGGTTTTTGGTGTGCTTGTGTTGTATGTGTGTTTTTTGGAAAAGGTATTTGTTTTGTTTTATTGATTGTCGAGATTGTGGTTTGTCAGGCATGTGAAGTTTTGTGCTTTTAAACTGTCGGTCATCTCAGTTGTCGATCTTCCGGTCTCGGTGTTCTCGTCATCTGTGTTTTGGTGTGTTGGTGTTTTCAAGTAGACCCAGACTCAGTATAGCAGTTTGTGCAAATAATATCAATAGCAATGCATTTTCATATTTTAACCCTTTATACCACCAGCTGAAACTTGGTGCATTTTTCTAATGGCAGGTGTAATTTAGGCTAGCCACTATCATCATTTGGACAGAGCTGACTTTCATGTAACTCATTTGGATTATTCGGAGCTGACAATTCTTGTCTGCCATTTACAGGAAATTTCAAAGTTCCTGTGTCGTCTCATAAATAGGAGACATCTAAACTGTGTATGCCCATTAATTACAACATTTAAAAAGATTCATAGCATATTATCCAGCCACAGTAAGTGATAGAACTAATTTAGAGTATGTTAGAAATGGATTAAGAACCAGCAGTTAGACAATATGTGTTGCCAGTTAAGTCTCACTTCATACAAAGATCTCTTACAGACAGACCTCCTGTTGCAGTACACTTTGCCTAACCTGTTGTGTATCAGAACGCATGGCTCTCTGTCAATTTTTCCCTCTAATGGTCTTCTGAAATGGACATAAAGCTCAAAAGTGAGAATCTTGAAAATAAAGTCCAGTATGACTCCTCCAAATAAAGAAAATCCAGCTCTCACATGTACACCCAGTATTTATCTGAGATTACATGCTTAATTTAATTTCTGCTATGAACTTATCTTTTAAGGAAAGTTAGGTCTGTGATGCACATTCCCATAACTGGGCATGTAATATATATTTCAGTAAATGGAGGGAAGGTTCTTCCATAAATAATGTGTAACTTACTGAAAGTTAGTGTCTCAAGTGTTATAATCATATGCAATCTGTTGGAGTATTTGATATTTGAACATGATCCAGTCCTATAGTGTAGTGCCATCTAATCTGTTAGATCAATGTAACAAATGATCCACTATATCAACTCAAAACAACACTCAGACTGAAGTATTCATCATCAGCTGCTCAGAACTGAATTCCTTGAGCACACAAACATCTCTAGACATATACCCCCAGTTCTCAAAAGCTTACACAGAGGGCAAGATCGGTGCAGGAGCTCAAGCAAGCAATATGTCTGCTGTGCGATCCAGGGACAGCCTGCAGGGGCATGCACGAGCACTCCTGCACTAATCTTGCACGGACTAAGCCCTGGTATGCAAATCACCCCATTTGCAGGTGAAATCCATGCAAATGAGGTGATTTTGCAATCCAGGAAGCTTGCAACAGTCCGTGCAAAACTAGTGTTATCTGCAGAAATATGCTCGGTTAGTAACTGAGTACATTTCTGCAAAATCCAAAACGGAGCTATGACAGCTCCGAATAAAGGCTGCATATCAGGTAGTAAGCATGCCAAAGGCCATTGGCATTGCAAACTAAAGAAACAAAACTTTTCTTTTTTTTTACCCGATCTCGGCTGTTTAACCGTAGGGCAGCGACACGCAAATGGGACCGGGGGGAAAATAATAAAATAAACCTAAAATAAGCATACTAACTAAAATCAGTATTCTGCCATGTAAGTCAATGGCAGGCAGAAGACAACCTGGCCAGTGAGTAGTGGTTGCTAAGAGGGGAGGCTTAGTGTGAGACATGTAACTATGCATTAGCAGGCAGTCCTATGCAAATGAGGGGAAGGATAGTGAATCCCAGTTTTCCCCCACGATGTGAGTCAGGTCCCAACAGTGTAAGAGTAGGAATAGCTTGGTACAAGCCCTGTGGCTCGGGTTTTCTCCTAACTTAGCACAGCTAAGCTGGGGGGGGGGGGTCAAAACCTGCCTAGCACTCTTTACAAAGCCTAAGTGAGAGTGTGCACGCTCTGCACCGGGTTTTACTTTACAAGAAAAAAAAAAATTTAAACCAGGAAATAGCAGCAGTGTGCACATTTGTGCACTCTGTTTGTGCAGTATGCAGATGGGCTTAAACAGGGAGGCAATGGGAAGGGAAAACAGCAGTAGGAAAGTAATCAAGGAGAACTAGCGTAGCTGGCAGGTGAAATGTATCAGAATCAGCCAATTATACAAGCAGCAGACCAGCCCTGCCCAGAACACTACTATAAACTAAGCAAACACCTTCCCCTCTGGTTTTTCCCACACACTACACCACTGGTGTATACAAGCGGGGAAATTTTAACAAACAAATCTACAAAATGAGAAGGGCTGCAGCAGGCAACATAGAACAACATGTGCAAGAGACTGAGGGTGGTGAGGATGTGAATGCTGCCGAACAGCCTACAATGAGAAGATGGAGAACAGTGTACAGACCCATAGGGTCTACATGAGCTGGAGATAGTGGAGCTCTATACGGTGGACAGAGACCTCCTACAGCAAATTGTTGAGCTGTGCCGGCCACACCTGACACACCAAACTGACCAAGGGGAACACATCCCAGTGGATATCAAGGTATGTGTAGGCCTAGGTATACTAGCCACAGGTACCTGCCAAAGCACAATTGGGGATATCATGGGGATTTCACAGGCATCAGCATCCAGAGTATTACACTGATTCCTGGATGCCATGTCAGCACATGCCAGTGAGCACGTATATTTCCTCAACACCTGTAAGTGTTGACCAGCAATATGCGTCTCTTCCAACAAATAGTAGAATACCCTGGGGTAGTGGGTGCTATAGACTGCATGCACATACACATCAAACCACCACTCGGTGAGCAGGGTAGGGCCTACATCAACCGCAGGGGCATCCCCTCCATCAACTGCCAGGTTTATGTGATGCCCAGGGCATTATAATGAATGTGTGTGCTGGCTGCCCTGGAAGCTATGACGATTCCCACATATGGCATCTGTCTCAGCTGTACCAGATATTTGCCAATGGAGAAATCCCCTATGGTCACCTAGCGAGGAATGCTGGGTACACGCTGGAGCTGTGGCTGATGACACCCATCAGAAATGCACACACACCTGAACAACAACAACATAATGAGGCACACGAACAGGCCAGACATATAATAGAGCATGTGTTTGGGATGCTCAGGTCACGGTTCTGGTTTCTAGACACATCCGGTGGAGCCTTGCAGTATTCATCAGCTACATGTATCCAAATTGTTATGGTATGTGCTATGCTACACAATATGATCCTGCGGAAACAGCTGCAGCAGGAACAGCATGGGGCAGGGCCACACAGTCCCCCAACAATGCCAAGGCTTGCACAGGCACAGAGTGACCCAGAAAAGGAACAACCTGAGCCTGCCCCAGTAGGCAGAAGGAGGTGTGCCCAGTATGCCCTGGCCTTGGCAAATAAACAACGCATAGCACATGCCCTGACACAGTAGGGACCCAGGAAATGAGACCTCTCTCTGACTCGCACATACAGTAAAAGGGTTGCCAAACATGACACTACCTGTTTTAAACCATGTATAGGGAGTGTACTATGTGCATCCAACATAAGCAGCCCTCCAGCACCATCCGCAAGTCTGGCACAACCTCAAGTTAAGTCAATCAACCTACCAATTGCCAAATGGAGTAGAATGTGTCATTACCTGTAGCTATGGTATGGATGTGAGCATGCAAGGGAATTGGGTGGCTGGATGTTATGGCAGCAGACAGAAGACACCCATAGTGGCACCATGACATCTGTAACACATACTGGAGTCACCATAGTAGCTAGTACTACACAGGGTGACAAAACCCACTGCAGGAAATATGCTGAGTGACATGCTTGTCCATATAATCCACACATGCCAGTCAGGATGGTTCACATACCCAACAACAGTCTCAGCCAGCAGGACAGGTGTAGACAAACCAAAACAGAGCCTGTGGCATGGCCCCAGAATGATGGCTATGGTTAACCTCCCCTCCCAGGCCTACACAGACAGACCATGGCAGGGCAGGCAGTGGGATGATAGTTCTGAAGGGTAGGAAGTCAGACAATAATTATGTAGGGTAACCAAAGCCATGATCTGCAGTACACTGGTATGCCTCTAGTCAGCAGACATGAAGAAATAGTCAGGTATGCCCCCTATCCTACATAGTGATGTAATAACAGTCAGTTGTGCCCCCCCAACCCTGTGTAGAAATGTAGAAATAATCAGGTATGCCCCCGCATCCTACATAGTAATGTAATAAGAGTCAGGTGTGCCCCCCAACCCTGTGTGGAAATGTAGAAATAGTCAGGTGTGCCCCCCTTGCTATGCAGAAATGTAGTAACAGTCAAAGCCAAATGATCGATGAATACCCTGCAGAGACAGCATGCTACCTGTCAGTGAACAACACAAAGGTCAGCACTGCAGCACAAATTACCTGGACACGATCTACACATTCAGTACAGACGGCCATACTGGGCATGCTCACACACTTAGAGAAATGAAGGCAATGTCAGTCAACAACATACTGAAAGGTCATACTTGGCATGCTCACACACAAACACATGAAGGCCATGTCTGCAAACACCAGTGGACAGGACATATCTGGCATTTGCAGTTGTTAGTGCAGACACCCATCAGTATGCACCACTCATGCCTTGCACACACAATGGCTAGGAATACAAACATATATGTCAGGACAACACACTATAATAAGCCAAAGGTAGACGTACATAGATTTGTGAAAGAGGGTGACTGTGACAAGGAGCCATCCAGGCCTGTCCTACCCAGCACACAGCCAAAGGGCCCCAAACACATGAGGTGCAGATGTCACTCACTGCAGATACTAGCCACCAGTATCTGTCAGCATTACAGACTATCTGGTGCACGTGCCAGCTGTGCAACATGACAGTACAAGGAAGTAGTCATTTCACAGCTGTATACACGTACCTGTGACATATGACTCTGTATGTGCCCGCATGTGGCTTGTCAACCCCTAGATGAATGGGTTATGGCCCATGCACACACTGCCCTCCCCATAGCCCTACCATGACAAGCCTGCTGAGGTGATCCAATGTGAAATACACCTTTGGGAGAGTTGTAGCCCCATAATGTCTGTGGCACGTCTCATAACTGCATACTGCTGTAGTGTGATAAACTAGTTAGTTTGGAATTCTAACCCCAGACTTGGCAACTGTGTGTGTTTTGTGTGCATGTCTGCCTGTCTCTGATTGTGTAGAGAGCAATGCTTTTTAGGGTACTCACACTCCTTACAATTCATATACTGAATTCTGGCAAGGCTGCTGATGTCACCCACCTAGAAATACACCTCTGGGAAGGTTGTAGCCCCGTAATCTCCATAGTGCATCCTGTAACTGCATACTGCTGTAGTGTGATAAAGTAGTTAGGTAGGAGTTCTAACCCCAGACTTGGCAACTGTGAGTGTGCGTGTGTTTGTGTGCGTGTCTGACTGTGTAGAGAGCAATGCTTTTTAGGGTACTTACACTCCTTACAATTCATATACTCAACTTTGGCAAGGCTGCTGATGTCACCCACCTAGAAATACACCTCTGGGAAAGTTGTAGCCCAGTGTTCTCCATAGTGCATCCTGTAACTGCATATTGCTGTAGTATGATAAAGTAATTAGGTAGGTGTTCTAATCCCAGACATGGCAAGTGTGTGTGTGTCTGTCTGACCCTGTCTGTGTAGAGAGCAATGCTTTTTAAGGTACTCACACTCCTTACAATTCATATACTCAGGTTTGGCGAGGCTGCTAATGTCACCCACCTAGAAATACACCTCTGGGAAGGTTGCAGCCTAGTAATCTCCATAGCGCATCCTGTAACTGTGTACTGCTGTAGTGTGATAAAGTAGTTAGATAGGTGTTCTAAGCCCAGACATGTAAAGTGTGTGTGTCTGTCTGACCCTGTCTGTGTAGAGAGCAATGCTTTTTAGGGTACTCACACACCTTACAATTCATATACTCAACTCTGGCAAGGCTGCTGATGTCACCCACCTAGAAATACACCTCTGGGAAGGTTGCAGCCTAGTAATCTCCATAGCGCATCCTGTAACTGTGTACTGCTGTAGTGTGATAAAGTAGTTAGATAGGTGTTCTAAGCCCAGACATGTAAAGTGTGTGTGTCTGTCTGACCCTGTCTGTGTAGAGAGCAATGCTTTTTAGGGTACTCACACGCCTTACAATTCATATACTCAACTCTGGCAAGGCTGCTGATGTCACCCACCTAGAAATACACCTCTGGGGAGATTGTAGCCCAGTAATCTCCATAGCACATGCCATAACCGTGTACTGCTGTATTGTGATTTTGAACTGTGCAAAGGATCCATCCCCACCTATGGCAGTTCTGGATGTTTTGCGTGTGTGTCACTGTCTGTGTAGGGAACAATGTATTTTAGGCTAGTCACACAGTACATTTCAAATTGCCTACTTTGGCAATCCTGCTGATGTCATTCATTGTGAAATACACCTTTGGGGAAGGAGTTCTCTAGTAATCCTTGTGGTGTGTCTTATAACAGCTCCATGGTGTAGTGTAATATAGACCTTTGTTAGAGTTTCTATACCCATACATGTCGGTTGTGGATGTTTTGTGTGTGCGTCACCGTCTGTGTAGGGAGCAATGCATTTTAGGCTAGTCACACTCAGTACAATTTGAATGTCCTACTTTGGCAATCCTGCTGATGTCATCCAATGTGATATACACCTTTGGGAAAAGAGTACTCCAGTGATCTTTGTGGTGGGTGCTATAACTGCATAGAGTTGTAATGTAATAACTAGTTAAGTAGGGGTTCTACTTCCAGGCATGACAGGTGTGTGTGTGTTTGTAACATGTATCCTATGTGGAGGTGGTTGTGAGTATGTGACACCTGTGGCCAATGTGGAGTGGGCTTTGCATATTTCTTATATGGTGGCCCTACTATATATCACAATGCCCACCATACAGGGTAACAGATGTGAAATGGCTGAGAGGCTGGGGTGCAAAGCCATAACCATACCTGTGACATAAAGGGCAGGCAATCACAGATAGCATCAGTATTACCCAGAGCACACTCTCAACCCAAGTCTCATACACACACACATGCCAAGGCAACAGCCAATATGTGGGTAGTACACTGCATATTGGTCACTGATAGTAACTATGGGGTGATACCTGTGGGCTACAGAGGGCATGGCACCATGTCCATCTGTCCAATATCCACATACATGCAGACAGTATCTTCCCCATGTTCCCCAGTGGACACCTAAAACACCTGTGGTGCCATCACATGTGACGCACAAAGGACATACCATGCCTGACAACATGTTCTGTATTGACAGATGCCACTGACACCAGGGAATGCCATTAGCATGCTATCAATGTAGATGTAGGGTACACCTGCTGCCCATTACCAGTTCCCACCACAGGTGGACAAAACTGGCACATTTGATGATAATCTATGTTCACAACATGGGGCAGATACCCCAGGTACAGTTCCACATGTCACTGTGCATGCATGTGAGAGGTGTGCACATCCCAGACACTGTCCATGTCATGGATTAAGGAACACATACATTGGCAAGCGATGCACAGCATTGGCCACACACAACAGTCACCCAGGTGACTGGATGGGGGATAC
This sequence comes from Protopterus annectens, assembly GCF_019279795.1. Taxonomy (NCBI): domain Eukaryota; kingdom Metazoa; phylum Chordata; order Ceratodontiformes; family Protopteridae; genus Protopterus; species Protopterus annectens. Next base: position 1,080,693,273 of record NC_056731.1, read on the forward strand.
AATACCCACCTGTGTGGGCAAATGCAGACACTACAGCCCTGAGCCACAATGCAGACCACCGTCATGTGGCCTGATGCCAAGTTATACCCATTGTCTAGCCTTGTACATCCTTCTGGCACAGTCGACCATCACATACCCGTGCAGACATGCACCCATGCATGTCTGTACTGGCACCCTGTGTGTTTGTGTGTGTTGTATGGTGCATATGTTCACATCTACACTCCCTACAACCCCCATGGGCATACTGAAGCATGCTGTCTGATGTCAGACACTTCCCATGCCCTTTGCCCATACAATCCCCATATGACCCATGTGGTGCATATGATACCTGCACAGTGATGTGTCATGGCAATCCCACTACTGATGAGTTGTAATCCTGGCCCTGCCAAGTGTGTCAATGTGTGTGCATCCTTGTGAGAGTGTGGCTGTGTTGATGCTGGCACCTGTTCATGCGGACAGGCACATGTACTTCACCTACCGTATAGCTAACATATTCCTGTTGCAGATGTCAGTCACCATCACATATATATTCTAAGGGCTCCACAACAGGTAACCCATGTGGTGCATCCAGTAACTTCATAGAACTGTGATACCACTACATAGTCATCATGGGTCTGATACCCTGTGCTGGTAGGTGTGTGACACAAGCATGCTTAGGTTTTACACTCCCACCACTCCCTGCCTTGTCATTGCCTCTGTCTGTCTCTCCCACTCCTTCTCTGGTGGATGTGGAGACCTACACCTGCTTTCCTTAGCAGAAGCATGTATATTTTAAGTTATGCTCATGATCAGCTGATGGCCTCTGCACGAATTACAGCCCTCCCCTAGCTGACTGCATGTGGGACAGCTGTGGTAACACTCCCATAGCCAATTGCATGGAAACACACTCCAATATCTAGGAACATCATGTTGGTGTTGGCCCTTTACATTCACTGTGAGCAGGAACTAGATCTGTTGTTTGGTAAACAGCATCTCAGATAGATTGGAGATTTACCTCTAACAACATACACTGTGGAAACAGGGCAACACACAGAAGGGGGATGTGCCTGACCTGACTACACACTGTAAGTGCTGCTATACTGCAATTGGAGTACTGTTGGTTTAACTCATTAACCCCAAGTACCTTCTCATGGTGCCTGTGTGCTTAACACCGAGCGCGCCATGAGAAGTTACTAATTTCAAGCCGTTACCCCCGAGTGCTTCCTGAAGCACGAGAAACTGTAGTACACATTTGTAGTTGAACCTAATGTAAAACACACTAAAATTGCAACTGAACATGTAAATTACATTATATAGTTACAATTCAGTGTGTTTTCACATTAAGTTCACATTAAAGTTTTACTTGTAAATCCGTTTAAAATGTTGTTTTTAAAGCAAGTGGTGGCAGCCAATCGGATTCTTGCAATCCGAACCACCACTTGCATACCAGCTCCACCCCCAACCTAATTTCTTTTCTTTTATCCAAATAAATAGAGGGTCCAGCTACAGGTATTTCTTTTCCTTTTTTTGAGACTTTTCTCGCTACTGGATCTCTCCATTGTATTTGTGCACTCATGGAGATCACCAGAGATAGCCATTGACGCTCACCGGTATTTGTTGGAAGGAGTTCCTGGTGTGACTGCTCGAAAGAACTGCTTTTTTTTTCCATTCAGGTAAGCTCAGACAGTATGTGTTTGTCATTATACCTTACTTCACCCCCAAATATCTAGAAATGTGTTTGCCTTATGTCTAGATTGTTTATTCAGTTTATAACACTTGTAATAGCAGTTTATCGTTTCATTCAGCGGGAAGGGTGCTTGGTTACAGTTAGAATGTTGGGGTAACTTGACGTATAGTGTGGGTATACTTGTATTTTTTGGTAAAGTAGTAACTTTTGTATGAAAGTAGCCTTGTTATTTTAGTTTTGTTCCCCTATGCCAGGCGCTTAGTTTTGTAGTCACTGGCGTGCTCCATCTATGTATAGAAATAAATGGCTGTGCCTACATGTATTTAGACAACTGTAAACTTATTTAGGTTTAGACTTTGGTATGTAGGTGACATACCTACATAATGTAGGCATGTCTTTTTTATACTTGTGCAGAGTTGCATTTTCGCTACTCAGATTAAGGTACGAGTAGAATGTGTCTAAGCGCTATAATGTCAAATTAGTGTAAGTCCGTTTTCAAACCCGATGTAGCAACATAAAATAAGTTTAGTCTATTTCTTTGACTTGTTTATGAGGAATGTGTCAGTGGGTAGGGCCCATATATATATATATATATATATATATAATATATGTGGGCATAGCCGGCGTTAGGCACCCGCCAAACCAGTGCCTATATTTTTGCTTCTTGCTGTTTCAGCGAGATGGCTTGTGCTGTTTCCTATCACATTTGTTTTGTTCGAAGACCAATCTGAGTGACGTATACTATTCATGTATAATTTGCTATGAAAGAGAATCCATTTACATTAGCTTTTATGCATTCAGTAAAGAATTTTGTTTCTTAAACATTTGCACAAACTTGCCACCCTGGTGTTATTGCTTTTTTTGTAAATCAGACCACATACATGACAGTGTAAAGTTTTGTGTGTTGATTGTAATAAGCTGCATGTTTAGGATATGCTCTGTACTTTTGAAGTGTAGAAAAATAGGGTTATGACCTTTTTAAATGCCAAAAGTGGGTAATTTTTTATGGTGACCTATTTTGCACGAGAAATAGTTACAGAATTGACATTTTTTACACTACCGCATTTAAAATACAGCACATTCATTTATATGATTACGGGGAAAGCTTGACTGTAGCGACGGTTAAACGAGGAAAAGCTCCAAAATATTGCAAAACAGAATAGTTTGCAGTCTTGTTTTTTTTTTCTTTTTCTTTTTAATTACCAGTAATATGAAAACATTTAAGAATACATTCAAGTTTTCTGGTTTTAATGCGAATGTAACTAGCTTTATAGAAGTTAAAGGCAAGATAGTATAATGCAAATGGTGAAATATGAAGAGAGAAAAGCTGGCTTGTATATTCAGAGAGAAAGCAGAGGGGGTGGGATAGAAGTAAGGAAGTGAGTGAAAGAGACAGTAAGGAGATGTAAGATATGAAGAGGTATTTGTTAACGTTAGGGATCATAGGAGGTTATTAGGCTAATGGTCCTGGGGCCCTTACGAGCCTAGCCAAGAGTTTGTTACCTAAAAATGAACCTTTCTCAGCAACTGTCACTCCTGTCAATGGGGGACAAAGGTGGAACCCCTGGGACAAGTTTGTGGTTTTCCATCCACTCATCAAGGTTGCACTTGAGGTACTCTGACATGTATGGGAAGTCTATTGCAGAGATGGGGCAGCCGCTGGGAGATGAACCTGTCTCTCCTGCAGGTTTTGTTGATGTCTGGTTAGATTTAGGCCTATGAAGTGGGTAATGTGAGAGTAGTTAGACTTATGGATATGGAGCATCTCTAGTAGGCAGGGTCCGATACTGCCTTGTAGGCGAGACATGGATCACCTCTGAGCAATCTGTATGATACCGTTGGAGGCCATGGATTCTCCTTGTGGGCTATTTCTGTGGCCTTTACAGTTGGTGCATTTGTTTGTAGAGGTGTACAACAAACAGGGCATTGTACTAGATTATAGGTCTAATGAGGGAGGAGTACAGAGCGGTAGTATTTTTTTTTTTATTTTTTTCCCTGGATGCAATCTCTTTTACTTATGATATGAACCAAGAAGAAGGCTTTGCTGCCCACAGCTGCCACATGATGGTTGAATGTGAGATTGTTGTGACCTGAGTACCCAGGTCTCTTACCACAGGTTGTGTGCTTAGGGGATTGCTGCTGATGTGGTAATCAGTAGGGGTGTGATTTTGCCAAATTTGCTGCTGATGTGGTAAACAGTAGGAGTGTGTTTTTGCCAAATGGTATGACTATGCATTTTTTTGCCTTTAACTTAAGGCCACAACTTTGTAGCTGTGAGACTCTCTTTGCAGTATGTGTCATTTGGGGAGTCAGGGACCACACCCAACATAGTCATCTGCAAACTTGGTCAGTCACAGGCCCTTGGTCATTGACTGGACCTCTGAAAAGTAGATGCCAAACAGTAGGTGTCCAGGTGGCGGTGCCTATTTTGACCTTGTGGGTCCTATTTGTGAACCACCCATCTGACGAGATGCGGATTAACACCAAGTTGTTAGCTTTTCAGTGATGCCCGAGTGGGGGATTGTGTCAAAGGCCTTGGTCAGGTCAAGGTAAGCTTTATGTACTGACTTTCCCTCATCCAGGGCCTTGGTGATAGTCTCAAAGAAGTCAGTTAGGTTCAGTTGGCCAGATCAACCTACATTCATCCTGCAGTGTCTCATCTGTAATCCAATACGCAGGTGACTCTACTCTCTTATCTAGCTCCAGTACTATCTCTGAACTACACACACTAACACACAATTCCTTTTATCTCTGTTAAAAAATGGCTCAAACAATCAACTAATCCTTAACCCTAAAAAAACTTAACTCCTTCTCTTCCTACCTATTCTAAACTGACCACTCTCTTCATATCACTGCCTCTCACTAAACAAACTTCAGTGGCTGGAATTTCCGCACATTCTCCTACATTTGCAACTCCACACTACCTTTTCCATACTCAACAACCTCTCTGCCTGGTCTGCTCTTGCCTCCCATGTTACTTTTTACTCCCCCCCCACCCAGCCTCTCCAGAGTGCATTTTCTCTCAGTTTATAAACTCAAAAGGAATATTAGCAAACTACTCTGTCTCACTAAATTGGAATGCACTCCCTCTCCATACTAGCTCCAACCTTTCCTTTCCCTGTTTTAAAAACTACTAAACTTAAAATTATGCCACTGCCTTGACCACACACAGTCAATTTGAAAGATAGACAGCAGTGGCAAGGAAAAAAGAAGAGATGGTATTGACTTTAAAACTATTTTGTGTGTTGCATGAGACTTATACTGACAATATAGCATTGCATTTGTGGGGGGGGGGGGGGGGTTACCCAAAGCAAATCTTGGTTTGAAATTTATACCTACCGTTCTGCCTAGGTCTTACATGTTGAAAATTGATATGTTCAGCTTTACAAGAATGTTGTATTTGATTTATTATTTTAATCAAGTGTCGAAAAGGGTATTTGTTGATGTATTAAATATTTCAGGAGACAGTTTTGAGGAAATCCTACCTTTTTGAATGAGAATATAAAAAGTTTTTCTGCTATGCTTAACTTTGCTGTTGAAGGTGTATGTAAGAATTTTTGTGCTGATAGAAATATTTCTTTTAATCCGACTAAAACTCAATGGCTAGCATTAAAAATATGAATCACTGACGTGGCTTGGTGGTTAAACCCTCAGATACAGGTTATAAAATTGTACTTATCCACTTTACACAGTATAAGAAAATGTGTGATGATGATGAAAGTGTGCATAGAAAAGTGATGAGTAATGAGTATGACAAAGCATTGAGGGACTTTCATGATTTAATCCATAAGGGTTTTAGATTAGGATATTTTTCCAAGGAAGATGTAGAAAGGAATTTTACTACACAAGGTTGTTCTATAGATAGATTTTATTGCCTTCCAAAAATGCATAAGAATTTAAATGCCACCCCAGGTCGCCCTATAGTGGCTGCAACTAACTATTTTTTACATAATGTGGGTTTATTACTTTATAAATACTTGTTGAAACCTGTCATAAAATTAGAATCATATATTTGTGGTTCCTTTGGCTTTTTTAGAAAAATTCAGTCGTTTGAATGGAATACAAAGAACTATTTGCTTGTTATGGATGTAACGAGCCTATACACACATTAGTCACCCAGTGGGTATAGAGGTAGTATATTATTTTTTGGGGAGATAATCCATTAGTTAACTATTAATAATAGTATATATATATTTTTTTTTAATTGGAAAACTAGCTACATTCCCACAAGATTGCATACAAAGAACATTTGGAAATAAGTCTGGTTTCTAGGTGGGTGATGTGTAGTTGGTGAGAACTGGTATGTGCACATTAAACTGCATTGGTCATGTGGCAAATGTTTGATTTTACAGCTTGTGTATACTCGTCTCTACAGCTTTCGGCAAGGGAGCATGTTAATGTTGCAGGAGATGTGTACATTTCCCTCTGCATTTTCATGTTTTGTGTTTTATTGTTATGTTATGCACTTTGTTTTTATTTAATTTTTGACATACACACACACACACACACACACACACACACACACACACACACACACACACACATACACACACACACAGTGAAAAGTCAGCATTAGACTAGATTTTGTTTTCGTTTGGACTGGAAATTTCTTAGCAGATAACCTGGACATTATATGATTGACTTCAATACTTGGCTTAGTTTCTGGTGTGTTTCCAGGGGTATTCAATACTGGTCAGCATGGGAGTACAAGGGTATCAGACCATATTACTTAGCAAATGATGGTCTGCACCTGTGTTCGTGTATTTGATATTTACTGTTTATTCCACATGATTTTGTGATGTAGACAATTGTAATATGACTCATTCCTCATTGCTTGGTATGCTGCTAACAAGTAGGTGGGAGGATGAGCTCAATAACTTTTATACTGTTTTTGCTGAGTAAGTGAATGGCAGAAGACAAGCTATCTAGTTTATTTCTGTTTGTCTTATTATTATTATTAACATGATTATAGTGAGTAGTTGCCTGACTGAGATAAGGTTACTACAGATTGAATACTGATAGCATGGAGCTATCATATTTTTATGCATTTCTCCTGGCTTTGTCAGTCATGTGTGGAAATTAGGTGGAATTTAGGTGGGAGAAAGGGCACAGTAATATGTAAGTGTTATGCTATTTTAGTGAGTATGGCCTTATAACAGATTATGACTGTGTTGCATAACACCTGCAGAAGGCAATATAATGAATGCCAGCAATTATCACCTGTGTCTGGCCATGCATAACTTTGCAAGTCATTAGCACAGTGCAGTTACAATATAGTACTGAGTCATTGTCACTTTTCAGGTAAAACTGTCAGCAGCTGTCACTGTTATTCACATAAATAGAAGTCGTTATATAACATTGATGAATGCACAACTCACATTTGGCTCTTTCTCCACTCGCAGTGATTGCAATACACCCCCACCCCTCCACCCCTCCACACTACTTTCATTTATGTCATGTATACAATTTCAAGAAATGTAAGCAGTCTAGGAGGAAAAATGTTGACATTACATCTTCAATTGCTGTTTTTTCATGAGAAAGTGGCTGGGATAAGAGGATTTGTGGTGTACTGTATGAAGAATTTGAATATATATATATATATATATATATATATATATATATATATATATATATATTATTGACTGCCTTGCATCCTCTCATTTGACAGAAAATCATGAATTGTTTTTAACTATAAGGCAATGACAATATCCAAACTCATATGTTGTATTTCTTTGCGACTATTCTTCACTGCTGTGGTAAAATATTTCCTGTGCTTTTGAACTATGAAGTCATTATGTTGAGTTACTGATTATAGTCTTGCTCTTTTATTTAGCATTAAATATATTGATACCTACCTTTGTTGGTGAGATACCAGAGGCATATTTCACCTGTTAGACTATTTGCATATCTGTTTGGTGAGCTACCCAGGGTGTAAAGTAGCTGGGGATATATATATATATATATATATATATATATATATATATATATATATATATATATATATATATATATATATATACACACACACACACAGATTTATATGTGTATGTAGATATATGTAGATGGAGATATAAATATATAGATATGTGTGTGTGTGTGTGTGTGTGTGTGTGTGTGTGTGTGTGTGTGTGTGTGTGTGTGTGTGTGTGTGTGTATATGTATGTGTGTGTATATATATATATATATATATATAGAAATATAGATATAGGTGCATTGCTTTTCACGTGCATCTGTTTCTGTGCAGGTATATTACATCCGAATGTTGTACTGCATTGTGCTTTTCAGGTGTGATTTCAAGTGTAAAGCAATACAGCCACCACCAAAGATGCCATCTTTTGAGGAGAAAGCAAGCAGCATTTACCTGTTGGATGAGGAAACTGACTGTGATGGTTGTAGCAGTGGTTCAGACAATGGTATGCATCTTGATGTACCACATAATGCCAACCAGAGTGAGGGTGATGATTATGACTTAGAGGATAACATTCCACTCGCACGTCTGTGTGAAAAGGCCATTGCTGTGATACGGAAGATGCCCCTGTGCCTGCCATTCCTGAAAGACCACTACAAGTCACCAAAGCAGACATGACCAGTAATTATGACACTGACCATGACAGTGAGGATGAGGTGCCACTTGCACACCTAAGGAAGGTGCCCACACACAAGTTGGCCACACAAAATGGCCACCAGGTGCATTCAGAGTATGACACAGATGATGACATGCCTTTATCTGTGTTCACGAAAGCACTTGATCTGATTGACACAACTATGCAGTCCTCCACAGTGCATGGCACTGCAAGTGCTGACAAGGGTGTGGATGTGCCTTTGACTGTGCATGATGTGGGAAGTATTCCAGAGTATGGTGATTGTGATGGATAAAATCCTCTGAGTGGGCAGCCAGCACAGCTATGGGACACTACAGATAACCAACATCTGGTTCCCCGTGCCTGTCCTTGGCATATTAGTGGAGCGGCGGTCCTTACCCTGCTTTTTCTCTTTACATGTGCCCTGGCTGTGCATCCTTGACAGTGTCCATCCATGCGTTACTTCAGGTAAGGTAAGACTGTCTTATGCTGTTCTGGGAGTCACTGGAAAGGGAGCAGCCAAATACCCTATGCTGTCCCATCGTCAAATATTGTGTTGGTGGGTGCATCACAGGGGGAATACCCAGCCAGCATGGATCTTGTGATCCACCGGGATCGCAGTTGGGAACTTGGAGACTCTTCAGCTCAGTCCCATTGTGCTGCTCTCCTAGGTAAGCATGGGCTTGGGTGTGCCACTGTGATGTAATGGTTCCCTCTGGGAAAGGACACATGCAAAAAGACACAGCCTGGGTCAGTCTTGGTCTTTTGACATGTTGCCTTGATGTAGCTCTCCACTCAGTCTCCCTCCCTTCAGGTGTTGTCAGTGTATGTAGGTGATAAATGTATGAAGGTCAGGACAGCAATTAGTGAGTTACTTCAGTCCCTCATCCCTTAGGTCCATTGCTGAATGGGCACATGTAAAGAGAAAAGGCAGAGGTAAGGCAGACTGCTGACACTGAAGGAGGTCATGAGACCATAGTGGTATCAGCAGTCTGAGTGGGCAGCCAGCACAGCTATGGGACATTACAGATAACCAACATCTGGAGCCCCATGCCTGTCCTTGGCATATTAGTGGAGCGGCGGTCCTTACCCTGCTTTTTCTCTTTACATGTGCCCTGGCTGTGCACCCTTGTCAGTGTCCACCCATGCTTTATTTCATATAAGGTAAGACTGTCTTCTGTCTTTGGTATCACCGCGGAAGATGTTCACCTGTTCAGAATGGTTGACATTCACCTAACTGAGGAGGGCATTGCCTTGTTCTTGACCAACCTCCACAATGGCATGAGGAGATCCATGCAAGATTGCTAACATGCAGCTTGTGAGAAGAATGGAAAACACCCATGACCAAGTTGGACCAATATAGTAAGTAAAACACTATTATGAAATGTGTTGTATAAAATTCATTTCTCTGAGCTTAGCAAACGACTCTTATGGAAATTATGATTTTTTCATCTTTTGGTAAATAACTTTGCAAGGGAGCATCTGAATGTGCCAAGTAATATCTCATTTTGAAGAAAGTATTGCTGGTTCCAACATGGTAAAATAATTGTGCCTGTATGTTTGACACATGTGCAGATATCACAGTTTGTTTGGTACTTACGGTTATGGAAATTATGATTTTTTTCATATTTTGGTAAATAACTTTGAAAGGGAGCATCTGATTGTGCCAAGTAATATCTCATTTTGAAGACATTATTGCTGGTTCTTACATGGTAAAAGAATTGTGCCTGTATGTTTGACACATGTGCAGATATCAAAGTTTGTTTCGGACTTAAGTTATGGAAATTATGATTTTTTTTTTCATATTTTGGTAAATTACTTTGCAAGGGAACATCTGAATGTGCTAAGTAATACCTCAATTTGAAGACAGTACTGATAGTTCTAACATGGTAAAAGAATGGTGCCTGTATGTTGTACTCATGTGCAGATATCAAAGTTTGTTTCGGACTTAGGTTATGGAAATTATGATTTTTTTTCATATGTTGGTAAATAACTTTGCAAGGGAGCATCTGAATGTGTTAAGTAATACCTCATTTTGAAAAGATTATTTTTAGTTCTAACATGGTAAAAGAATGGTGCCTGTATGTTGTACTCATAGGCAGATATCAAAGTTTGTTTGGAATTAGGTTATGGAAATTATGATTTTTTTTCATATTTTGGTAAATAACTTTGCAAGGGAGCATGTCAGTGTGTCAAGTAATACCTCGTTTTGAAGACAGTGTTATTCCTTACAACATGGTAAAAGAACTATTTCTGTGCACTCTACACATGTACAGATATCACAGTTTGTTTAGTCTTGCACGATTATGAAAATTATACATTTACAATACTTTTCATTATTATGCCCATATCTTTGCAAGGGAGCATGGTGATCACACAAATGGTGCATCATTTTGAAGCTGACATTCAGATGCACAACTTCTACACTGATATGTAGGCTCTGTCTGTTACAGGTGATGAGATATTATGCTTTGTTTATTTATCAATTATGAAAAATAATATATTAATCATATTTCTGTGAATATCTCAAGAAAGGAACATCACACAGTAATGGTTAAGGTATCATTTTAAAGCTGACATTCATATTAACAAATTGCATTCAAATTGTATGGGTCTACATGGTACATTGACCAAGATATTGTGCTTTGTTTTTCCAAAAAGGTAAAAATATGCACAATATCAGCACTCCTTGCCAAATATTTAATAATGACTTTGATATACACTATCAACATTTACACTGTTTGAAAGGTCAGTGTCTGCTGAACAACTTTCATGTTTACATTTTTAGTCTAGCTCTTATAGTTAAAGAGTTATGAACATTTGTTTTCTGTATGGTTTTACAAATGGATTTTCTGAAAATGAGCCCAGGCTGCACTGTTGCTCCTATGGTGGAATTAAGCAGGCAGCTTTTCCTGAGCTGCTCTGGAGTGAATGAGTTAACAGTGTGTATGTTGGTATGGATCTGACCATCCTACATAGGTTCATAGGTTCATAGGTTCATACTAGGCTATCTGCCCGAGGGCATTTATAAGCCTAGCCCATAGTTTTGTGGCTTAAGCCACCCCTTTTGTATGGGGAACTATACCCATTATTTTGCTGTGCCTCTGTCTAGCAGTGACACTGAGGTAATCCCTGGAGTATATCTGTGATCTCCCATCCATTGGTCAAGATTTCTCTTGAACAAGGCCAGCGAGGTGCTCTGCCTCACATATACCGGGATTTTGTTCCACAGCATAGGGAGTCTTTGGGTGATGAATCTATCCCTCCAGCACGTCCTATTAATAGCCGTGTCGAGGTTTAAGTCTAACACCCTTGTGGCTCTGATGGATCTAGATTTTTTGAGGTGAAGCATATTCATCAACTCTGGGTTTGACATGGCCTTGTATGTCAGGCAAAGGTCACCTCTGAGCAAGCGGTAAGCGACTGAATAGAGCTGGAGTTCTTTCAGTCGGGCAGCATAGGACAGATTTTTGAGACCCTTTATCCTTTTGGTGAGGAACTTTTGTGGCCTCTCTAGCTGCTGCAAGTGCCGGGTCAGATACATTCCGAATGGGGCATTGTACTCAATCATTGGTCTGATGAGTGATGAGTATAGGGAGACTATGACCTCCCTTGATCTAGATGTGAATCCCTTCGTGATGAGGTGGGCAATGTAGAAGGTCTTCCTAACTACTTTAGCTACATAGGTGTCGAATGACAGGCTACTGTCAACCTGGGTCCCCAGGTCCCTGATAACTTCTTCTGTGCTCAGAGGATTACCACCTATATGGTAGCTAGGGGTAACCTTGTTTTTCCCGAAGGGTATGACTATGCATTTTTTGGCATTTAACTTTAGGCCATGGCTCTGGCACCAGTCATCCGTTTCTGTGAGACCCTTCTGAAGGATATCCGTGTCAGATGTGTTTTCGACTACGGCCCAGTTTGCAGTCATCTGCAAACTTTGTCAGCCATAACCCTCCTGTGTTTGCTTGTACTTCAGAAAAGTAGATGCCAAACAAGAGTGGGCCCAGGACTGAGCCCTGTGGGACACCACTTGTGACAGGCTTTGAGTCTGACATGGCGCCAGCAACTCTGACCCTGTGGGTTCTGTCACTCAGCCAGTTTGCAACCCATCTTGTGATGTATGGGTTAACATTTAAGCTGATGAGTTTTTCAATGATACCCGAGTGGGGTATTGTATCGAAGGCCTTTGCCAGATTGAGGTAGGCCGTATGGACTGCCTTTCCCTCATCAATGGCTTTGGTGACTGTTTCGAAAAAGTCAACCAAGTTTAAAAGGCATGATCTGCCTTTGACAAAGCCAAACTGGGTTGGATCCAAAGTCTGCAAATTCCCTATGTCTTTATTTATGAGGTCCATTATGATCCTCTCCATAGCTTTGCAGATAAGGCTTGTCAAGCTAATGGGCCGGTAATTTCCAGGGTCTGTGGAGGCACCGCCTTTGTGAAGTGGGACCACAGTCGCAGTGCGCCACTCCATGGGTACGTATCCAGAGGTGAGACTATGATTAAACAGCTGTCCTAGCTGTGGGTTTAATTCCTCGTTGAGCTCGTGGAGCACACAGCCTGGGACACCATCAGGTCCCATGGATGCTGTGTTTTTTGCTTTGGAGAGAGCAGTTCTCACTTGGGCGTTTGAGATGTTTGGGGGCTGCAACCATTTGGTATAGATATCTCTCCTTTTGGGGGGGGGAGAAGTTTGCACTGAACCTGTCAGCCAGTATGTTGGCAATGTCTGTAGGATCAGTAATCTTCACATCATTTTGAACTAGTTCTGAGCATATCTGGGAGTTTCCTCCCAGGTTTCTAACATAGCTAAAGAAGGCCTTATGATTGTCCTTTGAGTCTTTAGCTATTTTTCTCTCAAAATTTGCTTTGGATGATTTTATGAGAGCTCTTAGTTTTTTACTTATAGTGATCAAGGGTGTCTTACCTTTTAAGGATTTTGCTCTATCTTGTAGTAGCTTCCTCCTTTTGTTGTAGAGTTTGTTTATGGCTGGGGTCCACCAGACTGGACGCTTGCCCTTGGTACAAAGAGTCTTTGTTTAGCTTGGGATTGCCTTATCCATGCAGTGCTGCAGGTGCTGGTAGAAGGCATTTGTAAGTGATTCAGCGGCTTGAGTACTGTTTTCCACCGGCTCGGGGGCCTTAAAGGAGACCACACTAGTCTTTAGAAGTGTGAAGTCGGCTTTCGAGAAGTTTTTTACTGTGGTCTTTTTTATTTCAGGTGGGGGTGGGATGAGGACCTCCAGCAAGATTAGTTTGTGATCTGATCTCACCAGTGAGGGGTATACTTCCGGTGTTGAACATTGTGCTCCCATGTTCGTGATGATGAGATCAAGTATGTTTTCTCTGCTTGTGGGGATGGTGACTAGTTGTTCCATGGCATTTGAGTTTATGAATTCCAGGAACTTTTGGGCTAGGGTGTTTGGGCTTGAGTAGTGTTCCCAGTCTATATTAGGGTAATTGAAGTCACCTAGTATGATGGTGTTTGGAGATACATTTATCCCCTCCAGTGTTTTCAGGAAAGCCATGTGAGGTTCCTGAGTTTGTGAGGGTGGCCTGTAACATGCTACAATTTGCAGAGCAGTCTTGCCTATGGTTAATTGCACCTGGATGGTCTCCGATGCATCGTGCGTTGCCACCAGTCTTGAGGTGTGGGTGTCCTTGATGAATATGGATACCCCCCCTCCTTTCTTGGTATTGTCCGGATTTTGGGGCCGGAACGCATGGTATGAGGTAAAACCTGTTAGTGCTGGGGTGCTCTCAGGAGCCTTGAACCAGGTTTCTGTCACAGCACAGACATCAATGTTCTCCATACTGAGAAGGGCCTCGAGTGCGTGCATTTTGAGATTTAGACTTCTGGCATTGAGCAGCATTACCCTTAGTTTTTTCCTTTTTTGTGTTCTAGGGTGGTAGGTTTAGAATTTGAGCCTTGCCTAAAAATGCACTATGGGGGTGGCAAGAGCCTTTGCCAATATCTGGAATCCCAGGGGTGACAGGTGCAAGCCATCCCTTGCGAAGCAGCGTGGCTTGTCCAGCATGTCATCCCAGGCAGACAGACATTGGATCCCCTTTGAATGACACCAGAGTTTAAGCCAATTGTTAAAGCTGATCATCTTATCTCTGTATTGTGGCATCATTCTTGGTGAAGGTAGGATACTGCTCAAGGTCAGGGTCATACCTGCCTGGGCTACATAATCAGAGAGCTCCCCAATGTCTCTTTTCATGTAGTCCAAGGAGGTACATCTCAGGTCGTTTACACCAGCGTGGACAATGACTGAGTCGTATTTGTACCTGCTGTTGAGAGACCTGAGTGCTTGCGTTATGTGGCGGATTCTAGCGCCCGACAGGCAGCTTACTGTAACTCTCTCCTTACTCAGTCTGGTGAGCGGGATGTCAGTGTGTCTGACTATGGAGTCACCAATGACTAGTGTGTCTGGCATTGTGTTTGGCCTTAAGGGCTGTGGCTCAATACCTGCCATGTCAGTTCCATGTTTATGAGGAATCCTTATCTGCAGGGTCATCTGCAGACTGGGCAATGTGTTGTGCCTTTGGTTTCATGTGTTACTAATGGAGCATGTATCTGTGGACTGCAGACGGTAGTGTGAGGATTGCAGTCTGTAGATTATGAAACCAGTGACAGTTACTGGTTTCATATTTCTCATAGGACATATGTTGCAACAAACCCTGTTACAACAGTAAATGTACGAGGTTATCACAGAAACATGTCATTATTGGCCCTGTGTATGTGCTTCCAGTCACAACTCTGTCAACCTGTGTACATATGTCATGCATGAAGTGGTGCATATGTGCTGTACACCATAATTAGTATCATCATTTCTGATAACAAGCCAGTGAGATTTAAGAGTGCTACACATGTTATGTACAGTAGGGGTTATATTTGATGACATAACCTGGACATTCGGTGGATGTTTGTACAGTATTGAGGTCTGTGTACTTATGATGAATGTTGACAGTGTGTGTATTGTTAATATGTACTTTAGCCTGTGTACAGACTGTGGTAGATTTCATTGTTCTAGGTCCTGTCCTATCTGATGTTACATGCTGCTCCACTGCATGGTACTGTATTGGTGTACATGTTTGTAGGGCCATAGACACACATGTCCCATACCACAGACAGCCATCAGACAAAACTGTGTAGCAGCCCAGTATATGTAGGGTCAGTCTGTGAGTGGCACATATGAGGATGATGTTGAACAGATAGTCCATATACTGCAATATTATGCTAGCTTAACATATGTGTCTGTGGCAGTGCTCACATTGGTTGTGGTTATGCACTTTCACACAGGTGTATCTTACCCTGTGCTGTGACATGCCTGTAGAGCCTGCTATATATGCAGGTACATGTGCATTCTCAAATAGGAGATGTAGGCCAGTGTTGAGCCAGTCTGCCTGCAGCCTGCACAGTGCACTGTTACATGCCTAGCAGCTTAGTGTAATTACCCAGTGAGATGTTATGTGCATATACTTGCCAGATGTACTGCTGCCCGGCCTCCCTTAACAGTCATGTATGTCAGACAGAGAAGTGGTATGCTGAACAGATGTATGTCAATATCTAGTGGGTAGTATGTGACCATGGCACCCCTGTACCAATGGTTATTATGTGTCAGGCCAGACAGGGGTGTGTGAATGCATAACCTATGGTGGCAAACGTATTCCGGTCATTATGTGTTATACCCATCTATGTGGCTGTCTACATCCATATTGTCAGACATGGGACACATGTTTAGCACTAAGGGGTTATGTGTATACATCTGGACTGTATAGAGTATATCAGAATGTCGACATATATTTGCCAATATCTCTGTTGCAGTCCGCATAGGCATTGCGTGCTAGCAGCGGTACTTTACTATGATGTCCTTAGGATGTCTGTAAGTAGCCAGTGGTGCACATGTTATAAGCAGATGTGACCTCCAACATGCACCATGTCTGTGAAGACAATCCCAGTGACAGCAGCAATAGTCTACTAATATACCTGCTGTACATACCTGACATTCCCTTGCACTACGAAGTTGTTACTATTGGGGCTTAGGTATTATCCATATATCTATATAGATATATACACATATACATATTGACATACATAGATGGATATGTATATGTACATATATATATATGTATATATATATATATATATATATATATATATATATATATATATATATATATAAAGTAGAACAGCAGAGCATTATTCTGTATTATAGAGCTAAATTGTTGCTTAGATATCTGTTGTCTTAGTGTTAGTGTTCTGCAAATATACAGAGACCAGTATATATTGTTTGGGTTTTATAATTTGCACTCTGATTCCTCATATCTCTGTTGAAACTCCCCCCCCCCCCCATTGTGGTTTCTATCACTTGTGTGTTGTTAACTCAATGTTCCCTTAATTTGAACTGTTAATAGCAGCAGTCTGCATTTAAAGTGGAACAGCCTTACACGACTATCTGCAAATATATACAGCTGAGTATATTTTTCTGTATTATTCTGTATTATAGAGCTAAATTGTTGCTTAAATATCTGTTGTCTTAGTGTTCTGCAAATATACAGAGATCAGTATATATTTTTTGGGTTTTATAATTTGCACTCTGATTCCTCACATCTCTGTTTTTTCCCCACTCCCCTCCCTGTTCTGGTAGTAGTTTAAATTTGGTGGCTTTTGCAGTGCCCACCCCACTGTAGATTTGATCTAGGACACTCCCCCAGTCCCATCTCTTTACCGCATTCTACCTAATAAACCCTTTCTGCACTTGCTTTTAGTCTTTTTTAATTTAATTACATTTTTTCAAACTGTGTGGGGGCTAATATTGCTACATACTCAAGTGTGCCAGCTTGCACTGCATCTGAATTGTTTTTACTACTGTTTTTGCTACTTTTCTGAAAAAAAAAAATTGTAAGCCTGTTTCCTACCTTTCCTGTAATTAGTGTTCCAGATACAGATTTGCTGTATCCAGGACTATTTGTAAGCTTCTGAGCCCGCAAGCCTTTCTGTGTTGGAGGGAAGCCTTCTAGCTTATCAGTGGGAGTGGTAAGCACTAGGTAACCTGTCTACCACATAAGGAGTGGTTTTGGCCCAGAATTTGTAGTTATTGGCCATTTCGGCGGTCTTCCATCTCTCTCAACTTTCTGATTTGAAGGCCTGCATTTGTACTTGTTTCTGTCCTGTAACTCCTGGGCCCATCTCATTTGCTCACTCAAAAAAAAATCTGCTTTTACTGTATTTGTGTTTCTTCCTACTTTATTTTGCTTTTGCGTCATCTTAAAAGTACTCAATTGTATTTATTACTGCTTGGTGTAATTCATTCTATGCCTTTTAGTTTAAGCACTTGGGCTTCAGACCAGTTGTTTTACATTAGGAAGGTTTGTGGTCTGCACTGTGGTGGCAGGACAGGTAGCTTACATCCTTCTAAGTTGGGAACTGCTGATTGAGGGCTCAGTGTCTGTTATTCTAAAAGTGTATTAATTCTGTTTTAAGCACTTGGGCTTCAGGCCAGTTATTTTACATTAAAAGGGTTCATGGTCTGCACTCTTGTGGGAGGAGAGGCTCGACTCTGCCCTTCTAGCTGGGAATTTCTGGTTAAAGGCTTATAGTGCCTGCATATCTAAACTGCTTCTTACTGAAATTGGTACACCTTGTTTGCTGTAGCATAGACTAGATCCAGGTCTGCTGAATCTAGCTTTGTTTGTATAACCTGAGCACTAATCCAGGCATTCTTTAAAGTATTCAATTGCATTTATTACTGCTTGGTAGTAACTTGATTAAAGTGTAGCTATCATTCTAAGTCTTTTGGATTAAGCACTTGGGCTTCAGACCAGTTGTTTTACATTAGGAAGGTTTGTGGTCTGCACTGTGGTGGAAGGACAGGTAGCTTACATCCTTCTAAGTTGGGAACTGCTGATTGAGGGCTCATTGTCTGTTATTCTAAAAGTGTATTAATTCTGGTTTAAGCACTTGGGCTTCATGCCAGTTGTTTTACATTAAGAAGGTTTGTGGTCTGCACTGTAGTGGCAGAACAGGTAGCTTACATCCATCTATGTTGGGAACTGCTGATTGAGGGCTCAGTGTCTGTTATTCTAAAAGTGTATTAATTCTGGTTTAAGCACTTGGGCTTCATGCCAGTTGTTTTACATTAAGAAGGTTTGTGGTCTGCACTGTAGTGGTGGAACAGGTAGCTTACATCCATCTATGTTGGGAACTGCTGATTGAGGGCTCAGTGTCTGTTATTCTAAAAGTGTATTAATTCTGATTTAAGCACTTGGGCTTCCGACCAGTTATTTTACATTAAAAGGGTTCATGGTCTGCACTCTTGTGGGAGGAGAGGCTGGACTCTGCCCTTCTGAGCTGGGAATTTCTGGTTAAAGGCTTATAGTGCCTGCATATTTGAACTGCTTCTTACTGAAATTGGTACACCTTGTTTGCTGTAGCATAGACTAGATCCAGGTCTGCTGAATCTAGCTTTGTTTGTATAAATTGAGCACTAATCCAGGCATTCATTAAAGTATTCAATTGTATTTATTACTGCTTGGTATTAACTTGATTAAAGTGTAGCTATCATTCTAAGTCTTTTGGATTAAGCACTTGGGCTTCAGACCAGTTGTTTTACATTAGGAAGGTTTGTGGCCTGTACTGTGGTGGCAGGACAGGTAGCTTACATCCTTCTAAGTTGTGAACTGCTGATTGAGGGCTCAGTGTCTGTTATTCTAAAAGTGTATTAGTTCTGGTTTAAGCACTTGGGCTTCAGGCCAGTTATTTTACATTAAGAAGGTTCATGGTCTGCACTCTTGTGGGAGGAGAGACTGGACTCTGCCCTTCTGAGCTGGGAATTTTTGGTTAAAGGCTTATAGTGCCTGCATATTTGAACTGTTTCTTACTGAAATTGGTGCACCTCGTTTGCTGTGGCAAAGACTGGATCCAGGCCTGCTGAATCTAGCTTTATCTGTAAGCTGCTTGTTTGTTTGCTTGTTATTTCCCTGAAATGCTAATTCCACCTAAAACGCGGCTTTTCAGTGCTTCTGTGGATCCCTAGTGATATCTGCATTGCTTACTTTACTTATTTCCTTGTTTCACTTGAAAGAAAGTTACTCTTTGTCATTTTTGCATTTAAGTTACCTGTAACACATTGCATTTAAGTTACCTGGCACTTGCTCACTAAAGCAATTATATAAGTCAGCACTAAAATATTAAAAGCACTACACACTCACAAACACCCCTAGAGTACCTCGTTCCCTATTGGCCCATTTTTTTCAAATGTAAAGGAATTCCCAATACTATTCTAGCATGTCCAAACTGCCTTCCACTTAATAGCCTGCTACAGACCACCCTCCCAAACCCAGGAACCCCACTCGGCCTTCCTGAGAACACTGGAAAATATGAAGGTCTCTCCAAACACCATTATATTGGGCGACTTCAACTACCCAAACATAGACTGGGAGCATTACTCTAGCTCCAGCACCCTAGCCCAAAGGTTCCTAGAATTTATAAACTCAAATGCTATGGAACAACGTGTTACCACTCGCACAAGAGGGGAAAACATACTGGACCTGATCATCACCAGGGGACTCTGTGCTCCAGACCAGAAGTGTATCCCTCACTGGTAAGATCAGACCATAAACTAATCTCACTGGATATTCACATCCCAACTCCACCCCTGCCCTGAAAACCACAGTGAAAAACTTCTCTAAAGCAAATTTCACACTCCTCAAAACCGAGGTGGAATCCTTCAAAGCCCCCGGGCCTGTGGAAAATACGGCCCAGACCGCAGAATCCTTTATAAACACATTCTATGAACAGCTTCAGGAATGCATGGATCATGCAATCCCAAATAAAACCAAGACCCAATCCTCCAAAGCAGACGTCCTGTCTGGTGGACCCCAGCCATAAACAAACTATACAATAGAAGGAGGAAGCTACTACATGATAGAGCAAAATCCCAAAAAGGGAAGGCATCTCTGATCAGTATTAACAAAAAACTACGGGCACTCATGAAATCATCTAAGGCCAGCTTCGAGAGAAAAATTGCACAGGACACTAAGGATAATCACAAGACTTTCTTTAGTTATGTTAGGAACCTGGGTGGGAATTCCCAGATATGCTCATAATTAGTCCAAAATGACAAAAAATACACCGAACATACAGACATTGCCAACATCCTAGCTAACAGGTTTAGCGCAACCCCCCCCCCACCAAAAGGGCAAATATTTATCCCAGCAGAGTGCTGCCCCCCTGACATCCAAGATGCTCAGGTAAGAGCTGCCCTCTCCAAAGCAAAAAAAAACAGCATCAATGGGACCAGACTGTATCCCGGGCTGCATCCTACATTAACTCCAAGAAGAGCTAAACCCAAACATAAAACTACTGTTCAATCCCAGCCTTACTACAGGATATGTACCCAAACAGTGGCATACAGCAACAGTGGTCCCTCTCCACAAAGGTGGTGCCTCAACGGATCCTGGAAACTATCGCCCCATAAGCCTGACTAGCTTGGTCTGCAAAGCTATGGAAAGGATCATCATGGACCTCATAAATAAAGATATTGTGGACCTACAGACACTGGATCCTACCCAGGTCAGCTTTGTTAAGGGCAGATCCTGCCTCTTAAACCTGGTTGATTTCTTTGAAACAGTCACCAAGGCCATTGACGAGGGGAAGGTGGTCCACACAGCCTACCTGGACCTCGCAAAAGCCTTCGATACAATACCCCACTCGGGCATTATAGATAAGCTCACCAGCTTAAATATAAACCCCTATGTCACTAGATGGGTTGCAAACTGGCTCAAGGACAGAATTCACATGGTTAGAATGGCTGGAGCCATGTCAGACTCCAAACCAGTTACAAGTGGTGTCCTACAAGGCTCAGTCCTGGGACCTCTCTTGTTCGGTATATATTTCTCGGAGGTACAGGCCAACACGGAAGGACTGTGGCTGACTAAGTTCGCAGATGACTGCAAACGGGGTGCCATAATCGACTCTCCAGCCAATACAAGCATCCTCCAAAAGGGCCTCGTAGAAACAGACAACTGGTGCCAGAGCCATGGCCTCAAGCTAAACGCAAAAAAGTGTATAGTCATCCCCTTTGGCAAAAACAAAGTGCCCACAAATTACCACATAGGTGGTAATCCATTAAGTACAGAAGAAGTAATTAGGGACCTGGGGACACAAGTTGATAGCAATCTCTCATTTGACAACCACATGGCCAAAGTGGATAGAAAAACATTTTATATAGCCCACCTAATCATGAAGGGATTCACATCTAGATCAGGGGAGGTCATCATGCCTCTTTACTCATCCCTCATCAGGCCCATAATTGAGTACAATGCCCCTTTTGGGATGTACCTTACCAGACACCTGCAGCAACTGGAAAGACCCCAAAAGTACCTCACCAAGAGGATCATAGGGCTCAAACAGATGCCATATGCTGCCCGGTTAAAGAAACTCCAGCTCTACTCAGTGGCATACCGCCTGCTCAGAGGCAATCTGTGCCTGACATATAAAGCCATGTCCATCCCAGAAGTAATGGACATGCTGCACCTCAGAAAATCCAAATCCCATCGAGCTACGCATTTGAGAGACTTGAACCTCAGCACTGAAATAAATAGGACATGCTAGAGGGACAGATTCGTAACCCAGAGGCTCCCTTCACTCTGGAATAAAATCCCAACCTAGGTTAGGCAGAGTCCCTCATTGACTCTCTTCAAGAGGAATCTTGATGAGTGGATGGGGATCATAGGTTTTTCCCGGGTATCACTTCTGTATCACTGTTAGACGGAGGCACAGTATACTAACCTCGAAAAAGGGCATAGCAAAATTAATTTAAAATGGGTGGCGAAAGCCAAACACACTCTGGCTAGGCTTATAAATGCCATAGGGCAGATAGCCTAGTATGAACCTATGAACCTATTTATATATATACATATAAACACTCAGATATATACATATACAGAGCAATATATGTCTACCCCTTGCACTATGACTGTGGGACTATAGAGGCTGGGGTATGGCTAGACTCCATGTCCAGGACATATGGTGGAAATAGATGTACATATTATTATCCAGATAGCCATATATATATATATATATATATATATATATATATATATATATATATATATATATATATATATATATATATCAATGATTACACATGTGCAGTACTTCCAATCACCACTGTCATGGCAACCACCTACTCTACACCCCTACATCATATGGGCTTGGTCCCTTTACATTTCCTGTGTGATGGACATCCTTCCTGTGTGTGGGCATCAGTGTTACAGACAGCAGGTAGCAATACCTCTTACAGGAGAACCGGCACACTCAGGGCAGCTGCATATTTGTAGGAAGTACAGGAACTACAGGCAGAGTGTAAGTAGAGTTGTGTTATGCTTTGTATAGTACTGGTGTTACCTGGTGTGTGTGTACATACTACTTTACCTTGGAATGCAGTCTGTCTGCATAGCTCTTAACTGTGGGCCTATCTTCTTGGTGGCCAGAGGTGTGCCATCATGTGTTGTCTGTCCACCACACAGGTCCTGTGTCAGATATTTCACTGGCAGTGTGTGTGTGTTGAGTGCTATCAGTACATGGCCACATCCATTTCTGTTTCTAACCTCACTAACCTGACTTAGATTATGTTGCAGACTATCCTGTAACACCAGCAACTTGGTTAGTGTATGGCAACAGTTTTCCACATTTGTGCCTGTGTTCCAGCCTCTGTCCTCCTCCTACATACCAAGCTTTGCACATATGACATGCTGTCGGGGGTTGCTCTGTAGTGGGTTGTGAGTATATCAGACTGCCATTTCTGCCATCAGTCCACTGCTGTTGTATCCCCCCACACATACGGTGGGGTTGGGTACATATATGTGCAGGCATCACCTCCACAATACATGTGTGCTCTTATGCACTCTAGAGAGGTCAGTGTATGTAACATTGGTATATGGTCCTGTATTATTGAGTTGGGGGGAGCAACATAAATGACCTAGGCTGTTAAAAAATGTGGGGGTATCAGGGATGAGCTGCTTAAGGTTTCTGGATGTACAGGACCATATACTTCACCTATATTTACATTGCTTACATAAATTGGGTTAATGCAAGCCTACTGCCTACTGCCATACAGACAGTTCTGTTTGTCAGTGTGCTTGTGATGGTGTCAGTTATGCCTTGTTATGTAACAGTTACAACCCATTTGGTCACCTGACATCTTTACCATCTAGTGATTTTGTACAGAGTGTAGATAGAGGCTGCTGAACTATACACCTGCATTATATACTTTTGATTGTTTGGCACCCTATGGCCCAGTCTGTTCTCACTATTGTACAAATTGAAGGGCTTGGCCTGGACAGCAACATTTATGAACTTTTCCAGTCTACTGTATTAGTATAACTGTTTCGCAGTTGCATTACTCTGTTTATATGGATGTCAGTGTCTGAACAGCTATATGACATGGCATATAGAACTGTAACAGTACACAATTAAAGGTTTTCCAATTCTGCAAACCTGTATGTGATGTTTTTTCCTATGACCTCTCTATGGGTATATGTTGCAGGCAGCGGATGTCATTTGTATGGAGGGGCCCATACAATGTCCAGTTGTTCAGTTGTTAACTGTAGGCATAGTGGCTGTTCCATATTGTGTGCATCTTCTACATATGTATCTTACTGTACATATATCTGCATGTGTATGTGTAGTCACATGTATATCTATATCTATCTATCTATATATATATATATATATATATATATATATATATATATATATATATATCTGTATGTATATATGTATATCTGTATCTGCATATCTGTGTCTGTGTATCTGTATCCTGGGGATGTTGATGGCTTCCACATTTTAAGTTTCCTATGGGAAGCAGACTGTACTGCATGATATGTTACCAATACCAGCCTGACATCATATAGGTGGGATGTAGTACTGTTAATATCTTGTGCCCATGTTGTGTCAGATCCTGGTTATGGGATCTGCAACACCTGGTAGTGTATTGCAGGGTGGATGTGTTTGGCTGTAGGGAGTGGGATGCCTATTCGTACAAGACATATATTGTGGACATATGTGTTTTTGTTAATCTGCCATTGCTATCTACAGATGTATGGCCATATATAACTATATAGATATATATTTATCTGCTTACATATATATATATAACTATGTCTGTATATATCTATGTAAATATATATATATAAATATATATATATATATATATATATATATATATATGCGTACACATACATAACTTGCTGTGTATATGTAGACATAGAGGTGTAGGCATTTGCATATATATATATATATATATATATATATATATATATATATATATATATATATATATTCATATATATTAATATATATATGGATATATTTTTAGAAATACATATATATATATATATATATATATATATATATATATATATATATATACACACACACAAACATATATAGATACATTGTATCTGTTTAGATATTAATATATTTACACACACATACATCTAGATGTTGGTATACATTTTCTGTACTGTTGCATGCCTGGACTGGAGGTTATGTTTCTGAAAACATCAATTTTTTTTTATATCTGGCATGGCTTAGTGGTAAAGTACTTTGTCTATGTTGTGCAAGGACCTGCGTTTGATCCTTGCAGAGGCTGTTTATTTTATTGCTGGGCAGAACATGGGCCATTGAATACAGAGTGGTTAAGGCACTTTAAAGCAGTTGTAAGCGGGTTTGCGAGGGTTTGCACGGAGCTAAACAGTACTTACTTCTGGTTACAGTTTCTTACACTCAGTTTGCTTCTACTTTGCTTAATCTTTGTAGGCAATGCTTACCCCCATGCAAATGCACTTAAATACGCTTACTAGTGCTTACATATGCATACTACTGCTTATTTGTGCTTAAACCTGCTTACTAGTGCCTTATTCATTAGTGACACTTATGCTTCACATGTGCATTTCCTGCAGTACTCCCGTTCATACATATATGTTTTTTTTGTTGGTTTTGTAACATAAATATTGGTTATAACATGGTTTGCCATGTAAAATCAACTGCACTGCAGTGGGACACGAACTAGGAATGCCTGCTCATTAGGTGAATGCTCTACCCACTACACTATTGCTGTGCTGATTCAGTTACATATATCTTCCTTGTTATCCTCTTCAGCCTTTTAAGCTGCTTTAACCATAGCTAATTGATGGGCACACACTGTGCACCTACGGTTAGCTGTACTCGATTTTTAAAATAAAAATAAAGGGGTTTCTTCATTTGATTTTTATGTACTGTTGCGGTTGCACACATTGGGGACTGTTGGTGGAGATATGAGGACACCTATAAGTGACCTCGTTCATTTCTTATCACCTTCTGCTGTTCTACATTGCAGGGGCATGTTTATTCTGAGAACTCTGCTCTCAGACACGCCCCCCTGCACTCGTACACACTCCGTGTAAGCCTAGGAGTTTGGGCAACATGCCTTGTTAATATGCATGGCGCGTTGCCATCCTGTTCCTAAATGGTCACTTCCATGCAGGACTATGCTAGTCCTGCATGGAAGATTAGTGAATCCGGGGGATACATTTTCAGGCAAACAAAACTGTTAGAAAAATATGTATTAATGTGTGTTTGCTTAATGCTAATTAATAATCAAAGAAATTAATACGTTTTTCATTCTATTTTTCGTGCACTGTATTATATATAAATTGAGTTTCATATGAGACTGAAAAAGATGCTTTTTGAAAACTGCAGTATGCTTTCTGAAACTTGCAAGTTGCCCTCTGACCTAGTAACTGCTAGCACAGCAATATTCATGTTTATGCCTTTTGGAAATGTACTTGACAAGCAGGTGCTTATCTGCTAGGTCAGGAACGAATGAATGAACAATGCTATATTCTGTAAATGTAATGATTTTAGACAATCAGCTCTGTTTGAAGCTTGGGAACATGTACAGCTGCAGTAACTTAGAGATAAAGTAGACAAAGGATTATTAGAGAAATTAACTGCTAGCATTGTGCTTGAATTAACCATAGTACCTTGAATGGTAACATAACATGCATCTAACTGGGAGTAATCAAGGCCATGTTGTTTTCTTCAGGAAGTTTCACATAAAAATTGATAAATCAGCAGAAATTCATGGGAATGATGGCCAGCAGATGATGATGAAAAAGGTGGTAATCTGTTACGTCAGCTTGGTAGGACATAACCAGTTTAAGAATGTATAAAAATGAAAGTATTTCCTGTTTCTGATCAGACAAACTCTGTATTAGCACGCTTTTGTCTCCTTGCTGCAAGATTAAAGTGCCTTAACCTGAACCTACCGTGTTTTGATCATTTTTAAAGTATATTTTTCCTTTGACAGTTTGGTCCTTCGGACCAGAAAGTACCTCTCGCTCTAGGCCTAGGTCAGAATTGGGCCAGGTGGCATGCATCCGTATGGAGAAGAGGCCAAATCGGCTCTTCTGTTTTGAAAGACCTCCGACTGAATTGTCGTTCGAAAGAGGCCAGCCACTGTTCCTGATCTGGGATTGGAGGACGAGTCAACGATCCGGTGGATCAACTCATGGAGGGTCAGGTAAGGAGAAATTACCTTATTTCTGTTTTAAGATCAGGGACTAATTGCAGAACTGTTTTTTGTCAGGTAGATTTGCATGTGCAGATCAGGACAGAAAAAGGGGTTACTGTTTTTGTCATAGATCAGGGAAACAGAATAGGTAGGCAGTTATTCTAGATAAACTGTGAAAAGGTATAGAACTGTGGTACCACATGATAAAAAAAGGTTACGTAACAATTTACAGCTTATCTAAGGCAACAATGGGAAATCAGTGTACAAAAAGCTCCCGAGACCCGCCCCTAACTGAAGACGCGAAGTATATGCAATTACAGTGTGCCGACAATGTTAAGTATTATACATAATGGGTTGATAAGTATAAATTAGATGGTAATTTAGATAAACTTGTACTTATTAAACTCATCAGGCAACTAAAAACAGATGCAAAAGGTCAATTAATAAAGCAATGACAATTAGGAGTCCCTCAGGCATACAGGTGGCTTGAGGAAGCAAATCACAGGGAACAAAAGATTAAAAACTCAAAAACAATGTTCTTAGATAAAGAAGATAATAACTTGGTAATAGCAACGGCCCCTCCTTCGCCCCCACCACTTCCCCTACCAGAATATGAAGCGAGTGGACAAACTGATCCACCTCCGCTGTACCCAGCTGTTCCTGCAAAAACACAACCGTTTGTCAGGGATCCTATCGAGACAAGGTCTCGAACACGTGACTTGAGGAGGGAGATTGAATTAAGTGAAATAAATAGAATATCACAGGCTATGAGTGAAGAAGAGATATGTCCGCTCATAGAAGTACCAAATCCTCAAGCAGGACAGGCAGGGCAGGATCCGACTCTCTTAGTTTATAGACCATGGACACCGGAAGATATCCGGAAAGCCACGGAGGGAATTCCCCATCCGAAAGTGAATTTTCGAAAATTTTTAGAAGACTTACAGGGTATGAGATTAAGTTACCATTTGAATGGAGAAGAAGTAGAAAAAGTAGTTAGACAAGTTGTGGGTCCAGATTGGCACATGATCAGTGGCGACTGGAAATCTCGTGACGCACAACTTAGATCACTCCCACATACTAATGCAGAATTGGATGGCAGAGTGAAAGGTCTGACAGACTGAATCTCTGAAAAATGGAAGCCTAGGGCTGATTGGACTTGCATTAATCAGTGTATTAAACAGGAAGGTGAAACAGTTAATAGATATTATGCTAGACTGTTAGAATGTTTTAATAACCACTGCGGAATGCAGATACCAGAAAATCAGACACAAGACTCCTCATATGAACAACAGTTAAAAAATGCATTCTTGAAGGGTAGTATAACTCCCATTAGCAGCTTTATTACAAAGCACATGGTAGATCATCGCACAAGTAGATTACAGCCATTACTTGAATATGCTAGACATGCAGAGAGACATTTTAATAGTAAAAAGAAAAAGAAAACTCGAGTATTTTCGGCAGAAGATGGGTCAGAAGTATTTGTAGTACAAACTGGGAGAAAGAGTAAGAAAAATTCCCAGGGAAATGAGCAATCTGAGTAGCGATCAGAAGATTTTGAAGAAAGAAAGAAGAAAAGTGAATGTTTTAAGTGCGTGAAAAAAGGACATCTAGCAAGGGATTACAGGCTAAATAAGAAGGTAACTACAGAAAATAAGGAAGATGAGGAATGACTATATGATAGTCAGGAATCAATGAATGAAAATAAGCAGGAAAAGACAGGTGCAAATTTGATAGCAAGGATAGAGGATGTGACAGGAGGGGTAGAGGATGTACATGAATTTGCAGACATTGAAGAAAATGAAATCTTGGACTTAGCTTTATTGAGCCTAGAGCTATACTTAGCAGATACAAAACCGGAAGTGACGCTTCTGGTGGAGGGGAGGGAAGTCAAATTTTTGTGTGACTCAGGGGCCTCACGGACCCTGATACACCCTTCCAAATTACCGGTAGATTCAGAATCACCAGATTATATCCTAGTGAAGGCAGCTAATGGACAGCTGTATCGGGAGCCACTCTCACATGACATAGCGATAACAGACCCCGTTTCAGGGATGACCCAGAGAAGTAAAATTGTGGTTTCTGAAAAATGCCCAGTAAACCTTATGGGTAGAGACTCAATGCAGATATTTGGTATAGCCGTAGTTCCGAACATGCAGGGTATGGAAGCACAGCGACAAATGGATACTTTTGTAGTGTGACCGGAGGGCGAGACATATTATTGGTACAGCCAGGACTTAGTTACGACTGGTCCAGGGTCAGTAACCGAAGAACTGATGAACGTAGCCATCAGTAAGTCCCCCTCCCTCGACATTGACAAATAGCATTTGTTGCATTGTACTCTATATTACTGTAATAGACCAGGACCTGATAAAGATTATGAGCAGGAATTGTTTCAGAGCCATGCGAACAGACTAGTGTTACGAAATTTGTACTGGGATGCAGAAGGAAACAGTGTAGTAAGCTGTTCATTGCCCCAGGAATTCTTAGCTCTTTACAAATCTAATCGATTACCACATGTTAGCTTAACTAAAAATAGAAATTTGAAATGGGCAGACTTAGGTGAAAAAGTCACAAGGTGGGAAAAGCAGACAGAATTAGAGCTCTCCGAACAAGGAGTACAGAAACAGAAACTGAACTGGATTACACAGACACACCCGGCTGTGCACTCACAGGCTAGTGAGAATAGCTGAGTATTACTCTTATTAGAAGAAGAGGAAAAAGCCTTACGAAGCATACCAGACATTCTCTGGTCAACAGGAAAATCAGATGTAGGACTTATACAAACAGCAGGACCAGTTACTATTACGCCAAAGTCAGCATTTAGACCCCAGAAAAGACAGTATCCCTTGAGAAAGGATGCAGAGATAGGAATCAAACCTATAATAGCAGCCTTACTTAAGGAAGGAGTCTTAATAGAATCCTCTGATTCACCATGTAATACACCCCTATTTCCTGTCAGGAAAGTAAACGGGGAATGGCGTATGGTCCAAGATTTACAGGCTGTAAATAATGCAGTCATACCCAGGGCACCAACGGTGCCAGATCCGCACACCTTATTGAATGATTTAAAGCCTGAGCAAAAGTACTTTTCTGTGGTAGATATTAGTAATGCATTTTTCTCGATACCGATACACCCTGACAGCCAATATTGGTTTGCATTTACATTTCAGGGAAAGCAGTATACATATACAAGATTACCACAGGGATATTGTGAAAGTCCAACAATATTTGCACAAGAAATGGCAAGCAACCTGGCGGGATTCATCCCACCGAGGGGTAGTCAGATTTTACTTTATGCAGACGACATTCTGCTGGCAGCCCCCACCCAGCAAGAATGCAAGAAGGACACGATAGCTTTATTACAGTTTTTAGCTATTCAAGGTCACAAAGTAAACAAGGACAAGTTACAACTTTGGAGAAAACAAGTTAAGTACTTGGGATATGTAATATCCAAGGAAGGTAGAATATTAGACGAAGATAGAAAAACAGCAATATTACAGGCACCTAGACTAACTACCAAGAAGGAAATGATGTCCTTCCTGGGAACTACTAATTTTTGTCAATGTTGGATACCAAATTATGCTTTGGAATCTGCTCCACTGGCCAATTTAATATTTAAAAAGCCAATGGCAGCACAGGACTTATTACAATGGACACCAGAAGCAGAAGCAGCTTTCTGCAAGCTGAAACAACTGATAGCATCATCCTTAGTTTTAGGATTACCAAACTATCATAAGCAATTTATTCAAACTGTAGACTGTAAGCAGGGTTATATGACATCAGTATTGACACAGCAACATGGGGACAAGCAATGCCCCATAGCTTACTACTCATCACAGTTAGACCCAGTGGCGTGGTCCCTGCCTCACTGTGTACAAGCAGTAGTTGCAGCTGCAATGGCAGTGCAGGCTTCGGCCTCAGTAGTGTTATTCCACCCTCTCACATTGAGAGTGCCTCATGCAGTCGCAATTATTTTACTGCAAGAAAAAGTAGCATATCTTTCTCCTGCTAGACATCTTTCCTGTATGACTATACTGTTGAGCCAACCTCATATGACAATTGAACGATGCACAACCTTGAATCCATCAACATTGCTCCCAACCCCTGCAGATGGCAAACTGCACTGCTGCCTGCAGGAGATTGAGCAAAAGACATTACCTAGACAAGACCTTACAGATGTTCCCTTGGATGATGCCGAGGTGACATACTATGTGGACGGCTCGTGCAGGAGGGGTCCTACAGGACAGATCCTAGTGGGGTATGCAGTCATTTCTGATACTGAAACTTTAGAAGCAAAATCTTTACCACACAATTTATCTTCAATAGCAGCAGAGTTGATTGCCTTGACAAGGGCATGCACCTTAGCAAAATTTAAGAAAGTGAATATTTTTACTGACAGTCAGTATGCTTTTTCTACTGTACATGTTTTTGCGCAACAGTGGAAAAATAGAGGAATGATAACATCTACTGGTAAACCAATTAATCATGCACAATTTATTCTAGTCTTATTGGACTCTATTCATTTACCCCAGAAGGTAGCTATTTGCAAATGCGTAGCTCATACCAAGCAACAAGATAGAATTTCAAAAGGTAATGCACGGGCTGATACAGCTGCGAAGCAGGCAGCTTCAGCCCCAGAAGCTTTTCTTTTGAGTGAGGAATTACAAGCCTCTGAGATTTTAGATTTAGAAATGTTAAAAACAATGCAGACACTTACTACAAATATAGAAAAACAGAAGTGGATAAAACAAGGAGCAATCCTTGAAAAAGGACTGTACATCTCCAAGGAAAAGAAACCAATTCTGCCATCTAACTTCTTTAGATATGCAGCTTTGTTGAGCCATGGGCAGACCCATGTCTCAACAGGGGGGATGGTACAGTTAGTGAATCAAGTGTTTACAACATATGGATTTACAAACTAAACAAAAAAATTTTGTGCAGCATGCCATGTTTGTAACAAACATCATGCACAAGGGGCATTGAAGCCTAAGCAAGGGAGTTTCCCTACACCACCGTATCCGTTTCATACTATTTGTATGGATTTCTTAGAACTGAATAAATGCGAGAATAAAAAGTATTGCCTTATCATTATAGATATGTTTTCCAAATGGGTGGAAGCTTTTCCAACTAAAAATCCAGATGCAGCTACTGTTGCAAAGGTCCTTGTTAAAGAAATTATACCCAGATTTGGCATACCGGAAAAGATTTATAGTGATAACAGTACACATTTTGTGAACCAAACAGCACAACAACTTAGTCGCTATTTTGGAATATCATTGAAAAATCACTGCACCTACCACCCCCAATCTGCAGGATTAGTTGAGAGGCATAATGGGGTGTTGAAGAACAAACTTAGGAAGTTGATGACCGAGACACAAAAGAACTGGGTGCACTGTTTACCTCTAGCACTGTTGAGCATGAGAACTGTTCCAAATGCAAAGGGATTGACTCCTTTTGAAACCTTGTTTGGGAGGGCATATTATACACCTCAGTGGAAACCTCTCATGTCTACAGAGCAAGAGGCTGACAGTTCACTTGCAGGGTATATGAGACGATTTTTGAATAACAAACTTTTGCAGTTAAATTCTGTTTCAGATAAAGAGCAACCGAAATCGGAAGTACCAGTCGCCCCAGGCACTTGGGTCTGGGTGAAGATTGTGAAGAAAAAGAACTGGAGTTCTCCGAAGTGGGAAGGACCGTATCAGGTGCTACTGTCAACACCCACTGCAGTCAAGATCGCAGAGCGAGCTTCCTGGATTCATTTGACCAACTGTAAACTGGTTAAGTACTTTGAATTGAACAAAAACTTTGTTACTGTTGTGCAACAAGAACAAAATGGCCAGGTACAGAGTGAATAGAGACATTGAGCAACCTCAGAAAACTTGTATGATCATTTTAATTGCTATACTAATCACACTGTTCTTTTTGTTGTGGCCACTCCTTTTTCCTGCCATGAAAGTTGAACTGATTAGACGTAATGAACCAAACATAGACTGGCATCCAAACTTTAACACTTATCAGGCAATTACACGTGTGTATGCTAAGACTTTTAATGTTTCGAACTGCTGGGTCTGTACGGCCATACCAACAGCATACAGGGGTTTATTGATAACTGCTATCCCCCTAGGGGTCATTGAGACTTGGGAATATCTGTTTTTTGACACAGTTGCTATTAAAGCACATGATAAAGTAGCACTGTATTTGCCTGTGACACAAAAAGGAATTGTATGTTTTTACAAAAAGACACCATCCAAGTGGGATGGAGTAAGTGTAATGTTACAGTACAGTATAAATGTTATAGAAAACCAAACGATTTGAGTGGATCTTGTGGTACAGATTATGACTCATTCTTGAAATCTATGCATAAGACTCTTGATCAGGTACAACGCAATCCTGTACTTTTTAAACAGTTATCTGTAAAAGATAGGAAAATATTTCATGCAGGGCAGTCATTTCGTAACAAAGTAACAACTAAAGTAGAGGACTGTTATTTTGTGTGTGGTAAAAATCCATATAAATGGTTACCTGAGAATTGGTCTGGCAGTTGTTTTTTGGGGTACCTGGTTCCGACCATCCGACACACTGCAGTTTTGCCTCAGGGAAACATTAGAAATACCCGAGACGTGACCAAAAAGACTGTTAAGAAACCTGAGAATCCAGTGGGACAGATCGAAGCAGGCTGAAAAGACCATCGTAACGTAGGAACCAAACTTGCGCACATGGACTTGAGCGATGCTGTCATATCCTGGGCAGGTATATTACCTGCATATGATGCAGTTAAATCGATATGGGAGCTGCGAAAACTGTTGAAACTTCTCGAAGTAATGAGTAATGCAACTTTTTCTGCTCTTGAACTGATAACTGATGAACTGAATGCCATGAGAACTGTAGTACTTCAAAACCAAATGGCTCTTGACATCACCCTAGCGGCGAGGGGTGGGACTTGCGCTTTAATCAAAGAAGAATACTGTGCGTTTATTCCTGACCATCAGCATGAAATTAACGATCATCTCAAGGTGATTCAGCAAGTGTCGGCCATGACCAAGCCAGGCCCAAACCCTCTGACAGACTTTTTCCAGAATGCATTTGGGGGGGGGGGGGGTTCCATCTTTATGAACATATTGATTGCCATTGGGGTAGGATTACTCCTAATAGGAATTTGTATTTGTTGTGGAATCCCCTGCATGAAGAAATTAATCAAAGAATTCATAGATATATCGGTATCTGAGACTATGTATCGAAGTACTGAATTTGAAGAGCTGCTAGAATGCGAAAAACTTTCATAAAAGTCTAAACTGAATGACTTTCTTAACTGCAAATCCTGAGTGGAAGAGGTTAGGAAAAAAGGCAAACTGTTTATTCTTTTTTGAAAATAGAATTAAAAAGTATTAACAGGAGGGAAATGTTAGACAAATATGTATTAATGTGTGTTTGCTTAATGCTAATTAATAATCAAAGAAATTAATACATTTTTCATTCTATTTTTCATGCACTGTATTATATATAAATTGAGTTTCATATGAGACTGAAAAAGATGCTTTTTGAAAACTGCAGTATGCTTTCTGAAACTTGCAAGTTGCCCTCTGACCTAGTAACTGCTAGAACAGCAATATTCATGTTTATGCCTTTTGGAAATGTACTTGAGAAGCAGGTGCTTATCTGCTAGGTCAGGAACAAATGAATGAACAATGCTATATTCTAGACAATCAGCTCTGTTCGAAGCTTGGGAACATGTACAGCTGCAGTAACTTAGAGATAAAGTAGACAAAGGATTATTAGAGAAATGAACTGCTAGCATTGTGCTTGAATTAGCCATAGTACCTTGAATGGTAACATAACATGTATCTAACTGGGAGTAATCAAGGCCATGTTGTTTTCCTCAGGAAGTTTCACATAAAAATTGATAAATCAGCAGAAATTCATGGGAATGATGGTCAGCAGATGATGATGAAAAAGGTGGTAATCTGTTACGTCAGCTTGGTAGGACATAACTAGTTTAAGAATGTATAAAAATGAAAGTATTTCCTGTTTCTGATCAGGCAAACTCTGTATTAGCACATTTTTGTCTCCTTGCTGCAAGATTAAAGTGCCTTAACCTGAACCTACTGTGTTTTGATCATTTTTAAAGTATATTTTTCCTTTGACAAAAACACATTAAAAAACAAATGTAAAATATCATTCATCGGGGCCTCATGTATCCCTCCCCATTCTTTTATTCTATTCATTCCATGACAACTGCTGCTCACAGAAAGAGCAATCAGATAAACATGAGATAAAAACTCTTACTTTTTTCATGAGGCTGAATTTTCAAAATACTTGCATGCCAATCTTTATGTAATGTAACTGTTGTTAACTGCAGCTATTGTTAACTTATTATTCTTGTGATTGCTTGTGGCTTGTGATGTTGCCACAAATGGTCCATGGACCAGCCCACCTGCCTGTCTAACCCTTGACAAGTAAAAATAAGATCAAAATCAAAAATACATCTCAATGAATGACAGATATGCTGAAATTCAAAACAGAAAAAAGAAAATAACATTTCTTTATAAAGTAGGTAAGAAAGAGTGGCATAAATGATGTTAAACAATAAAGCTTAGGCAAATGTAGCTCACTGTATGATGTGGCAGCTGAGACTTTGTTGGGACACTTGTTCCATAAACTGAATAAAAGAGTCTGCTGGGAAATCAGGAATAATTCCAGACGTTCTTTATATAAGGAATAACATGATAATCTTGTCTTTCCCATGACTGTAGAATAGAGGACTAAAGCCCTGAATATGATACAGATGACCTGAGTATGGATAGTTGCTTGGGAACAGGAAGAGCTGACTGGCGGGGGTGGGAGTGAGTCTGATACATGGTCTTGCATTTTTGAGAGAATGAGGGAAAGAAAGAAGGAGGGACAGAAGGGGAGAGAGAGGGAGAGAGAGGGATGGCATGCTGGTTTGAGTGAACACATCATTAGCATTGACGTAGAGGCCGGTGTGACACTGAAAAAGCCATGATTAAGGTGATAGTATTCCTCAATTGGCATGGTGCTGAAATCTGAACATGGATGATGCAGGACACATGTGCACGTTATCATATCAAAGGTGTGGTAAGTGCCATAACAAAAATACACTTATCTCTGAGATGTCAGGGAAAAAGTTACAAACATAACAAATCTGACTACCCACATTAAAGACTTTATCAAAAGATCTGCAAAGACCTAAAAACTAATATCAGGAAAACCCAAGTAAAATATAAAATGAAATGTATATCTGAAACCAATCATAATTGTAAATCCTTCTTTAATTATAACAGGGATTTAAGAAACAACACACAACAATGCTCTGATGTGATCTGATTTAATGGTAGCATCCACTATGAACCAAAGGAATAGGTAAAGTACAAGCAAACCGATGTAGTATGAACTTCACCTCAGAAACAGTCGTCAAACTTTCAAGAGTTCCTGAATGTCTTATAGCCCACCCAAGATCAATTTGGAACATGTACTGACTGTGCTCTCAAACATGTAAAATTTGATTATTTTGTTTATTTATTTAACATTTGTTGACTGGGAAAGTCCAACTAGGACAAAGCCTATTTTCAGTGGAGGCTCTGGAAGAAACGCTCCAGAAACATGTCTTTGGAATACAACATGCAAGGTTCTCAGTAACATGTCAAGATCTCTAGTTAATAGCATCAAATATGCACTTACAAAACCTCTCCTGAACTTGTTCAATGTAAGCTTAGCCACAGGTATGTCCATGAAGCATAGGGAATGGCTTTTCTGATGTCCCTCTGCAAAGGGTTAGGACTACCAAAGATAATCATTCACCTTACTAGACTAATTTGTAAAGATCATCAGCAGTTTTTTTTTCAAGGGTAGGTCATGTCTATTCTGCTTAATAAACATTTTTGAAAAGGTCACATAGGCAGTGGATAGTGATCACACAGTCTGCGTAGTGTATCTACATCTGTCAAAAACATTTGATATCATCCACTTTTATAGTAATGTATATAGAACAGAGTGTATATTGTACCTTTAAGATCCATTCCAGTTTGTGGCACATACATATAAGTACTGAGCATGTGCAAGCAAGTGTGCCATTTTGAGTGAGCAACTAGAGTAAAAGCATGTATGTATGTAGCAGTCAGTTAGTTCAAGTTTAATGTTGCAGTCATCCATCCTGATGTGTTTGTGTGTAATAAGCTACTTTAGCAAACACCCAAGCCTCATTATCTTATTTGAATGCACAAGACGAGTGACATGGTGTCAGAAGTGGGATCTGAAGTAAAACTTCTTCAAGACCATGAGGCAAGCAGCCACAATTGGAGGAATGTTGTTGTTCTTCTTTTGGCTTTTCCCGGTTAGGGCTTGCCACAGCAGAACTTCAGTCCGCTAATGACTGGCAGTAGATTTTTATGGTGCTGAGGTGCCAGCCTGACACCCGATCTTCAATGAAGGAACACCCATTCATGCAAATCTTTTGAACACCACTCAACCACAGGGAGGACATGCAGACTCCACACAGAAGGTGCTCCAGCTGAGAATTGAACTGGAGAACCTCTTGCGGTTAGGCAACAATGCTACCACTGCACCAACATGGCTTCCATCCACAATTGGAGGAATATACAGAAATGAATCATCCAAATCTCAAATGACTTGCAAACAGGTCCGAAAGACAAATCTAGGTACTAAAACTCGTTTAAATGATTTTTTACTCAACAAATATAAAACAAAGAATGCAAACTGTTTAAAAATAGTTTCTAATTAAACAAAATGTTCAAACTATGATATATTGATAAATGTACTCTAAATGCTTACGAAAATGCTTGAAATAACTTCTGAATTGCATAAAATGTATAAAAAAGAGAAAATGACCATATTTTTGCTATGTGCTTCCTTTTTTGTATTAACTAAAGGTATACAAAATATCCAAAGTGTGCAAAGTGTTTGCAAATATGTGCAGTATTACTGTACAGTTATTTCGCAGAAGACAATTATTCAAAGAGATTGTTGTGCAGCTGAATATTTTTCAAGTACCTAGTGTGTGCATTTGAATATACTTATAAAAGCATTTTGTTGGCATTGCAAAGGGGTTTAGCGGACCAGCTCTACTTGTATTTGATAATAATGTTGCAGAAGACTGGAGAGTGTTTGAGCAAGAGTACACTATTTTCATGCAGGTTGCTTCTGATAAAGACGGATGGACAAAGGCATTTATACTGCTTAATCTAGCTGGTTCAGAATCCATTGAAAGGGGGCAGATGAATGTAGTTTTGGTGAGACTCGGAATTGGTTTAAGACATTAACAATTTAAAGTGATAATCAAAGATTGTTCGGGGACACACCATGTGAGTATATAACCTGTGGACTTTGCACTTCTTATAAATATGTTTGTAAAAATACATACATTGCACTGTTAATACATCAATAACTTAGTCTATTAATCCAATGGTTACTTATAATTCAGTGTGGTTGTTCTACAGGGCTATATGTCATTACAGTACCTTTTGCATTAGACAAAAATCAAGAGAATAGAAATAGAATTTTCCTTTTCATCTAGTGCTTTCAGATGAAGAAGAGGCATGTCTCTCTTTTTAAACATTTACATCATCAAAGTGCATCATTTATCATTATTGATATCAATTAACTATAGGCATCAAAATTCTAGACAGTAAAGAAAAAAATGGATTGTTAATCTCGGTGCACTATTCAAACTTGTGCGGAATATTTAATATACATGAATCATGAGGTACTGTTTTGCTTAAAATTATTCAACAGCTGACAACAACTTATACAATCTGTAACATTTATTTTATCCTTTTCGTTATTTAATCATGACATCACTGTTTGCATGATAATGATTTTGTTATACAAATGGTTGCCTGAATTACTTAGGTAGCTCTGAAAATGCTGTTTTTGAAATTGGTCTGTTGCTGTGGCAGCTAGGTTGCCATTTTTGTACCTACCTTTGGAGTATTTACTCAGTAAACTGAAATGTGACTTATGAGTGGTGATTTTTGTTTGTGTCATGATTGTTTATTAACTTTTAACTGTGCACCTTAGTGGATATGTTGCACTGTGCAGGCGTGTGTTTGGGTGAGTGTGTGTGTGTGTGTGTGTGTGTGTGTGTGTGTGTGTGTGTGTGTATGTAATATATATATATATATATATATATATATATATATGTGTGTGTGTGTGTGTGTGTGTGTGTGTGTGAGTTTTTATATATATATATATATATATATATATATATATATATATATATATATATATAGATAGATATATCTACTTTGAAACATCGATGGCCATATACCCAAAAGTCATTTTCCCAAGACAAAAATTACAAAAACTGAAATATCCGAAAAATGAAGTTTTCCCAGGGTAAGTAAACACTTGCTCAACATGCCCTTTTCTCCATTGTAGTGCAATCTGGAGTTAGTGTATATAGTTGAGAGGGTGTGGGAGGCTGCGGGAAGTGAGTTTTATTTACGTCTGTTCATGCTTTGTGTAAGTCTGAACAAGTGTTTACTTACCCTTAGAAAAAGTTTTTGTTTGGGTATGTCAGTTTTTGTGATTTTCATTTCAGGAAAGTGTTGTTCGGTTATCTGGGACTTGATGTTTCAAAGTAGATCCATATATGTTTGTTTTATATCCTATTTTAGCAAAAACTTCAAAACAATACATTTTAAACAATAGACATGCATAGCTACAACACAAATGACTAACAATCTCCAGAAGACAATATGAACTCAAACTAAGTGAGGGGCTATGCCCGCAACACCCCCAATGTGGAGGATTATGGCCCCCACACACCCCCTAACTATATATACTAACTCCACGATCACAGTACAGTGGGGAAAAGGGC
This sequence comes from Protopterus annectens, assembly GCF_019279795.1. Classification (NCBI taxonomy): domain Eukaryota; kingdom Metazoa; phylum Chordata; order Ceratodontiformes; family Protopteridae; genus Protopterus; species Protopterus annectens. The sequence goes on from NC_056731.1 coordinate 1,080,732,946, forward strand.
ATATACCTTTTACTTGCCTTATAGTGCTGTACACATTGCCATATATACTAACTGCAGTTCAGTGAAATGAGATTCAGTGAAATGAGGTTCAACGAAACAGAGTAGACCCATACATGTATATATATATATATATATATATATATATATATATATATATATATATATATATATATATATATATATACATACTCAACTCACCATTGCCTACAAGCTATTTTACCAACCTAACACCACTCCTATACTCTCTAACCTCATCATCCCCTACAAAAACTTAAATTCACTATGCACCTCTAGCAAACTTCTAGCCACCATAACAAAGTCCAACAACAAGGCAGGGGATTCCTTGTTCTCTAACACTGTAGGTAAATACTGGAACCTTTTACCTATAGAACTAAAGTCACTTCCCACACTGCCTCTCTTTAAACAAAACCTCAAAAACCACCTGAAGATCCATTGGTTATGCCCCTGCAGTAATCCTGATTAATCCTTTGATTCTTTACTTCTCGCCTCTCTTTCTCACTTTTCTTCCTAAACTCTGCTGCATATCCCTGTAAGGACTGAGCTGTAAATAGTATTCCTAAAACTTCCTATTGTATTGTTATTTACCTATGTATTATACTGTATATCGATGTGTCTTATACTGTCTGACACTGTTTAGCATAATCTTTATTATTACATTCATATCTTTTATCCTTTATACTGTGTATATGTTGTTTGTATATTATGTGTGCTAATATTGGAGCTTTTCTCCTCGGGCCTCTACTGAAAATAGAAATACATCCAGCTAGACTAGCCCGGTTAACAAATGTAAAACAAATAAATATGGAAATGGAAAACCACAACCCTCCGTAGTTAAACTCTTAGCTGTAGCTGTCTCATTTGGAACTTGTTGCTGTTCCCCAATCTGGAGCCCCACAACACTAAGTTAAGGAGCAAAAAAAAAAAGTTCTGTTCTTCAATCTGGTGCTCCTCCTTTCTTTGCTAAGGAAGTCTTGAATGTCAAGTCAGAACAGTGCAGACAATGCATAACTGCAAAGAGCAGCTTAACTGCATACACATATGCATCTCAGTGGAAGAGAAGATGTGCAGGCAAGGCAGAAGAGCTTCACCCTACCCAGACTGACAATCCAATAAAATAGTACAGGGAAGTATGAGTGTTTGGGAAGCTAAGTAAGCATATCACCACTTGTTTTTGTGTCCTATTGTGTGTGTGTGTGCGTGTGTGTGTCTGTTGTCTGTGTGTTTATGAGTGTGTGTGCATATGTGTAGGTGTTTTGTGTGAGTATCTCAATATCTCTACAGGACGTACGACTGCATTTCTCTGCGTGGGTTCCCTTATTTGACAAAATACAGGCTTCTGATGCACAGGGTGTAAAATGATGCAAGTAAACCAAATACTATTACAAATAATAAGCCTAGTACTTATTATACAGCAGGAACTTCTGATTGTAACATTTGTTAATGTCTGTTATGTACTTCACAGATAAAGATTCTAGTTGTCTACTGATGTACTATGTTCTTCATCTGTAAATATGTTGTAAGTAATTACTATGTAAATTGTTAATCGCTATGTAATCCAATGTAACTACTGTCTGTTTATTTTAACTGCGGAGCTTTTCTCCCCAGGCCTCCGCTGAAAATGGACCTACATCCAGTCGGACAATCCCAGTCAACAAAAATAAATAAAAAAATAAATAATGTTCCATTACCCTTTCCTTTAAAGTTCTATCGGTTTTACCAATGTAGAATGCACTACAGAGATTACACTTAGCAAAATACACAATGTTTTTAGTAGAGCAATCTGCATAAAATAAAAACTCTACAGGCTTCTGATGCACAGGGTGTACAATCATGCAAGTAGACCAAATACTATTACAAATTCTACAATTTCTACAAGAAAATGTCCCTCTGCACTGAGAGACAAACCTGTCACATATTTTCTTCTGTTTGTAACAAAGTTTCTTTTTCAAATTCTTGCCATTTTTTAAACTAAAACTGGGTATAGAACCAACAACAAGACTGATTTCAGGGTCAGTAAGGAGACTAGGCCAGTTCTTTTTAATGATGTCACATGTCTTGTTGACATCATTAGAAAAAGTAAGACATAGCCTATTCACAGATGTTGAGATCTGCCTTTCTGGGAGTGCATTCATTAGATGCTCATCTGAATAGTAGGGTTTGGTTTTGTAACTTTCATATGAATCTACTTCCACTATCGATCTGTCAATATCAGACTTCTTATATCCTCTCTCAACAAACTCTGTAGTGAGACGACTCATGGCTTCCATTAATTCTTCCCTGTTTGTATGTAATCTCTTCCAGCGCAAGACTTGGTTCTTAACTATATTCTTAATAATGTGTCTAGGATGCATACTGGAGTGGTGAGGAATGTTGTTCTTCCTACAATCCTTCCTATGTATTCTGGTCGAGATATTACCAAACATATTTTTACTCACAGTTACATCCAGAAAGCTGATTTCACCTTTGGAGTGACTAAGGGAGAAGGATAGGTACCCAGTTGTGTTATCAAGGAACCTAACATATGTATCACCATGCCAAGCTAAGAAGATATCATCCACAAAATGTTTATAAAACTTAATGTGCAGCTTGTACATGTCGGAGGTAAAAAACATTTCTTTCTTCCATTGGGCCAAAACAATATTGGCATATGTGTTTTATTTAAACCTTGTGTGCTAATTTATTTGTGTATTAAGGTCTGATGAAGAGGATTGCCTCGAAAGTGCTTACCTAACTTTGTGTTTTGGAATACATTTAAAGTATTTTATTCTCCAGCCTGCAAGTCTCTTTACTTATACTCATATTTATATTTTTGTGTTCTTGGTTCCACAATCTCTCTACTTCCTACGTATATTCACTGCAATTCCCATCAGAAAGAAATTACAACTTTATAGCCTTATTTTTACTTATCTTGCAAATATTGATTGCATTGAAATAAGTCACAACTTCCAAAAGGACTGAAGAAACCAGCAGCTTCCATGCCAAGCACAAATCCCATCGCTCCCCCCCCCCCATTCTAGGAATCCCCCTCAAACAGCATGCAACCACAAAAGGCTCCATCCCTACCAACTAGAGGATTGAGCTGCCTCACTAAAAATCTACACCAATGACTGGGCAACAGCACAGCAGGGAAAGAAAGGACTCCAGCAAGATGCAGCACCTGTCAAACAACAGCCAACCTGCTGACTGGATAAAAGTGACCCTGCCATTAACAAATAGCAACAAGCTGAAAACCAAACACTCCCCAAATGACCTGAACCACACAACTGCCCCCTGCATCCAACATCCACACTCTACCACAAAAAAAAAAAAAAACAGCACCTTCTCCACACATACCAGCATCAAAGAAGGCCTACCTGTTCACCAGAACACCCACAGGTCATCACGGACGTAAGCTTGCCATAACAAGCTCATGCCAAAATGAGATCCCCTTACCCAGCTACATTTGCTTAAGCCTCTTAAGCCCCTCCTCTTTACCTCATTTGCTCCCAATTATCCCTCCTTCCCATTTAACCCTTTCATCCCCCAAGCATCTTACTCCCACTAATATATTTATCTAACCCTCTTCTGAAGATGTCTCTGGATAAACCGGTTTGTGACCAAACCTTATTTATAAACAGTAGAATATTATCCATGACACAGAGCAAGGAAGAAAGCAGGAAAAAAAAGGATTTTTATGCATTTGAGTGTCATCTCTTATGGACTTATTCTGTTTACATAGGCCACAAGAGGTTGTGTTGACAGGTACTGGAAACATGCTTTGGTAGGTTCAGCTTTTTTTTTTTTTTAGTTTTGATACCCTATATATATATTTCTTCTCATGTTTGTATTCTATAAATGATGGAATGTCTTTGTTCAGACTTCATTTTAAACTACTTGGGTTTTTTGCCCTTGATCTTAATCAGTGTTTTATGGGCATAATACAAACAGCACCAATTTGCAGAATATGGCATGAACACAGCACTTTTAGCTGAATCACAATGTGATGCAGTTAAATGGCATTTGACATTTATGTTTACTACATTACCACAGGCAATATCAAATGGGATTCACTATTTGTTTTTATTATGTAGCATGCCAACAGCAAAGGTGACTAACTAAACTAGTAGTTTGAATAATGCCACAGAAATCAGATTATAAAAGGCACTATGCATGCATTTACTTTAATAGTGACATTATGGTATCAAACAAAGTCAGTCTGTTAACAATATGACACTGATAGTTTGGAACAGATGTATTTAGTGATTAACCTGACCATCAATAGGTTTTGTACATTTAGTAATGCACTTCTAATATGTAAAAAAAAAAATAAGATGGAGTTTGTTCCAAATGCTTCAAATCAGATTTTAATATACAATATGAAGTTGCAGATGTTTACTCTTAAGTCTGACATGTGATATTCCTCTTCATTGATAAAGATAATGAAATACTTTAATGTAACGGCACCTGCATTACTTTTAGGAAACCTTCACTACTCCTTTAATCTTCAAATGCTTCATCTGGATATACATAGTTAATTGACACTTCATTAAATATTAATGTTTATGTTTCTTTGAATGGTGTCATGACTGTAATTACGTTTCTGTTCTCTTATGAGCTGTTTATATAAGTCGGAATTTCATACTCGCTGCTGGATCCTCGGCTGTGAACATCTCAGAGGTAGCCTGTCAGTAGTTACCCTAAAATATATTTTTACTAATTTAAATATGATGATGGCTCTTGTTAATTTAAGATGTTATAAAAAGTTATAAAAATATCGAGGAGTTTTTATCTCTACTGTTATCTCCTTAAGTATCTAAGTGCATTGCATCTATTCCTGCATTTTAGGTGTCTTGTACAGGTTCATAAAAGCACAAGAATTTTAGAGCTTGCATGTTCATAATTTCTTTAACTGGCTTGATATATACAGCTATAACAGTATAGTTAGGTATGCAATCTGCATGCTAAAGCTGCTGATGACTCCATATGCATATGCCTTTTATTCAGTTATCTGACTGCTTGTAGTAATTCTGTTAAAAAAATCAGGCAATAGAACCCATTACTTTCAACAAAATGAAGGTAGGGTAGGCTTGTTACAGATTGTGACACTATATACCTTGAGGTGAATTAGGAAAAACAATTCCTCACTGTCAACAGATTTTCCAAACAATGTGGACGATCTACAGCAATTCCTCCCCTCTCCATCATCAGAATATGTGATACTGCCATTTATTTACATTAATAAACAAATGTAATGTTTTCTGAGCGACTTCTAATTCTGGCTGCTATAGCTACTATCCATGTATTAAATGTACAATGAAGTGGATATCGAGCAGTTCCTGCGTTATCCACGTTTCATCTGTTTGTTTTTTAGCACTGCACAGCTAAATTCTTTGTCTGTATTCTGCAGAGCAGTCTGCTGCTTGATTTTTGTAATCACATGCCCCTTTGCCCCTGTTGCTGTCTCAATTCAGTTCATCAAGTCTCATCCTTATTTCAATCCATCCAGTACCTACTGATGTAACTAATCAAATGCTGCATTGATTCTGCTATCAATATAAAATTATAAATATGAAATAATGTTGCCTAAATTAGCTAGAACATGAATGAACACAACTTCATGGGGTTCATGTCAACTAATCCACAACCTTCACTGTGAGCTGACAACATTAAAAAAAAAAAAAAGCTCAAGCAAAAAAACACTAAAAGAGAACCAAGAATAATTAATTATTTACAGGAAACAAGACTGACTGCTCCCCCAAAGTGGGACCAAGCCCCTTAAACTGCTTTATTATGTATATTAACTCATCAGACACACAAGGTCAAATAGACAAACACGGTTTCACTGTAATACTGTCTCACCACAATTTTCTGATACTTACTCAAGAATCAGTTGTCTGGTTCTGACATTTGGATGCCTACATTAATTAGATCTATTTCTCTACACACCGACACTGGCATCATTATACTCACTGTATATTGGGACATACCAGCATTAAAAATATGAGACTAAGTAATCTGAGATTTCACTACTAAATATAATTACTCAGGTATAGGGCCGAACTCATGAGCTGCTATCTCCCATGGTTTAGCACTCGTTAAACAGCTTTGCACTTAATGCAGAATCTCAAAACAAGGGTAAGTGGCAGAAAATGTTAAAGAAGATATAAGTCGCTGAATTACACACTAGTTAAGGAATCCAATGTGGTGGAGCTACTTACAAACATATAAAGTCAGGATGCACACTCACTGCTCCCTTCTGCCCGGAAATCCATAATTCTTTGAAATGCAGCCACAGAGGCACACTTATAAAAAGGGGTTACTCCTGCCATCATTAACTTGTTTGTGCAACAGGCTTTAATTCAAGATGCTACTGCTGCTGCTGTCAGACCTTGGCTGAGAACAAGAAGTATGTGTTGACCCTATTTGATTTATCTTGGACTGCAGGATACAGAAATTGCACAGCAATACAGGCTGCTCAGGGCAAACACAAGAAGAAATATGCAACTTCTGCCACTGTCACCTGAGATCATGCAGAAATTATGAAGAACACATTCCAGTGAAAACAAAGGTATGTGTGGCATTATGTATAGTAGCCACAGGTATTTTCCTGAGACCCGGAAGAGATGTATTAGGGGTGCCACAGGCCTCAGTTTCTAATATTGTATATCAATTTCTAAATGCAGTACTACACCATGCATGGATCATGTCTGTTTCCCTAACACCCCAATGGAGAGAGCAAGAACCATGAAGATGTTTGTGCAATAGTATACTTCCCTGATGTTTTGGCATCCATAAATTGTACACAGAGAGAAATAACCCCCCCCCCCCCACCAGGTAAAAAGGGAAGGAGGTTCATTAACAGGAAAGGATGTCACTGTATAAACTGTCAGGTAGTCTCTACTGCCCAAAGGATCATCTGCAATGTGTGTATAGGTAATCCAGGCAGTTTTATCTGATGACATATATGGTCCATCTCTGAACTCTACACAAGATTTGCTAGGGATGACTTTCTATAAGGGCATCTAGTGGTGGATGAAGGTCATGCAATGGAACCATGGTTCATGACATCCATGAGAAACCCACACAACCCTACTGAGAAGGGTACAACAATGCTCATGATCAAACTAGAAATACCATAGGATGTGTATTTGGCATGCTCAAATCAAAGTTCCATTGGCCAGATATATCAGTAGGTACCCTGCAGTACTACTCAGCCACCTCTGCCGAAATAGTCACACTCTATGCTATGATGCACAATATAATTCTCAGGAAACAGCTTCAACAAGGGGGAGGACCACAAGCAGGGCAGCAGCTGCAAATGATACAGATTAGTCTGAGGGAGAACCACCGGCTACAGATGGTGCTGGCAGATGTAGGTTTGCACAATATGTCATGGTTCTAGCTGAGGGGCAAAGGATAGAATATGTACTTAATATCTAATTGAAAATCCTAAAAACATACAAAGATTAAATGAAACTGATGCTTGCAAAAGTCCACAAACTTTACTTAACCATGTAATGGTTGCGTGTTGTTAGCATCAGAGATAGATATCCCTCAAGGACACATCTTGCAGCTGCAGTATTAACAAGGTTAAGTATAGAACATGTATGAAAAAAGTGCTATATAACTGATTACTCTCATATGCAAATATGTATATGTCCTTAACATGAAGCATGTCTGAGGTGTGCAGTAATGTCATTATTAGCTTATGAATGATTTAAGCAATATACATCTGTGATTTTGACCAATACTGTGCCTCATGCATTTCAGTTGACCAATATTTTTTTTTCAGTGAGATGCGTACTAAGCTAACTGCCCTTGTGAGCCATTACAAGCCTAGCCAATTGTCCCTTGTAAGGCTCAAACCCTGCACCTTGTGTTTGCAAGGCAAACACCTTAACCATTATGCCACCCTCCCAACAATGCTCATGATCAAACTAGAAAAGAATTAACAAGACTGTAGTATACTAGATTTAACTTGAAACAACTGAAATGAGACTGGAATGAATGCCTTTATTAATTAATTACCCAAACGTGTGCTGAACAGGTCCAGTCTCTCCTTTATGGGCCAAGTCTTTCTGTACTTTCCAGTTTTTTTTTCCAACATTGATTGTGTCAGTGTTAGTATAATTTGCACAAGGAGTGCAATAAGCAATAATTATCTATCTAGTATGAACTCAGTACAAAGAACACAAACAAAAATACAATGAGGGTGAACAATTACATAACCAATCATTCACAGAGTAAGAATAATTAAAAAAATCACTTCTTCTGTGGCACATTTATATTGAAGCAAACAAGTATTAGCTATCATCTATGTGCATCTTTTATTTAGGCAATCCTAAGCCACAGAGAAATATGCAAAGAGCTGGGCACAGTCATCATCACTTGCACTGGTGGTGTGCAATACAGGAGACAAGCCTCACACCAAAGGAGTGTGTGCAAGTAACAAACAATTTATCTCATATGTATAGAATCCTCAGGGCCAGTAGTAAGAGATTTGTATCAATAAACGGTAGTGGTCATATAACTTGCCTGTGTGTGTGTGTGTGTGTGTGTGTGTGTGTGTGTGTGTGTGTGTGTGTGTGTGTGTGTGTGAGTGTGTGTGATGTAGTATGGGCAAATTGTTTTTCAATGTGTTCGTGCAGCATTGTGACTATGTACTGGCATCTTGGACAGGTGTGAGGCATGCATGATAAAGTAGTCAGTTTTAAATCACCACCCCAGACTATGAGAACTACCTCTACCAGGAGTTGCCCTGCTACTTCCATGGCCCTGTCTAAATGTTGGTGTGCTATCTGAACATGATCAATGTCTGCTAGTTCTCATCAAGACTAAGTCAAGGACTATGAACACATATCCTAACTGGTTATTAGACTGATGATATTTTAGTGAGTTTACTATAGTACATTAAGGTAAAATAATAGGCCTGAAAATATGGAGCTAGTTGAGTGTTTTCATGTAAGCATTCAATTTCACAGAAAGACAGTTCAGTAGAAAGGAAATGATAATCTTGCTGGCTAAGCATGAGATGTGCAGAAATAATAGTTTCAAGCGAAAGATACAGAATGTTCCATTATCAAGGGAAACATACGTGCACTTGCAATAGAATTCAACATAAAGAATACGCAGTTAGGCACTGGGATGGACATACAAGGGAAGGCTTGAAAACCAAGGCTAAAGATGCATGTGAAAGATTACGGTATTTTATTATTAGCATATAATCCAGACACAGGAGTTGAGTCATTTAAATTAGCTTTTGGTCTAACATGCGAAAGGTCTTTGCAGTAAGGACACTAAAGCCTGAGTACAGACATTAGGTCAAATAGCCATATTATTCAGGAGGAAAAAACTGTTTCAGCTGATATTATTCAGAAAAATCAGAATATATGTGCAGAAACTTCTGATATATTTATCATAACTGTTACTGTTATCCGGCATTCCAGAATATCTACAGTCTGTTATTGTTTATCAGGACTGTTGTTGGAGACATCATTTGGGTATTGTTAACATCTAATAAACCATTTTTAACTGAACTACATTATGTGCAGAATTCATTCTGGAAAGTACAGAAAGACTTGGCCCATAAAGGAGAGACTAGACCTGTTCAGCACAAGTTTGGGTAATTAATAAATAAAGGCATTCATTCCAGTCTCATTTCAGTTGTTTCCAGTTAAATCTAGTATACTACAGTCTTGTTAATTCTTTCAATTGCACAATAGCCAGGTGCTGAACCTAGAATCTTCTGGTGTGAGACATGCATGGTAGAGTAGTCAGTTTTGAATCATCACTCCAGACTATGAGAACTATCTCTTCCAGGAGTTGCACTGCGACTTCCATGGCCCCGGCTAGAAGTCAGTGTGCTATGTGCTACCTGTACATTATAAATATCTGATAGATGAGCTCTCATCGTGACTAATGCCAGGACTATGACCACATAGCCTAAATGGATGTGGACATCTCAATCACTGATGTAGGAGAGGAAGTAATACCAATACAGAAGTTGTATCTGGCATGATCACATTGGCTAACATCTGACAATGTAATGGTTCATTGTCCACATGGATGGTGACCCTCTCCCAATAGACATTCCATTACAGACACTACTTGAAGCAGTTTGTTATTTATTCTATCAGAGTCACCCACATGGTTCAGGCTGCACTACATGTCAAAATGTACATTTAGTATTCACAATATCTCTTTCAAGGCCCTGGTTGAACGTGCCTGATAATGGCCCTACACATAAGTCATGTGACACCTACTGACACACCAACATTGGTAGGAGGGTGAAGGTTGAAGGCTTACTCCAGTCATCTCTAGCAACTCCCCTGTGTGGGGCTTCACCCACATAATGGCTATGTGGAATCACAGCCATGTCTGCAACTGGAGTAACCACACTACCCTGATCAACTCTGACAGTCTCAACATGTGTTATATTTGAGATCTCCCTGGCATCTGTATGCATAGGCATACTGACTGTGTACAAAATATGAGCAGGGGGTAAGGGATTCACAACCTCAATATCAGACTGGCACTCTGGACCCCCAAACTCTGGCTCTTCATCACTGTTATCATCAGATGCTACAGATATGCTGACATCAGGTTGTAGGAGTTCCCCAGTGTCAGTGGCAGGTTCACCTAAGATAACAAGTAATCAACATAACAAAAGGAGACACAGAATAAAAATGATCAAACTGATGTCTGATGCAAAACATATTTTAAACAATAGTTGATGCTAATGCAATGCAAAAAAGACTATCTTGCGTACATAAATCTACATTATGTACAATAACAACAATAACAAAGGTGTGATTACCATGTACAGGTGGCCATGCAAAATCAGAACCAGCTGTGCCGGCTGATAATAAAGGGAGACAAAACAAGGATAACAAGCATCATAATGCAAATGACACAAGAAACAGAAAGCAATCTAATTTACCTCAGCAGAATATCTCATGCAAAATCTACTGTCCAGTTTTATTCCTTCCATCCTTCTCTGTCTCTCAGTGTCTCTACTCCCTCACACTTCTTGTTCACTCTACATAGATATAATATATATATATATATATATATATATATATATATATATATATATATATATATATATATACTGTATATATTATGTATATGTATATATAAGTAGAGAGATATAAATACATATCCAGTGTAATTTACTTTGTGCACCTGGACGTTCAGCAGTAGATACAATTCAGTTGTCCTCCATGTCAGCACCAACATTGACAATTCTATGTGAACACCTTCCTCCTCTGTCATAGTAAATGGTGGTTCATTAGCAGGACCACCCCTAGTCATCATCGGCCTGATGTCTGAGTTTTAATAAGACTAGCCATGTCCTACAACAGTATTGACTTAGTTATCCACCTGCCACCCCAAATACAGTCAGAGGACTACTTGTCACCTCTGTCTCTGTCTAATGGGAAAAAGCAGTGTCACCCTAGTATCTATATGAAAACTTTATTCTCTTTAACAGTGTATGTTGGTTTATGGGCTCAAGATGTCTTAAGTGGCATTGCTTTGTATGAGATGAAACACAAAGGAACAAGAAAAGGAAATTAAGCAACAACTGATTGATAAAAAATAAATAAGTATGAATGTATTTAGCAATCATGCACAATCTAATTTAAAATGTAACAGTGCATATGAGTACACACAATTAATATGACCCCCTCACAAAAAAATTAAATAGAAAGCAATGCTAAAACCTATAAAATGACAACAGTTGTGTAACTCTCTAGCACATAGCACCATTAACCAAAATAATTTTAACTTTTCAGTTAAACATGGAGAAAAAAAATCCTTGCAGCTACACTTATGTTGTGGGCAGGCTGATATATAATACAGCCTTAACACATTTACTGGGCTACAAATGTTTGACACCTGACATTGCTAGTAAGGGATATAACACTTTTCTACAACAGCTGTATTTGTTTATATAATGACAGGTAACATTTACTTCCATAAAAGTTTTAATTTAGGTAATAATCACGGCTATGCCAACAGTAATGAACAACCAATGTAGAAATTAAATAAATGGATATTGTGAAATGTAAACTATAAGTACGGTAGACATAAATCACTTTGTAAAAAAAGGAAATATACCTTTACAACAATCAGTTGCTAAAGAAAAAAAAAATTTTGCAAGTCAAAAAGCAGTATTAAGGTCTCTGGATCCAAATAGTCTGCATCTTGTCTCTCCTACTATGATATAAGTTCTTTATCAGCACAATTAGCTTTATATAGTGCAGATTCAGCCCTCTGAGCACTGAGAATAGGATCATAGGAGATTACTAGACTATCGATCCAGAGGGCTATTCAAGCCTAGCCTCTTCACCCCAGTGTAATACCATAGAAATGTTAGGTAATACCCACAATTTCAATTAGTAATGACTGACCATGTCCAGGAAGGTTGTGAGCACCAGTGGTAGCTGGTAACTTCAAACCAAAGGGAGCTGCAGGAAACAGCTGAATGGGTGGGGCTAATTGGAAGGGGTGTGGCCAACTAGAAAGAGGTGGAGCTATGCTAAAAACCACAAAAACTGGGACTTTAATTAAATACGCTGTTCTGGGTGCCACTACCAAGCTGTCATTATGAGAGTTCAATCAAGACAAAATGAATTGTAGAAGAAAAAAATATTTCAATGCATTGGCTACATGACAGCTTACTTAATATCTAGAGGGAAGCAAAAAGGTTGCGAGGCATGAAAAAATACATTAATTTTTAAATACATTACTGGAATGTTAGTCAAAATCAAATATTAAAAAAAACAAGCAGTATTCAACTCAAACCACTTCTCCTTGCAGTGCAGTTCTAATTATAATTTATATTCAGCTTTATAAAAGTACCAAGTGACATTCTGAAAGTAGCAATACCCTTACTTGTAAAATGTTTCTTATCCAAAAAAGACCTGCTGCCTGACAACAACTATCTAGTTGTTTCATGGGGAACACATGATTAAAGTAAAAAAATGAACAGCAAACAAGAAACAATCTCAAGATAAATTGCTTAAAGGATTAGTGCACAGGTTATGGACCACACACAATAGATTGGCATTCTGTTTGGTTTACGGGTAAAGCCTGCAAAGATGACTGCAAGTCTCCAACAAATGTAATGAGCTTCTGAAAATACTGTAATCCTGTCCTTTATTACAAATACTGTCATATGCATTTCAATACCTAAGGCTTATACGCTATCTAGTTATGTAAAGATTCTCTGCATGGCAGCAACAAAAAGGCTTTCATTGTTGGAAATTCTTTAACAGTATGCTTATTAGAGCTTACTTGCATCTTAAAGTCTTAGACAAGCTTACCTGATGGTCATTAAAGCATTGCTACTTAAACACAGAGCAAAGGGCACTGCAACAACATGCATTTTCTGAAAAAGAAGCATAAATCAACAGTATAAAAATATGACAGAAAACCAGAACATTCTGCAAAATCAAAGACATATGAAAAGCCACTGTAGTACTTGTGTCTACCTTGGATTAAGGGAATACTCTGCACACTTACACTGCATAACTGCTCCTTACCCTGCTTGGACACATCCAGAATCACTACGTGGGGTTGTGGGGTGCAACAGGTTTTCATAATTTGAAATGTCTCTGGTTGATGGTGATGGCCCTGACACATTTGTCATACCTTTCAGCCTCAGAGCAATAAATCTGGACAAAGCCATAAACAGAAGTGGGACAAAGGCCCAAAAATAAGGACAATTTTTAAATATTGCTCTTATAAACTTAGAAAGATAATGGAATAGTAGGTATTGCATTAGTATGGATTTTCTGAAGGGTATAAAATCTGAAACTGAAATGTCTATCATTATTTTCTAACTTCAATCTTTATTTGCCAATAATTTGCCAGAAAACCACAATTTTAAGAAAAACGGACCAAAAATGTGTCGCAAAAATATAAAATAGCCAAACAATACAGCTGGGAATCTGTCAAAGAAGGGTCACTTTTTAATATTAGCATTGTTAACTTGAGCAGCTGACAAAATAAGAGAATCTACATGCATTTCTGAAATAAAGGTAATCTATAACTCTGATCATTACAATTATTTATTAATTGTAAACCCTCCATGCTTTCTTACAAATTTGCCATTTTGCGGAGGGATTATTAGGGGGAGGGCAATATTTTGAGCCAAAACCATGGACAGTTAAGAGGTTTGGATATACCTAATTCTATAAAGTGATTTATTTGTGCATACCTCTCATCCTCTTAATGCAGAAAATCTGGATAAGGCCAAATATATTGGGGGAACATACAAACAGTACTAAAAATTGCTCTTGTATAAACTTAGTCAGTTGACAGAACAACAGGTCTTGCTTTAGTATGCAATTTTCTGAAGAGTATGAAGTCTGAAACTCAATTACTGTCATTATTTAATGACTTCATTCCTAAATGATTTGCCAGAAAAACATATATTTTATGAGGAACAAACCGAAAATAAGAAGCAAAAAATCTATTTATTCTTCAAAAATCTGGACAGTTAAGAGGTATAGTTCAGACGGGGCTGTCTGAGTTTGCCGCCCTTCCCCCCTCACAAAATCATGGTCGAATGGGGCCTCCCCCCTGCAGCTATTCTAATGTCCCATTACTTGGCTATTTCACCCCATTTACCATAACACTGAAATGTGCATGCTGCTTTACTTCTACGATGATTTGGAATTCATTTAAATGTTTTATTTTACATTTTGCATCAGAAACACTAATAGACATCTGCTAAACAAAGCAATGCAGTTTCACAATGAAAATAGACTTAGCATTAAAACTTCTCTGACCTTGAAACTCACATTCATTGAAACAGCATTGAAACCTACATTCAAAGAAAATACATCTGGCCAGTGGCAGATAAATATTAACTTTGGGCCGTTTTCAAATCATAGGCCCCTTGCACAGGAAACATACATGTGTTATTTGATACACCTTCCTGATTGTATTAAATTATATTCCTCATATAATACAGTACAGCTGTTAGAGAGCATTTTAAATGTATTGTTTTGTACATTTTTCCAGTAAACAATGAAACAAAATGCATGCACTAATGACAAAACTGCCCAGTTCAGAACATTTCCATTATAAAAGTCTACCAAACTTCTACAATCCACCAGTGTCAGTAAATATGCACAATCTGTGCAGTAAAAGTCATCTAAATAATTCCATATTAAAGAGATCTGTAACTAATAAAGATGTTACCGCTAGCAAACAACTTTATATTTCATTGTTTCATCTACAAATAAAGTGCCTGTTGCCACTGAATACATTGCCTATGTTACAATAAAAAATGATAAGCTAGTAATATTGCAATAGGGAATGAATGGCAAACTGATAACATGTTTGTTACTAGATATCTCCACCAAAGACGGCATTCTCAGGACTGCAGCATCCACCCCCTTTAAAATTACAACACAGTATAGTACCAGCAATGCATTTATATACTGTAGGAGTAGAACCCACAGCCTTTTGCTTCAAAAGCAAGAACACTACCTGTCGTGCTATTAACAATACATACAGTCTCAGCATAAGCAGCATTAAACTTCTCTTCAAGCTCTCAACTCCTTGTAATATCCACTCGACACTCAACTGTATCTCTCAACTTTGAAGCACAAGAAATCTGGAAAAAGCCAAAATTTATCGGGGGAGGGGGAGACAAAAGCCGAAAAACTAGGGACACATTTTAAACATTGCTTGTATAATCTTGGAAATTGCTTGAATAAAATGCTGTGTTACCACCATGCATTCCAGTATCAAGTCATGAGCCCTGGATCCTATGTACTATAGTCAGAGCAACATACCACTATGCCATGTCAGTTGCTTCTTGAAAGATGGGTAGACAGAAACTTAAATGGTTATCATTTACTGGATTCAGTTATCACCATAGCTCTCAATCTCTTAGCACAAAACACCTAGACAAAGCCAATAATGGAGGAATAGAGCTGCCAAACATATTCAGTGAATTCAGTTCTCACCA
Source organism: Protopterus annectens (assembly GCF_019279795.1). Taxonomy (NCBI): domain Eukaryota; kingdom Metazoa; phylum Chordata; order Ceratodontiformes; family Protopteridae; genus Protopterus; species Protopterus annectens. The sequence goes on from NC_056731.1 coordinate 1,080,748,934, forward strand.
TAGCTCTCAAGCTCCTAGCAGAACAAACCTAGACAAAGCCAATAATGGGGGAATACAGCCCCAAAAATATGGACACATTTCAAATATTGATCTTATAAGTGGAAAATTTCTAGAATAAAATGTTTTGTGCTACCATGTACTTTCTGAAGAATAGGAAGTCTGAAATTCAAATGCCTGTCATTACTCAAAATCCAGAAAACCACAATATGAGGTAAACGTTTCACAAATGGTGGTGGATAGGGAATTCAAGCTCTTGCTACATGGTCCCAAGGTACAGGGTTTGAGTCTAGTCACCAGGTATATTTCCTGAGTTCTATCTATCCACCAGGTATATTTAACTGGGGCATTACACAAACACACACACACACACACACACACACACACACACACACACACACACACACACACACAAAAGCTACCTGAGCCCAAAGTCTGTTCATTCAAAGCCCAGTTTCCTTCATCCAACTCCACATTCAAGGCTCATCCCAGTTACCTTCCTGCAGCAATAAAATCCCCAAAGTCTGTTCATTCAAAGCCCAGTTTCCTTCATCCATCTCCACATTCAAGGCTCATCCCAGTTACCTTCTTGCAGCAATAAAATCCAACTACTCCACATTCAAGGCTTGTTCTTTCCACAGTAAACCCTGTGAGAGCAAGTCCTTTCCTCATAGGAGAGCAGGCTGGGTATCAGCCTGCAGATGTTGCACTCTGATCCACCTTTCAGTCTATGAAGTTGTAATTGCATAGACATCTGGGATCTCAGCTGTTGAATGGTGTCTTCCTAATATGGACTGCAGGTGAGACAGTCCGGATTCTGTGAGCATGCCCTGGTTCAACAGCAAACTGTATCAGGAAATGCTGTGAGTGTGCATGCGTAATGTTCCAGGACTTGCATTTGTTTTCTTTCTGGTTTTTACTTTTAGTTTTCTTTTTTAATTTTCTTTTCTTTTCTTTTTACAGCTGGGGGGGCTGCAGTCCTGCAGCCCAATAGCACGAGCTACCCCTGGTAGGCGCTATTCCCAGTAAGAATTTACAGTGCCTCATCCACTCATCCAGATTCCCTTTGAACAGTGTCATAGAGGTACTATGTTTCACATGAATATGTAGCCTGTTCCAAAGATGTGACAGTCAATGAGAGATAATTCTGTCCTTCTAGCATGTCCTATTTAAGCTGAAGGCCATTTGTCGGTTCCTGGAATAGGTTTCTCTAGCCTTAGGATTGAGTCTGAGATTGCTCCCTAAGCCAGGCATGAGTCTCCCCTAAAAAGTCTATATGATACAGAGGAAAAGTGACATGGACCTTAGTGTGTGTATGGCACATGCTGGTTTCCCTTTGTTAGAAACCTCTAAGGTGTCTCCAATTGCTGCTAGTGGTCTGTATGGTACATGCCAAATGGGGCATTGTACTCAATTATGGCTGGATTAGTGCCACATATAGAGTGGTTATAACCTCTTTTGCTCTTGAGGCAATGCCTTTACTAATCAACTATGCTGTGTAGAAAGACTTCCTTACTAGAGTAGACACATGGTGGTTAAAGTTAAGGTCGTGGTCAACTTGTGAACCCAAGTCCCTTACCACTTAATGTGTATTCAGGGTATTGTTGTTGATTTGATAATGTGAAGGGACATTGTGCTGAAGGGAAAGATGAGGCATTTCTTCACATTCGGTTTGAGATGACTAAGGCACCAGTCACTGGTCAGAGTAAGACCCTCTTGGAATGTACTTACATCATATGGAGATTCAATAATTGCACACAGTTTGCAGTCAACTGCAGACTTGGTTAGCACAACCCCTTAGTTTTGACCTGAACTTCTGAGAAGTATATACTAAACTGACCCATGTGGCACCAGTCTGATAACAGGTCTGATGGTTGACATAGAGTCACCTACTTTGATAATTGATAGTCTGTGTCTGGTTTGTGAGCCAATTAGCAACCCATCTTACAACAAAGGGATTTACATTCAGTTTGCTAAGTTTATCAGTATTGCCTGTGTGTAGGATTGTGTTGAAAGCATTTGCCAAGTCAAGGTATGCTGTGTGCACATAATTGCCCTCATCAATGTCCCACATAACATTTTCAAAAAATCAACAAGATTTAACAAGCAGGGTCTGCCCCTGACATAGCCAAATTGGGTAGGATCCAGGGTTTGGAGGTGACCTATATCTTTATGTATGAGGTCCATAATGATACATATGGGCCATGGTCTTCCAGATGAGGCTGGTCAGGCTTATGGGTCTGTAATTCCTCAGGTCCGTTGCTATGCCACCTTTGTGGAGGGGAATAACTGTTGCTGTTTTCCATTTTGCAGGAGCAAATGCCTATTGTTAGGCTATGATTGAAAAGGGTACATAATGGTGATGCTAGTTCATGTTTTAGCCTGTTTAGAAGACAGCCTGGGATGCCATATAGTCTCACAGAGGCTTTGATTTTTTACCTTGGACAAAGCTTTGATGACCTGGCAAGGTTTGTGATAGATACGAATGGTATAGGGGTGAAAGCTTAACCAAAACTTTCTGCTAGCAAGCTTGCTATCTCTGCAGGGTCAGTGTATGTGATGCCATTGGTCACTAGTTCTGCACATGCTTAGGTCCTACCTATTAGACTACGTACATAGCTGTAAAATGCTTTATGGTTATCCTTGGCTGTGCTATCTAAGTTTTTCTCAGACAGGCTCACAGAGGATTTGACAAGTTGCCTTATTTGCCTGTTGGGGCTGAGGAGGGTGATTTCCCATTGTTGGGGTCTCTCCTTTGTTTTCATGGACAGCAAACCATGTGTGAACTCATTAGCATTTATGAATTATACAATCTGCACTAGGTGCAGAGCAGATATACATAGTATGAAGACCTACATGATGGTGTACACACACAGCAGCACTACAATGACGAGTGTTGAGAAGTTTTACTTGCTAAGGGCTTCCAGGTATGAATGAGTAGTCTGACTCCATGAATCATCAATGTTTCACAGTCTTTCCTCTTTGATGTATACTTACAGAGGGTGTGTGAGGGGGGAAAGACTCAACAAAGAATCACAGATTACATTGACTGACTTAGGAGATAAACATTCATGAAGTATTTTTATGGAGTGCTTATGAACACACTGTTGTGGCTATGAGTAAAAATTTACAATTCTAATGAAAGACATTACTTACTGAAATAGATATCAAATCAATGCAAATAAGATTGCATGCAAGTGTGAAAAGCATAGATAATAGATTGATGCACTTACAAAAGAAAGAGAAGAAAAACAGCTGCAGTGCTGCAAATATTTATTTAATATTGTGAGAGGAAATATTAGCTCAAATATTGTCAGTAGCCCATCCCGCCACACATCTGCTTTTAAATTGCAAAGGACAACTTTCAGAACTTGGCTATATTGCACCTTTAATATCAGTTATTACAGTGTCATATCTTGAGTATACGTAATCTACTTTTCATCTTCCTAATATATGTCTCTGTCTGTGTCAAATAGTGAAAATAAACTCAACTGTGTGTTGAAATGCCCTGGTTTGATGAATCAAATCCAGAGTGTGCTGTTTCTGTGAACATAGTGATATTTAAGGAGCATAAGTTCATTTTACAAGACAACACGGATGAGTAAATAGCAGAAAGGTACATTTTAAATAATTGTTTACTAATGTTTCTTTTTTTTTTTCTTTTCATCTTTTGTGTCCAATTCTGCGTTACTCACTTTTGACTGGTAGAGGACAGTAGTAGTGAACCAGCTGAACCAGTTCATTTCTTAAGGTAAAAACCCATAAATTTAATTTGGAATGCCGTCATTGACGCAATTGAAACTGGCACAGGTGTGCTTCCATCAGCAATCTGGGCAGTAGTCAGTAAAGAAATTCTACCTGTCAGCTAACTACCTCTGTGGCACAAAGTGTAAGTGAAGTGAACTTAAAGATGCCCCATAAAGCAGGGTTCTAATGCAGTTTACAGATATTTTTTTCTGACTGGATTCATAATAAATATTGACACACAATATTGGATATGAAATGACCAGACTAAATTATTTGCAATAAATGCTAACAATCTTACCTGTAGTCCATGTGAATTGCTGTTACAAATGTGTTGTTGGAAACTCATTTTTCTCATTGTTAGTAACAATATGTTCTATGTATGATGTAACATTACAATTTGTAAAGTGTGATACAAAAACATTAACTTGAGGAATGTGAACATATGTGTCATATAGGATCCATATGTCACAATTTGTCATCCCGACAGCAATACATTTTATTTTAAATGTTTATATCATTATTACTTGCATAAACTGTGTGAAGAATGAGCTCCTGCAATTTACTATGTGTCCCCTTACATGAAATCCAGATAATGTGTAACACAAATGCTGCTTGTGATGTAGCAATCAGTTGTAAAAATAATGAATGTTTAATGCTAAAACTGTAAATGCTCTGTTCCACGCTAGATATAGCCTTTAAATGTGTGACTTGTAAATATAATTTCTTTGTGTGTGTATATATAGATACATATCTCTAGCTATACCTATGCCTGTAGACATAGATGCAGATATAGCTGCATATATAGATATAGATATAGATATAGATATAGATATAGATATAGATATAGATATAGATATAGATATAGATATAGATACAGCTATAGATATATAGATGCAGATATAGAGATAGATATAGATATAGATACAGATATAGATATATTTCTCCCTTTTCTATTTGGTTGCTGTTTGGTAGCTCACAAACCATCAAACCATGGTTCATGGCTGAAAGTAAAAAAGGAAAATTTAATTTTGGCTATCTTCTGTAGCACAAATAAACATAATGCAGTTGCACTGCTGTTAGCACTCTATAAAGTACTTAGTGAAAATAATGCACCTGTCAGCTAGCTATCTCTGTGGCACATGGCGTAAATATATTAAGTAGGAACCAAACTACAGGCACTGGTAGGTTCAGATCTAAAGTACTGATAAATTTCTTTGTCAAAATATTTTCACACAGTTTGGGATATGAATTGAACACCCTTATTCTGTGTTATAAAGCTAAAGTTATAACCTACAGTTTTTTTTTTTAATTGCTGTTATCAATGTTATGTTCGGTTTTGGCAACATAAACTATCCTTCTTGTGAATAGCACTATTTGACCTGCATGATGTGAAATATGGCAATGTCTAAAGTCTAAGAACAGAAATAAAGTTTAAGAACAGAAATGTGAAAATATCTAGAATATATTATACATTTCCTATCAATATAGCCTAATTATTATCATGCCAGTAATATATTTCCATTTCAAAGTATGTTTTTATGACTTCTGTGTGGTATGTCACAAATGAGATGATGTAATTTTTCGCGTCTCCATTCTGAATTATTGACGTTACCTGAATCCGTGATGATGTATAACAGAAATGTATGTTCTGATGAGGCAGGCCAATGTTCAAAAGATGACTGTGTCAATATAATGGTGTAGAAGTTCTGTTTTTGATAGACTGGTGTTTTTAGAATTACAATGTTATATACATGTCTTTTAGCCTACTGTATTTGCATACTGCTCAGCAGTGCACAACAATGCTTCATGTCTAAAGGCAAAAATAAAAAAAACTTTAATTTGGACAGCCTCTGTAGCATTAACAAGCTTGCTGCTGTTGCATTGTCATCAGCACTCTGGATACTATTAAGAAAACTCTCCCATTAGCTACCCAGCTCTGTGGCACAAGGTGTAAATGGAGTAAGTTTAGAGAAAAAAGACACATGATACAGGGTTCAGATTCAGTTATTGATAATTAGAATGGCATTTGTCACATATTTTCATTAAGTGTGTACCACTAAATGAAACCGAGTATCATAAATATGATTTTTGCAACATATGTGTTATTAATGTCTGCCAGATAAGTCCAATATAATGTGCATAACGTATAGCAAAAATGACAATGATGATAGTTAAGTTAAAATGCACTTGCATAGGCATGCTGTGCATAATAGTTTTATTATAATTAATAGAACTCATCACATATCATAAGTATGGATTTTGGACATTATATTTTGTGAACTATGTATGTAACCCAGGTCATGCAACTCCATGCATCTGAAATATAGCTGCAACTACAAACACTGCCTTTTACATAGAAATGCAGTATAATGACTACTTAAAGTCACAAGCATAATCTAAGTGTATATCCATTCATTTGTGGTTCAGTATATCTCAAATTAACACTTAGAAATGAAGTAGTGCTTACAATTAATAAGCAAAGGTTAACATCTGATTCCCCTTTTTCTTAAGGGTTCTAGTCCAGGGTGGTACTACTCAATTTTACTATTATGTAAATCCCAAGAGATAATATGTCACAATTCGTATCATTTTGCATACAGCCATCAATGATTCTAACAAATACCATAAAACATTTCAGCTTTTAACACACATGACCACATCTCACTGCCATATTTCACACCTTCATTGTTTTTGGATGTAATCATTGCCATTGTCTGCCAGGCCATATTTGTACTTTCAGTTGTGCAGATGCAGCTGGTAAGGCTTGACTTCTGTAGACATGCCTGGCAAAGTTAAGGAAGGTATTCCATTTAGAGCACAAAGGAGGGGTGTTCAGAAGTCCAGGATTTTTGTGACACTCTTTGTCAAGCACTACAGGCATAGGCTACTGAAGTTATATTATGCCAGGTCTTAGTATAAGGCTGAGGCTTGGAATAGCTTGGCCAGGACTATCTCCATAGCAACTAATATTCCGCACAATGGGAATTTATGTTGTCATCATTTCAGTAACATGAAAAGGTGATAGCAGGACATCCTCAGCTGATGGTAGGAGGAATTTAAGACACAAATAAACTCTCAGTTGTCAAAGTATAGTGACCCATCAGCAATCAGTGATATAGCATGGATTATCCAGGCAATAAGGTTATTCATTATTCTTTCATATCTTTTGTCACTACAGTACAGCTGCAGAAGAGAAAGTACAGAACAGTGAGGCACATCAGGAAAGACTCACTTGCCTCACAGAGGTTCATAGGTGTGTACTAGGCTAATGGCCCTGGAACCTTTATAAGCCTAGCCCATACTATTACCCTGGCATCGTGCCACCTGACCTTAGTTCCTATAGGTTCACAGGTGGAAAAATAATCAGCTCTCGCAAGTCTCGACCCCAGGAGCCTGCACACCATAGCCACAGCAATTTACCACTAAGCCGTATGGAGTAAGCATGCATCAGGTATGAATGCAAGCCAGATAATACATTTCAGGCCATCAGTCCATATCATAGGTTCATAGGTTGGTACTAGGCTATCAGCCCTAGGGCCTATACAAGCCCAGCCACAACAATTCCCTGGCTATTTCTTCCCACACTATTTACTTCCCTGGACCCCTGTCTAGCAGGGTGGACTGACGTGATCCCCGGGGTGAATTTTCTTTCTCCCATCCATATCAGTTTGAACAGGCACAGATTAACTTTTTAATCATACATACATACCTTCTACAATATCTCTTGGCGATGGCATCAGACAATGAGTACACCAACTTAGCTGTGTGGGGTTTGATTCCTAGGAATAAAAAAATAGATTTACAGAATAGTAATTCTATAATATCAACTGCAGTACTGAAGGGCATTACTAATTCAGTGTTGGCGTCTGCAGTTATTAACTTGGAAATAATATATTCAACATAACACAGTCAAATAAATGTTACCATGAAAATGATTGATTTTATGGCACTAACCCCTTCACATCATATTTGGTTGTGTCAAAGGTGAACATAATAATGTATCATATTTGTTTATATATTGCAATAATAAAATAATAAAACATATAATTGATCTTTTCTTTCTGTTTTGCCCCCCCCCCCACCCTCTCTCTCTTTTTTTTGTTTATTTATTTATTTGGATACATTGCTGCTGAAACCAAAATGACCATCAGCACAGGGAGCTATGCCAAACACTGCTGCTTTTCCCACAATACTCCAGAGGAGGCTGTGGTGGCACCACCACAGGCAACACAGACTCAAACCACATCTGGTTGCAAACTGTCAGTGTTTACTCCACAACTCTTGCCCTACCTGCTCCACTTGTGTCAAGTAAGTCTGCCTAGCATGCTGGTGCAGTGATGCCCTCTAGAAGAGATGGTAATTTTTCCACCCAATAGGAGCTGACAGGGTTGGTGGAGGACATCATGGAGAGAGGCCTCAGTGTTCGAATTGGCAAGGTTGAAAATGTCCTGTGTCATAGTGTCATATCAATGCCAATTCCAGCACTGACACAGGAAACTGATAAAGGAGACAATGACGACAGTTCTAAGGGTGAGGACTAGATTCTCACTGTCCTCAATCTGGATATGGATGTGGCTCTGATATCTACTACCTACTCTCAATCATGGTGTCCCCAAATCTTGTGTGTCAACCATCATCCCTGTGTGTCTTGTATGTCCAGTATATCTGCACCTGCTACTTAACTTATCCTATTTACCTGACCCTCTTATTCCCAAGCACTTTCCCCAACAGACCTATCTCTCCCCAAAAATAAAAAAGGGCACCTGTACTCAAAATATATATATATGCCCCATATATAGCACTCATAGTACTCCACATTGCTTATATGTCACTTTGACACACTTGATTTGGTCCAATTTGCTTTGTGTATTGTATGTTACTATAGTGCCATAAAGTTATTACTATTGCTTTCAACAAGGCTCACTTCAGGGCTAGATATACATTGCAGTGCACTGCATTTACATCTGTACTTTAATACACCTAATCACGTCAGTATCAGGTGTGGCACTTACACCAGGTATGATACCTGTCATATAATTGATTACAGTAGCAAAAGTGCATCATAGTCACAAATAATTGTAGCCTGCCATTTTCTACTTTTGCCCATTAACTGACATATCATTGGTATAATGCTGCCATGCACTTTTATTTTACTCAGGTCTTGTGTGGGTTACATATCCATTTGTGATATACACAAAACAACAGCCTATGTAACTTGATGTACATCATGACATTCAGAAATAACACTTTTGCCAGTGGACTGACTGCATTTCACTTATAGATTAACTTATGTACATGCTCACATGTGCCACCTTGACTCATTTTCCATGCACATATGTCACATGTTCTATATTCATTGAAATGGTAATGTGTATCTGTTCATTATTCTGTTTATTTCCTGGTCAATGTGACACATCTGTATTGTGTCTCCAGTCCTTTTGTATTTTGCTATAGACACACACAGCACGCATGCACCATCACTAACTTTCTAACATTCAAAACATGCAAGTTGCTTAAGAAAGGCTTTTTTTTTTCCTCACTTACTAACATTATTATTATGATTGCACAGCAGAACGTGATTCTCTTTAATTAGCCTACATTATCGCAGGCATGTATATTAACTTAAATCAGTCACCTTGTTTCCTTCCTACACATCTGACAATGACAGCCTTAAAATTCTTTAACCTATATTTGTGTTCTAACATCAGTTGTGTGGATGTGATTTTTTTTACCGTTGGTCTCTTCACCACAGTATACAGTCCAGTGGCAGAGTACACCTGCTACACATTTAGATATGCATTCTCCATACAATCATGTAAGTAACAAAAATACTACTGAGTGTGCCAATAAACATGTATAGTGGCAACTGTAAATGCATGTATTTTGACTGTTATTGTATCATTGTTTAGCATTTACATTAATATAAAACATGTCCTTGGCTCATACATGTTAATAGGTAAAATACCCAACTTTGTATGGTTGCAAGTGACAACAAAAGAAAAAGACATGCCTTTTGGAGGTACATGACACAACAGGTGTAGGGTTCATTTATTCATGTTTATACATGAAGACATGGAGAATACAGTAGTAGTGTTGCTCACCATAAATAATTTCTTGTATACACTTCTGATATTCATAACTGCAGTATATGCAAATACCTCCTAATGTGTCTAATGTCCTTGCTAACTGTTATCTAAACTTAGCATTTTATTAAAATTTATATCACATTTACAACCCACCCATGGACAGCGGTGGAGGTGCTGCGGTAGCATTGTCGCCTCTCAGTTAGACATTGCCCATTCGATTTTCAGTTAGAGCATCTTCTGTGTGGCGACATGCATGAATGGGCGTTCCTCCATTGAAGGTTATGCATTAGGCCTGGCAAGCCAGCACGTAAAACTCTACTGCCAATCATTAGCGGACCGGAGTTCCGCTGTGGCGAACCCTAACCGGAAAAAGCCAAAAGAATTTACAAACTACCCATACCTCTCAAACTCTGACAGCAAGAAATCCGGACAAAGCCATAAATAAAAGTGGGACAAAAGCCCAAAAGTAGGGACAGTTTTTAAGTATTGCTCTTACAAGCTTAGAAAGTTGATAGAATAACTGGTTTTGATCAGCATGAATTTTCTGAAGGGTATGAAGTCTGAAACTTAAATTTTGTTGTTGTTTGTCTTTCAGCTTTTCCTGGTTAGGGGTCGCCACAGCAGAACTCCGGTCCGCTAATGATTGGCAGTTTTTTTTTTATGGTGTCAAGTTGCCAGCCCGATGCCCAACCTTCAACGAAGGCACACCCATTCAATGCATGTCTTTTGAATGCCCACTCGACCATGGGAGGGACATGCAGACTCCACACAGAAGGCACTCCCAACCCAAGCCGAGAATTGAACAGGAGAACCTCTTGCTGTGAGGCAACAATGCTACTGTTGCACCAGCACAGATCTGAAGTCTGAAACTTAAATATATGTCATTATTTTCTAACTTCAGTTTTTAATGATGTGCCATTGATTAGCCAGAAAACCACAATTTTATAAAAAACTGACCAAAAATATGAGGCAAAAATCTGGACATTGTGCTAAATTCTGCAAAGTTGAGAAGTATAGACTGTTACTTTGAGTCCCTTCCTCTCACATCCTTTGTCAGCGTGTCCATTTCTATTTATACCAAGTCGATAAATTAACAGGATTAATTTATTAAATCAGTATAAAATTATTTATATTAAACATGCTGTTTGTGAAACAATCACATTTTAATCATCTGAGTACCCTTTCCAAGTTTAGCATCACCTGCTTCCTATTTCTTTACTAATACCATTATATGAGTACAGTTTCCACATTTAACATCCCCTGCGTCTTAACTGTTTCTATAGATTTGCTCTTACTTTTCATTAGCGATCCATGCATGTTTGCTCTGTAGGTTTACCTACAGTAACAACATTTCTTTACATTGTGTGCTTAAGCTTCAGTGAATCTTTTTGTGGCCACTAACACTTTTCCTCAGCACAAAGAGGTGTTGATAAACATGTAGGCTTGCTTAGCAGCATGCACATTCAGTGAGCACTGCTAATAATCACATGCACATTCAATTAATATTGCTGCTAATCACATGCACAATCAGTAAGCACTGCTAATAATCGCATGCACATTCAGTGAGCACTGCTGTTAATCACATGCACGTTTGGTGAGCACTGCTGCTAATCACATGCACATTTAGTCAGCACTGCTGCTAATCATGTGAACATTCAGTGAGCACTGCTGCTAATAACATGTACATTCAATGAGCACTGCTGCTAATCACATGTACATTCAGTGAGCACTGCTGCTAATCACATGTACATTCAGTGAACACTGCTGCTAATCACATGCACATTCAGTGAGCACTGCTACTAATCACATGTACATTCAGTGAGCACTGCTGCTAATCACATGTACATTTAGTGAGCACTGCTGCTAATAACGTGCACATTCAGTGAGCACTGCTGCTAATTACATGTACATTCAGTGAACAGTGCTGCTAATCACATGCACATTCAGTGAGCATTGCTGCTAATCACATGTGCATTCAGTGAGCACTGCTGCTAATCACATGAATATTCAGTGAGCACTGCTGCTAATCACATGTACATTCAGTGAGCACTGCTGCTAATCATGTGCACATTCAGTGAGCACTGCTGCTAATTACATGTACATTCAGTGAAAGCTGCTGCTAATCACATGTACATTCAGTGAACACTGCTGCTAATCACATGTACATTCAGTGAGCACTGCTGCTAATCATGTGCACATTCAGTGAGCACTGCTGCTAATTACATGCACATTCAGTGAACACTGCTGCTAATTACATGTACATTCAGTGAACACTGCTGCTAATTACATTAAAATGCTTAAAGTGTGTAGGCATAGCACAAATTGCACATGTTTGTTAATGAAGCACAGTGATAATATTTTTTTATTGGCATTTCTTTAATAAATAGAAAGATTATTGCTTCATTGATTGGGAATATCATCTGCTATGCCTGCTCATTACAGATGGTATGGGTATGTTTTATTAAGAGGATTGTGAATATTCTGAATTGAGATTTTAGAAAAATTAATTATTGCATTTAATATCGAATAACAAGAGTGTATTTACTTACCTACATTAAAATGTGGGATAATTCTGGTTCGCTCCCATTTCTACATTAAAGACAAGACACTTTTCTTTGTTGCATGCATTCTTTAGGGATATATTCAATTCTATGTGTCTATATTTCTAGAATGTTATCTCTACATTCTGTCAGTTCAGCTTTAATTTCATCAATAGTACATTTTACATCCTGCAGTAATCTTATGACACTCACATAAAGTTCCTCTAGAGCTGAGCACATTGTTTCCTTCCATAATGATGTGTTTTCTCATTTGAGAAAATATATTTCCTGACAACTTGCTTCTGCATTTTAATTTTACCAATCTGTACAATGATAATGAACCAGATTACGAAAACTTTATTCCAGTGCATTAAATTAATTAGCATGACAAGCTGTAATGCAAAGGAAGCATGTGATTCAGAAAACCAAACTTCATGGCTCGCATAACTCAATTAATGTGATCAGCCATGCTGTCTGCTAATAACTATACAGTGAGCCACTGTGCATGTTAATGAGGCAAAACAAGAAGATGAAGTGATTCAAAACATTTAAATGCTGAGCAACAGAGCTGGGACTGCACCATATTTGAGCTTGTCCAAATGGTGGTGTTCAGTATGAATAAATCCTGGATAATGTTAGTGGTTGCAGCAGTCATAGTAAATGTGAATCTACAAGAAGCTCTTGTTGCATCTGCTATGTGTGCCTGTGCATGACATTGCCCCTGGAGATGCAGGGTCATCTGGCTACTTTTAACATTTCATGGCCTCCAAGACACTGACATGCTAATAGCCACATCATCAAATAAATTATGGAAATGTGTCCACTTCATCTGCAGCTGCACAAGGCATCATCTACAATGCATGTGCAGTCCACAAAAGCAGTTTTAATGACTCCCACATATGGCACACATGTGACGGCTGCCAGTGCTTTGTAACAAGTAACTTTCCACTGGGGAATATTTTTCATGATGCCAGATATGCCTGCAAACTCTGGTTCATTGCACTCATAAGAAATCCACACAACCAAACTGACAATGGGTACAACCATGCCCTATCACAAACCAGAACCATGTGTCTGGACTGCTGCAGCCATACTTTCACTGTCTGGATTCATCTGGTGGCACCCTACAACCTAACCACACTACATGTGCCAAAATAATGATGACGTGTGCAGTGTTACACAGTATTATGCTTAAGAAACAGTTGCACTACTGTGAGCTCCAATAGGGCCAGCAGTTTCCTGCACAACAGGCACCAGAGGCAGTAGACAGAGCCAGACAAGGTGCCAGCAGCAGAGGTGATCAGGGCAGACACAGGTGAGCATGCACATTTTACAGCAAAGAGGTAGAAAATTGCACACAATATATTCAACAAGAGTTAAGCAGATATATTACAGTCCAATGATGTATGAAAAAACAATACAAGGCTGTGTTTACCTATGTATAGGCTGGCCATGCTGTGCATCAGAAGTAGGTGACCCAAGTAGCAATGTAAAAAGGGCATGGCACAATTATCATCATTAGCACAGGTGAAAAAGGGAGTACAGGAGTTCACGCCTTTCACAGAAAAGCATGTGAATGTGAGTGCTTAGCATTACAAAAAATAAAGAACGCTTTTATGTGAAGTGTCAGAAAACATTAGGTAGAAGGTTTTAATATCAAAAAGGGCCAGGTTAATGGATGTCTCTGATATGCTAGGAGCTGTGATGGTGTGAGTATGCATCTGCAGAGACGCAGCATCAGCAGTTTGTGTGACACTGTGTTTTGACCCATTACACAGGTCCAAAGCATGCATGGCAGAGGTATCAATATTGTGTGTATGAACTCACCCATGGGTGCTGGTTCCACCAAGACTTACACTGGATGTTCCATAGCCCTGGCTGGATGCTGTTACTGTACTGCATGACCTTGAGGGAGGTTTAATAGCAGATTTGTCAGGATGATGGCGGCCATAATAACAGGGATAACCTCTCACAATAGATGATGTTTTGGAAGTTCTAGCATTGTGGGAGCAGGATTTTGCATGTCCACTGCCATATTGGCTTATATCTGCAAATGTAGCAGATAACTGGATCTGAGAACAGCCTCTTTACTCCAGCAGACTATCCAAGAAATCACATACTGGGGAAATGCACTGTCATAGGTCAGCATGCATGGCCCGGATTACATTCATTATTTCCAACCTGGCTGTGTTGACACAAGACTATGCCTCCATGAAGTCCCTGCACATACATTGGTTTGTGACTATTGACACACTCAACTCAGAGCAGAGCAGTGACCATGTCTGCAGTGAGCACCATTACCACCCCCACCACCCCCAGTGTGGACCTCTCTGCCTATGAGTGGTAGTGGCAGGTTTAGAGATTTGTCTTCTGGAGATCAGCAAATTTTCCTAATTTATAGTGTCTCCATCAACCTGTCATCTTTCTGATATCTGGGTAGCCAGAACAACTGAAGGCAAAGAGACTGCAACTATGGTCTATAGTGGGGATACACTGGTTGCATATCCTCTCTCACTGACATACAATCTGTACACTATCTGAGGTGATGAACTTACAATTCAAATTTGTTTAAACTGCTCTAATTGTAAGTTCATCACCTCAGATAGTGAGTTTATACATCTAGTAACTAGAAAGAAGCATTTTTTAAACTTTTTGCTACTTGTGATATAACCTTTACAGTATATCTGGTGACCTGTACTGTATGTCCTTGTTTTTATGTATGAAAATCAACTAGAAGGTTGAGAGATTATATTATAGAACATCATTCAGACATCAGCCTCAAAGTATCGACAAATCCCCTTGTTAAGCATGTAATAGATTATGGTCCAGAACATACACATAGGTTTAGGGTGATACAAATTTTGAACAAAAATATAACAGGAGGTGCTCATAATAATAAGTTAGAAGTAATGGAATATGAGTAGATCCTATGCCTGAAAGCTGACTCTTTTCCTGGTCTAAATACAATGGTTACATTAAAGCCTGTTTTAAAACTAAGACAAATGACTTTAAAACAGGATATAGATGTGCTATGATTTTAAAAGCACAATGTGTGTTGATTAATTGCATTATTACTTATGTGTGTTCACTGGGGGCTTTTATCATGTTGTTTATCTTATTTATTATTTAAATGAAACTAATTTAATGTTTTTATACACTGAAGAAGGGATTTGGTGTTCCTGAAAGCTTTGTCTGTTTTAATAAAGTAACGTTTCTACAGTTGAGCGTGGTCTTTGTTTTTGGATATTTGCTGCACTTGGATATATCAATAGTGGATCTTGGAGTAGCCTAGGGTACTGATAAACCAACTGTGTTGGTGACAGATAAAGAGTTACCTGAGAATACACCAAGGCACAAAATATCCAATGTAAGTATGACCCAGAAGCACAAGTACTCATGCAATTGAGACTTTTTGCAACTCCCTGATGGGTCTGTATGCTGAAATTCAGAAAGATATAATGAAGTTTTATAGTTACTATGAGGAAAAGAGGATTTGCATGTACTGATACAATGAAATAGGACTACACACCTGGGCCATCCACTGTGGACACTGTCTGTGGCCTGTCCAGCTCTGCCCCAGACTCCCAGCACCACATTTTGGGACTAAGTGAAGGTAGTATTCTATTTAAGAGAGGCCAAGAACTCCTACATCTCCTCTGTCTCAGTGAGAAGTGGTTCACTCAACAACCCCCCCCCCCCTTTGCTGCCCTATGAAACTAAGGATGATATTTGCGGTCACATCAGTGACAATCTCAGCCTAGGTACAGTAAAAGTATGGCTGCTCAGCTTCAAGGCTATCAAATATCTACTGACCTTGGAAATCAATGACCTGAAATATCACCTCCTCAGCATCACAACATTTGGACTTACAGGTATATTGTCAATTGTCCTACAGATGCAGTAGCTTTTCTATTTTTCTTGGTGCCTTATTTTTTAGGCATTGCTCTGTTGGCATGCAAAAGGGAAGACTTAACAGCCTTGTTCCTACGTAGACCTTACAAATCCTGACACTGCAATTATCCTAGTAAGCTACACAATATGCTATTATGTGTGCCTAACAGTTAGATATATGTATACACATTTTAAGTAAATACCATCCATCAAAGTTTACTGATCACATAGTCCCCACAAACAAATCAAAAAAGTGCAGCTGACCAAGGACACATGATGATTACACTAGCACTATTAGAAATGATGTGGCTAATGACAAATATGCAAAGCATATGTCACTAAAATAATATTGACCAGTACTCTGAATATGAGCACAGAGGTGTCTCCCATCCAGCTGAACAATCCTGCATAGTACTAATTGGTGTACTCTTGTAATCACCCCCTCAGTACACTTTGTGTACTGACAAACTGCCATCCTTTAAAGGCAGCAGGTTCAAGAGCAGGTAAAAGTATTGATAATATAGCAATAACCCACACCTGGGTGTGGGTAATGCTGGATTTACCCACGGTTGGCATGGTTTGGTCCCGAGGGCCCGGACCAAACAAAGCCAACCGTGGGTAAATACAGCATTACCCACACCCAGAAGTGGGTTATTGCTATTATACCATGACATTATTTAAGAAAAGAAACAATTCTTTTCTTAAATAATGGCATAGTATAATGCCTGTTTACTGCCCTTCCGCAGATGTCTGGCATCCGTGGCAGTTCTGATGTACTGTGCGCCTGCGCAGTACATCAGAGCTGTGGGCAAAAGCAATGGAGAAAGCAAGATCTCCATTGCTTTTTACTGTTTTAAGCTATGTTAAATGGGTTTAACATGGCGAGACAGTTTTAAAATAAGCAACGGAGATGTCCGTTGCTTATTTTAAAACTGTCTCGCTATGTTAAACCCATTTAACATAGCGAACAAAAAGCAACGGAGATCTTGCTTTCTCCGTTGCTTTTTTTAAAACCTGTCTCGCTATGTTAAATGGGTTTAGCATAGCGAGACAGCTTTAAAATAAGCAACGGAGATCTCCGTTGCTTATTTTAAAGCTGTCTCGCTATGTTAAACCCATTTAACATAGTGAGACAGTGTTTTAAAAGTAGAGTTATACTAATGGAAAAAAGTCCGGGCGACTGGACCTTTTTCCATTAGTATAACTCGATTTACAATGTGCACGCTGGCCAATCAGCGTGCACGTTTTGGGGGGTCATGGTATAATACAAATTAGTAGAGCTGTAAGAAGTAATACTTAACTTACACAAGAAGATATAGCAGGCTAAAGAAACTGTTGTCCAAAACCACCTTTGGCAGGAATCAAATTCTTGCAACAGTGTTTTCTTCCACATCATGGTGATAAGCTATGTTTAGCATACCACTTATAGCATGCAGATTCACCTTGTTCTAATTTCTCCATGTCTTTTGAGTTTCAAATATAATTATGTGAATGGACTCAGTTCCTAAGTCAAAATATGATTAAAGTTCATGAAATTAGTATTGTTTCAATCTTTGATGTTAGCCAGAATTGCTCTTCACAGCCACTGCAATGTGCCCAGTAATGAATCCTTCTGTAATTCATATGGAGTTACATGTACTGGTAACA
Source organism: Protopterus annectens (assembly GCF_019279795.1). Lineage (NCBI taxonomy): Eukaryota > Metazoa > Chordata > Ceratodontiformes > Protopteridae > Protopterus > Protopterus annectens. The sequence goes on from NC_056731.1 coordinate 1,080,766,842, forward strand.
TATCTTAAGTACAATTGTAAATTCATTTTATAAGACTCATTGTCTGGGTTTCGTTCTTCCACGCTGCCCTTGTTTCTTTTATGACTTTGTGTCTCTCTCTACGTAATACACTGTAGTCGCTGGGTATATTAATATCAATGATCAATGCTACTTTTGTTTTGTTTTCATTTAATACTATATCTGATTTTCTCACATCTTTTTTTTGAACTGTTGCTAATCAATAATCCCATGTGATATAAACTTGATAATCTTCTATAATGCTTTGTGGCTCATGTTTCCAATGTTTTTCAGCTACTTCAATATTATAATGTTTTCACAATCCCCAAGGCAGGCAACAGTCTTGCCACATCATTATGCCTTTTAGTATACAGACCTTCTGTTGCTAGGATATCACAACCAGCAACAAGATGTGGGACTGTTTGCAGTTCTGTTTTACAAAACGTACATTTGTCTGTTTCTCCCACATGTTCAGTAATGGGACTGTTTGCAGTTCTGTTGTATAAAACCTACATGTGTCTGTTTCTCCCACATATTCAGTAATGGGACTGTTTGCAGTTCTGTTGTACAAAACCTACATTTGTCTGTTTCTCCCACATGTTCAGTAATGGGACTGTTTGCAGTTCTGTTGTACAAAACCTACATTTGTCTGTTTCTTCCACATGTTCAATAAACTTTGTAAACCAACGTGCATGTAGTCCACTGTCTTGGGCTGCTAATATTAACCTTTCATCTTTTGGATTAAATTCACCTCTCCTTAACTATTCCTGCATTCAATCTTATCAACATAAGGTTGTTCCAAGTGTTTTCTATACTTGCAACTATATTTATGCATTTTCCACATTTCTTGTCTTCTCATTTGATCCTTCATCCTACAGTATATTCTTTCTTCTGTTTTTTGGCACATTCAGGTGATGCCTGATTTTTACGTTCTTCTGGTTTAATTATCATTCCTGCTTGACACTGACATGCTTTTGCTAAACTAAGTAAGGAAGTCATCTTAGATTTATTCCTCTCATGTTTTAAAACTTTCATTGTGTTTAGGTTTTATGAGGTCAGCAGATATGTATGGTCTTAAGATTGCAGATCTATATGTGTAATCGATTTTGAGGAGGCCCATACCTCCTTCAAAATGGGGAATATATAATCTTAGTATACACTGATTTTTATAAATCATTTGATGAGCATGAAGCACCCTTCTTGTTTTCCTGTCCAACTGATCCAACGTCTTTTGGAGCCAGTCAATCACTACAAAACTGTAAGTTAGGACTGGAAGAACAAATTGGTTTATAGCTTGGACTTTGTTCCTAGATGTCAACGCTGTTTTCAGTACTAATTTTAGTTGCTAAAATATTCCTTACTAAGTTTTACATTTTATTGTTGAGCCTTCATCAATTTCCAAATAGTTATACACTCCCTCTTGCTCATGTTCTTTTATTTAAGTTCCTGTTCCAAACTGATTTTTTTCTGGATGCTACAGCTCTCCTGCTTTAAAGTTTGTTTTTGTACATGTATCAAGACCAAATGACATTCTTATATCATCTGAAAAAGTCTGACCACTTGCAGTTGTGCTTTCAGTTCCTCATGTGATGAACTATACAGTTTTAAACCATCCACAAGAAGAAGATGAGAAGTCTTTACACGTTGTTGTTTTCTGGGAACCAAATTGTAGCCATGGCCTAATCTGTTAAGTAGACAGCCTAATAGGTTAAGGGCAAGACAAAAGAGCAGCAGTGACAAAGACTCAACCTAGAATATTGCCCTTTGAATTTTTATCCCTGGAATAATAATCTGTCCTTTATTATGGCTTAACTGAAAAGTAGTTTGCCACTGTTTCATGGTTGCTGTAATGTAATCGATCAGTGCAGGGTGTATCTTATACATTTTTAAACACTCTTTTATCCATGAATGTGGGATGCTGTCAAAAGCTTTTTTGTAGTCTATCCATGCCATACAGAGTCTTCCCCTTTTTACAGTTTTCCATTATGACTTCAACAGCAAATGATCCTTTGCTCCATATGATTTTCTTTTCTGCTAACCTTTTATTCTATTGCCATGATTGAATTTTCTTCTAAATGACTATATACTCTGTTGGCATCAATTTCAGTTAGTGGTCTATACTTTTTAGGATAGCTTGCCGGTTTCCAGTAGGAGTATTTTTTTTTTCCTGTTGTTAATCAGGTTGATGTCTGTTCAGGGTGTACATATACATAGTTCTTACTCATGGCTAAATCTTCAAGCAAAGAAGTTAATACTTTTCACCAGAAGTTAGCGGCTGCATCTGGGCCTGGGGTTTTCATTTAGGAGCTTTTCTTAAGTTTGTTTCAATCTCTCTGGCTGTTACTTCATCCCATTTCATATCTTGTACCTCTGAACTTCTTATACTTTCTTTTACTTCTTCTATCCATTTAGCAACTGTGTTATGTTCCACAGGATCTTCACATATATTTCTCCAAAATGTAACAATTTCTTATTTTTAGTGGTGTTTCAATTCCTTTTGCCTTGTTTCCCAATTATCTATAAAACATTTTGGGTTATCAGTGAATTGCATTTTTGTGCCCTTCCTTTTTATTTATCTGCATATCTTCTAAGTTATTCTGCCTGTGCTAATATTTTTAGTTTATTATTTGTGATAATGCACAATAGAGCCTGATCTGTTCTAATACTGTGCATTGATTTTATCATGTCTATCTTCCTGAATATTTTTCTTGATCTGTTCCCTCTTCTATACTCTTCAAATAGTGACACTTCTTATCTTAATTGCTTTATAGTTTGCTCTAATCAATACTTCCATGATGGCATTTGAGTTTTCTTCTTCCTTTCCCTTACAGCCCTGTGTTTTTGTGGTAAGACTGTATCTGTTATTAATTTAGCTGCACAGCAATATATCCTATTTACTTCTATTATAGCATTGTCGCCTCACAGTAAGACGCTGTCCGGTTCGATTCTCAGCTAGAATGTCTTCTGCGTAGAGACATGCGTGAAGGGGCGTATCTTCGTTGAAGGTTGTGCATCAGGGCTGGTAACTCAACACGTAAAAATCAACTACCAATCATTAGCGGACCGGAGTTCCGCTGTGGCGACCCCTGACTGGGAAAAGCCGAAAGGCACAACAATTTCTATTATATTGCATGAATCTCTAGGAACAATCCTAATTACTCTGTTCATTTGTTTTATCAAACTTTTAACTTTTTTGGGTTTTATTGACTTTCTGCAGTCTTCTTCTTTCATTGATCTTAATATGTCTGGACGTTTGTCTCCAGTAAATCAAGCAACTCTTCTCTTAGATAATTTTCTGCTAAAATGAGTGCATTTTCTTTGTTCTCCATTTCTTGTAGGCATTCTACAGAATGTTCCAGAGCATCTTCCTGTGCCACATTCTGGTCAGTTTCGTCCTGTGTCATCCATTGCTCTTTTCTATGGGAACTCACTGGCCCATCACTCCACAACATTGACCGAGTCAGAGTTGCCACAGTTTCCTGTTCTTTCTGCTGTTGTGCAACTCCAACTGAACTTTGTACCGGTTTCCTGTGGAAGGCTCCAAAGTATCTTTATATGACAAATGATCAGATGTTTCCCACTCCACTGGTTTCTTCTTAATTTAGAGATACATTGCTCTATCCTGCTGTGATGTTACAGAGTTATATTTTCTACACTAAATCATTCACTTTGTAGGTAATCCATAACCTCAGTTTCTATTTCTTTAATGTCTCCATTACTAGTCCTCTTTTCTACTTTTCCGCTATGTTTTCTTATTTTTTCTATTGTAAAATTTTACACATCTGGATGCCTTTGCTTGTATTTCTCTGCAGATATCTTTGGTGCTGCTCTATTTGTATTGATTAGTTTTGCTTTCTCCTTTGCTTAAATATTGCTCCATATTAAATCTCTTTTTCTCTTTCTTCTTCGGATGTCTCCTGTTCCTCCTGTTTCTCCTTACTTGGGGGGACTCATTGCTCCATCATGCTGGGAAATAACCTGTGTTAGAATTTCTACACTAAATCCTTCACTTCAGAGGTTTCAATAACTTCAACTTCTATTTTTTTGCTTCAACTTTGCTAATCTTTTGCTCCACGTTCCCTCTTTGTGATCTTACTTTTGTATTGTGTAAATTTACATATCCGGATGCCTTTGCCTGTATTTCTCTTCAAATATCTTTGAGGCTGCTTTTTTGCATTGATTAATTTAGCTTTCTCCTTTGCATAAATACTGTACCATATCCGATCTTTCTTTCCCCTGTTCATATTTGTTTTTTATACCTTTAAAAATCTCTAGATTTTGTTTTTTATATTTTCACACTTCCGCAGTCACTTCCTTTTCCAAATGACCCAAGGTTTATTGGTCTATATAATGTTTGTCATAAATCTGTTGTATTAATGAACATATTTTTTATTTGAAGCTTCTGACAGTTTTTCATGTGCAAGTATTTTTCTTTCCTCTAATTTCTCTCTTAATCTTTTTGCATATCTTCTCTCTGGAAAATTTGGGCTTCTTGCCTGATAGTAACAATATGTAATTTCTTTCTTATCCTCAATAGTCCACTTTGTCATCTTTATGGCTCTTCTTTGGCCTATCAGATTTCTGTGGACTATTACTTCCTACAACAAGGGGGCCATTCTCCCCCTGGGCCTGGCCTAACCCCATTGTAAGAATGTTTCTGTGTCTTGAGGATTCAATACTATAATTTTTTCCAGTCCTGTCACCAGTGGACCTACCAGGTCTGCGAACTTTTTTATCCTGGGTCTTGTGCACCCAGCTATCCTTTTTTATTTTTCAACCAATTTCTGTCCATGATATATAAAATACAGTCTGCATACAGTCTATATATCAGTGTCATCTTGGTAATATTTTTTGAAAAACTGGGTCCGCCTTGTGCAGGTACTCACCAAGACTTGAGAATGAATTAATTTCCAGCAATATTACTCTCATTTGCTTGCTGATTTATCATCTCTCCAATCAGTTGTCTTTTTGGGTGTATTGCTTATCCTAATTATTGTATCTGAATTGGTCGATCTGCATGATGCATTCACCTGGTAAACATCATGCATAGTTCTACTTGATCCTAGGCACACATTTTGGTCCATGCTGGCAGCACTGTGCATGAGCAGTCAGCCTTTGGTTTTTGCAGGGTTTGTAGTGTCATGTCATATTTAGACATCTGGACATGGAGTCAATGTACAGTGTGCTGTCAGAATAGCATATAATGGGATTGAGGACTGCTGTGTTTCACACATTAACCTGAAATTATGAATCATAATAATACAGACTCCATATTTTCTGAGGTTGCCATGAGTAGCATAAATGAGGTGCCCATTGATGCTTGTTGTTATATAGCAGATGGGGCGCACAAGACTTAACTTGGGCACTGATCCTCTAACGTTTTTCCCTGAGATTCTTCAAAATGAAACATCATGGCTAGAAAAGAAGAGAGTGTTATTGCTTTTAGAGCACAGAAGAGACAATGGCATGCTTTTATCTACTATTCCTCCATGAGGAATACAATCAAAGGCTTATTCCAGATGGCTATACAGCTGCTCAGTATAGCAGTGAAATCTTAAATAGTCTCTTCAGGCTTCCACATGTGCATCTAACATTCCATGCATGGAGGAACAGGGCTGTTCTTATTGCAAGTGACACAAGGTGCCACAATTCTGACTTTCATGGCTGAAAGGAAAAGGAAATCAAAGAAGAGCTACTACCTACATATGCACTGTATGTACTGTAAGTAGAATATATGTTAGGTACACATTTAAAGTGGCACTGCATACCAGGTCTATATCAGATTATCAACATTTCAAAATGTTGAAGCACTTCCCTTGGAAATAAATCGGTGTTTTGGCTATTCAACAAAGTCAGCATTCGACATTTTCATGTCAAATAAATGTGCTTTGAAATGTCGATATTCTGATATAGACCCCTGCATACCATCCACAAGTATTACACAGTGCTCTCTTAATGTCTATATTGCTTGAAGATATTGAAGCTAATAGGCAGCTGCACAGGAGTAGACTGGAGTACCTCAAAGACACGAGGGTAAGCATACTTGCTTCAAAATGTCTTAGTTTTAATATTAATATTAGTAGGGATTCGATCAAAAAGTGTGTACCTTTCATACCTCAGTGCAACGTCTGTCATTAGTGCCATTGGTCAGGGGTACAAATAAACCTATTCAATGTTATGTTTGTGCATACATCTTCTTTCCCCTTTTACAGGTAGACAAGTGGGTCATGATGTTAGGGCTCTGTTTTAATATTGTGAGGATGTCTAGCCTTGCCCCAGCACCACTACCACAGTTCTGTGAGCATGAACAATAGTTACATTTATTTTTCTGTCTAATTAATATAACTGTAGCATTACATGGAGCAAACATGCAAGTTCATCATTATTAGTTGGCTGGACATGCTTAAAATATAAAAGAGAAAAGTTGTTTTAGTTATCTATCACCTTTGAGAGAATTATTATTATCAAACATTAAATACTACATCTCTGACTTCAGCCACCTGTTTGCCTGTGTAAACAGATCATCGTGTTACTCCCCTTTCTATCAGACTGCACATAATGATGGTTACTGGATTAGTTCCAACTCCCATTTTTATATACTATCAGGTTTATTAAATTAATTAATTTTTATTTGGTCCAACAAGTAGATTCTGTTTAACTCAACCAGTCTTAATATTGTAAGAACTACCATTTTTCATTGGATTTGTACTTCTTTCTCCCACATGGCTTTGCCACTATCATTCTTCTTAAATACATTTATTTTATCTATTATTTTGTTTTTCTCCATTTCTTTTACTGTTTTATGCAGAAGCACAGTGACCTGCACTGATCCTGCAAACAAGGCTTGTTGTCCCCCACTGGTGATCACAGTAGTAGCACCACCACCAAAAGCAGCCAGGACCTCTGTGTCTCAGTCTACCACAGCTGTCTAATCTCCTACTTTCTTACCTGCACCACCTGCTACAGGTAGCTCTGTGTCAGATGCTGTTATGGTTACATCCACAGGTATACAAGTGCAGGTGGAGCCTTTGTCACCTAACAGCAGCTGGCAAATATTGTGGGATATACTACAGACAGGAGGTTAGAAGCCCAAATCAGCCAGATGGAGAACCTTCTCCAGCACTGTGTTGAGTTGTGTTCTAATCCAGCACTGGTACCAGCATCTTAGCCAGGACTCAATGGTAAAGATACTCATGGTGGTGGGTAATCTTCCACTAAGTTTCAGATGACAGAGGTTGAAACTGCAAGCATTCCATCCTATTCAACAACATGAAGTTCCCTTCCCTTTTGTATAAATGTCCACCCCCTTTGGTTGCCCAGTCCTCTACTCACCATTGTCTTCTCTCTGTTTGTCTAATGTCTCCTTCAGCATTGTGTTCTCCCCCCTATTATGCTACCACACACCATGTCAGTAATATCTGCCTTCCTCCTGCTACCTACTCTAACTCTCTTACCTTCCTCTAATTTCCATAATTCCTTCCAGACATACCCTTTACTTCAATAATATAGTGTAACATGGGTGTCTGTCTCACAAAAAAGTGTTTCCCTTATATCCAAACTCATTTTTTCTTTCTCCTTATTTGTTCACCTTCTGTTCTACTCTTTGCTTGCTTCTCTATTTGATCTTTTTCTTAAACTCCCATTTCTGGCCTTTAATTTAGTCAAAAATAGATGAAAACACCATCCACATGCCAAAATGGGCTTCTAAATGTCTTATCTTTTTTGTGATCATACTATGTTGGCTGAGTCAAGAAGAACATCATAGACACCCTTGCATAACTGATAGAATGGCAAACTTATTGTATAGCAACAATTATATTCAATTACTGTCATCTACTAACTATATTGATTTTGTCTGCCATTTTTTCAAACAAATGACCTGAGCATCATTGCATGGTATTTGCAAATATGAAACTGGATAAAGCTTATAGCATTATGTTGACTGCTTCCATGGCTCACCTTGTAAATGAAGTATTGAACAGAATGCCAGTGAATAGAATGCTGGGTTCAAATCCCCACAGTGTTGGTTGACTTTTCATGCTTCCATTCAGTAAATGTACAACAATCCCCTGCTATGTACATAACTGACACCTTTAGTAGGGCACCTTTTTTTGGGGCTCATCTTAGCCTATAAATCCAGTACATGTTAAATATCTTACAATATGAATATATTAATAATTCTATCAGAGATAGGTATAGAAATGAGTCAAAGGGACTATTTAAAAATGAAATAGCAGGGTTATGTTTTTTGCAAATGTAAAACAAAAATAAAAATTATTCAAAAAAAAAAAAACTAAATAGCAGAACAAAGAAATAACATTTTACAGTGGTTAGGGTCATAGATCAACAGCTATCTTTCCATACCTATCCCCAGACTGGGGCCTAATCTGCTTGTCATAAGCCCAACAACAGCTTGCATCATGCTAGATGATAAGAATAATGACGTTTTTACTAATCCATAAAACCACACCAGATGGCTGACATTTGCATCCGTCGGTAGAATCTCAGTGATGCAGGTACTGGGTTGAAATCTACTAAGGGTTCTATGTATGTTTTTCCATAGCAGTTACATTATAGTGCAGGTGCAGTTTCAAACTCTGCAGATGATATAACTGGTTTCAGTTGATACACCTTGTTACTTTTCTGTACCCCATCTATCCTCTTTTTTGATCACATTCATTAACTTCTAATATTTCATTTTGTCATCTGTGTATATGTCCTGTACCCCCTTATCCACTGTTTACATCCCAGGATTTGGTACCACCTTCCTTTGCAGTCTTGTGTGTGTTGCATGCATGTCTCTGTGTCCCTGCTGCCACCTCTACCCTTCCACTTTAGCTATACTTCCCTTATTTCCTTTCACAACAAATTCCTCTGCATATATATACTGAAAATAGATCTGCACCAAGCATTAGTAATTGTGTGGATTCTTACTGCTCCTCCTACATAATTATGCACCAAGCATTAGTAATTCTGCATGTGGATTCATGCTGATCATCCTACATGCTTATGCACCAAGCATTAGTAATTGTGCATGCAAATTCATACTGATCATCTTACATACTTATGGTCCTTCCATGTTTACTACATCTGCCGGTAACTGATTGTGGCCATGATTTGGTCCAACATTAACAACCGGTGGGTCCCCGCTATAAGGAAATGCTTTTCGTGCACACTTGCCTGACCGCATACATTCTTAACATGACTCAGGTCTCATTGCACATATATAGTGTTGACTTTGCCACAATCACATAATATCATTTCTGAATCACTGGAAATGCACCTGACTTTGTTAGATAACAATGTGGAGAAATGTTTTATTCACTAGATGATAATTATTTTCATCCTCCTACTTGAAGTAGTCATGTAGGTTTTACATGCTGTCATACAAAAATCTATAAGTTATATTTATTGTCACTGTTTTTTAATACTGAAAACAATGAACATGGTGGAGACTGTCCTTCATTGATTGTCACAGGTAGGAAAAAATAGATCTTTTAGGATCTCTAGGTGTTACCCCCAAAATCTCTTTTATTAAAATAAGTTTCTTTTTTTAATGGTGTTAATATTTTACACAGATTTATAAAAAATAATATTTAAGTGCCATCAGATGTATATCCATTGCATGTTAAATATCTTACAATATAATATACGAGTATTTTTATTCTAAATATGTATAGAAATGACAGAAAATGACTATTTTGAAAAGAAACAACATAACAAAGATATAACATTTCTCAGTGGTTAATATAATATAAAATCAGCTTCAGCTACATATCTATCCACAGACAGGGGATGCAATCTGCTCCTCACCTACCCAAAAACTGCTGGCTGATGGGTATAGTGATATTTTTTACTAATCCCTAAACCTCCACCAGATCATTGACCTTCACACTGCATCAGTTCAGGAAATCCTACATCCTAAACGTTATATCTGTGACCCCTTCCAGACAGACAGACGCACACAAACACACAACCTGTAGATACCCAACTGCATAGGAGTAGTTGCTGACCAAGCATAACTAACTACCCACGGAATGGATGAACCAGTGAGAGCTGCTCGCTGCTGTAATCTCCTAAATGATGGTTCCAGGTTTTGTAATGCTGCTAAAACTCAGATCATCCAGGATGTAATTAAAATGTTATATCTGTATATCACAGAGCTAGGTTAACTACTGGGAATGTTAGTTTTACTTTTCTGTAATAAAAGTCAACATGTAGGCAAAGATTTAAAACTAATATTATTTCCTGTGTGTTTGATAATTATTTATATATTTCCTTATAGTAAATTAAATCAGTGATGAATAAAACTTATTCAAATGAAGAAAGCATGGAGTTATTCTTTATTTATGACTTTTGTAGTTACGGCCAGTGTTGTCCATAGTAAAAGTTTTTGATTTGATAAACTAAATGATGGTTTGGGGGCATTGAACAGATCAATCCATTTCACATTTTTAAAATATCTATCACTAGAGATCTACAAAATTGTTTTATAGCACACCAAAACGTGTAGTGATTTTGACAAAGAATATGTGGACCATCTGTTTTTACTTTTTCTATTAAACAAACCAACTAATTTCATTAAACATCTCACATATTTTATATGGAATGTAAAATGCTACAGAAAAAAATTCCATATACTATGTTTTCAAGAGAAAAAGAGTACTTCCAATAGACAATCTAAATATAATATATTTTCATTAATGTCCAGATGAGAATATTCACAACATTTTAAAAATCCAACCTAAATCTGCAGTGATGTCTTGCCATTTCATAATGTCTACATATATTATGTTAATGGTTAAATATCAATACAAAAAATAAAATAATTTAGGAAATCTGCCTCTTTGAGGAGTTGGTATTTCTTGATTTTTTTTATAGCCAATCATTTTCTAATATGTGATATTTATAACCAGTTTCATTTTAATATACTTAATTTCTGCATCAGCTCTTGATAATAAATTAGATACCAGTATACATTTGTACCACTAAACTAATTCCTTAGGCTCACATTGAAGTCTTTTAATGTAAGTTATTAAGTCAGTAACTCCAGGGTAGTATATATGGGAAATATGGAAAAAGCCAGTATTTTAGACCTGGAATTGCTATACATAATACCTTTTTTAAAATAATATTTTTTCAATAACTAGATATGTTGTCAAATGCAAATTATTAAAATCAATATCACCACATTATTAATATTAATTAAGATTCAATCATTTTGAATGAAATATTCTTTCAGAATGAATGCTGCAAATCCTTCCAAGCGGAATCATAAGAACAGCTAATTCAGTATAGTAATACCTTAAAACAAAATACTGAAATACATGTTTTAAAGTTTGAAAATGCATTGCCACCTATCTTCCAAATTCTTGTAAAAGTCTAAGTGAAGGTCTAGGCTTAGATGAATACCATGGGACATTCTACATATCTTTGTTTATTAGATTAATACATATTTTATTTGGAGATAAATAAGGAATAAATAGATAGATTGAATTTTATAAAGGCTTTTTGGTAAAGCTGTGTAGTTAAACAAACATGTACAATAATCTTAATGCGTACCTCCGTTTAAGCACCATGAGAGCATATTTTCAGTACCCGAGTAGAGCACAAATAAACACATTTTGATACTGATATCTCTTGTTGTAGATTAAGTATTACAATCAGTCAATGCAACAAATGGCATGCAGTAAAATATAACATGCAAATATGTTTTTCTGAAAAAGGTTTTGAAGTTTGAAGTAGGCATCTTATCTCCATTGCTATGGTTATATGAGTTACAACAGAATAATAGTTGACCAGATTGGCTGTTGGATGCCACCATTAACAAGGGAAACACTTTGTTATGTATTACAGCTGATGTAGTAGTACCATGGATAAAATTACATATACAGTACCATTGCATATGACAGAAATTCTTTTGACATAAGAAATATCAATAATGACCACTGCTCTAACCTTATGGCAAACGGATTTTGTGGGAGAACTCTATCAGGACAATATAATTTCACATACTTGTGGGTTAAGGGTCTGCTTTAGTATTTTGTCAAACACAGCATTGTTTGAAATGAACCTTTGAAAGAGACAACTCTAATAATACATGTGAAAGGAAGCCTATCTTGTGGAAGCTGTTTTTTTTAACATTATTTGTAAAAAAAAACAGATATATCCATGATTTTTGATATATTGTGAGTTATAACTTGTTCTAGTTTTCTGACTGTTATATAACCAGCTGTCTATATGGAGCATTTTATATTGAAAATAATTCCTGGTAGTTTAAATATCATATTTCTAAACACATTAGAGATATAATATGTCACAGAGTGAAAAGTGCATTGTGTAAACAGACACAGGTTTATCTTAATGCTATTTTTATTTTTGTACACATTGGTAAACTTACACAGAAAGAGCCAAATAATTTTATGTGCTTACTATATTAAATATGAAGAAGAAAAAAGGTTGCCCATTTCCTCCTGGATTAAATAACCGTTTATATTATGTTTATTCTGTTAACACATTTTTGTAACATTTGCATCTAGTTATATTTAGCATAAGATTTTATGTCCTACTATTGATACATAAATTGACATTCAGTGTCACAAAGGTATACAGAACATATTATGCTCTAAGAATTAAGTATATAAACATAACCGAAAAAAAAAAAAGGTTTCTATGTAAATAATATAAAACATACTTATACTTTATTTAAGGTTGTTTAATGTGTAGAGTAATGATCACCATGTCAACAACTGCAGGCTCATCCTGGGTTGTATCTAACAAAAAACATAGAACCTAGACATTAAGTATTATATGCAGGAGTCATTTTACTGTAATTTTGGTACATTTCCTGATTGTAATACATAATATCAACTAAAAGATATCTGTATTAGATTGGATTTTGGTATGGTTTACACTTTTGTCAAAAATATATTAATACTCTAACAAATGTGGACGTTAGTATTAGAAGTATTTTGATGCCTTTTCACTGGATGCTTTAATATCTACTGAAAGTAATTGTCATTTAAGGTCTAGGTTTTTCTGTCATTTAATTAGCTAAAGAGGCCACTTGGTGAAAGCCATTCTGTTTTTGTGCAGTTGTCATAATAATTTGTTAGCTGCAATTTGACACAGTTTTTTCTAAAACTGTTTTTATTTTCTCTACTAAAAGTAATGTGATTAGTTCCATGATTCCATGCAACATTTTTAGAATTGCTTCAAAATAATTTTCTAATTATAACAGATATAGGGTGGTTGAAAGAGTGATTTTGTCAAATAGTTCCCCGACTTTCTGATGAGTTAGTCAGATTTAAGTGTAAAGTTATTCTTTATGGCATGCGGCAGTGCTAATATATTTGTCAAAGGAAACAGTGCTCCATTTCTTGATGTTGATGGCAAAACCATGATTAAATCAGCCAAGATTAGTTTGGCCTAGGCCTAGCTGAATGATTTGAGTATTAAATTGGAATCTGGGAAATGCTTCCAGTTTCAGACATCAGCAAATTTGGTTGATTTCAGCTTTCTTGGGATGTATATAACAAAGTCAAGGGAGTTTGTACAGAGCCCTGTGGGACATCACTGTTGATAATTTTCTCTTCAGAGTGAACATCTTCCTTCACCTTAATGTTGTTTTAAAAGATAGACAATCATCTCTTCAATGAGCTATGTAGGATTAATGTTGAGTTGGCTGAGTTTGTCAATTATCAGAGAACAAACAGAAAGCTGATTCTTCAGAATGTGGTAGTAGTTTTGTTCATCCTGTCACTAAGAAGATATTTACTTTTCGGTGCCATGCAACTTGTATGACAAGTAACATTGTCTATTTGGCAACGTGTGAGGCATGCACTTGTTTCTATGTCGGCAAGACGACTAGAAAACTTAAGGAACGCATCATAGAGCATAAATCAAGTATAAGGAGGGGAGTGGAGACTAATGCTCTATCTAAGCATATTTTAAATTGGGGTTCTACACACAGTTTCAAGTTTAGAGTAATAGAATGTGTTGTTAGCTCTATCAGGGGAGGGACTTATGTAATCATTTAGATAATAAAGAATATGAGTGGATAGTAAGGCTAGCAGCTAATACATCCCCTGGATTAAATTTTGATGTTTCCTTAAAACCTGTTCTAATAAAAATACAACACACTAAGTTAAAGTAATATAGGTAATGTATTTGCGTATATATATGTGCATGTAAATATAAGTACACAAAAGTAAGCAAATATATGTATGTATGAATTTTATCTAATTTTACTTGTCTATGTCTTAAAATTATAAGTAATGTAATTATTTTAATGTATCAATCACATGACCATGGCTGCGGGTCACGTGATGTGTTGGGCGTGTATTTAATGTCTGATTTTAATGTACCTGTGTCTATCATTGAGAAAGGGTCTTGTACCTGAAAGCTTTGTGTTTGATAAAGGTGTGTTTTTTACCTCAACTTTTTCGTTGTGCTTTGTAATTATCAGAGGATGACATAAAGCTTTGGCAAGTTACTGATATGCAGTATGGATCATATGGCCTTTATCCATGTCATCTGTTACCTTTTTAAAGAAATCACCTAGCTTGAGCTGGCATGATCTGTCTTTACAAAACCAAACAAGTGTGTATTTAGGAATATAAGGTCACTTATTTTGTTATTACCTCAGTTGTAATAATAGTTTTGCAAAGTGGATCGTAAATTTGACGATCAGTAGATAGATTATGTTGGTGAAGGGAACAGAGGGGATGAGGAAGTGATGGGTAGGTATGGTGTTAAGCAAAGGAATGCAAAAGGTCAGATGGTAGTGGATTTTGTGAAAAGGATGGACATGGCTGTGATGAATACATATTTTAAAAAGAGGGAGGAGCATAGGGTGACATACAAGAGTGGAGGAAGATGCACACAGGTGGATTATATCTTATGTAGAAGGGCCAGTCTGAAGGAGATTGGAGACTGTAAAGTGGTGGCCGGGGAAAGTGTAGTTAGGCAGCATAGGCTGGTGGTTTGTAGGATGACATTGGTGATCAAGAAGAGGAGGATGAATGTGAGGGCAGCACCAAGGATCAAATTGTGGAAATTGAAAAAGGGTAATTGTGAGGTGATGTTAAGGGAAGAGTTAAGACAGGCACTGGGTGGCAATGAAGAGCTACTGAATAGCTGGGTAACTACAGCAGAACTAGTAAGAGAGATGGCTAGAAAGGTGCTTGGTGTGACATCTGGAAAGAGGAAGGACGACAAGGAGACCTGGTGGTGGAATGAAGAAGTACAGGAGAGTCTACAGAGAAAAAGGTTAGCGAAGAAGATGAAGAAAGTAGACAAGAGTATAAGGAGATGAGATGAGGTGCATGGCAAAGAGAGAGGTGGTGAAGGCTAAGGATAAGGCATATGAAGAGTTGTATAAAAGGTTGGACACTAAGGAGGGAGAAAAGGACCTGTACCTATTGGCCAGACAGAGGGACCGAGCTAGTAAAGATGTGCAGCAGGTAAGGGTGATAAAGGATAATGAGGGAAACATACTCACAAGTGAGGAGAGTGTGTTGAGCAGATGGAAAGAGTACTTTGAGGGGTTGATGAATGAAGAGAATGAGAGGGAGAGAAGGTTGGATGATGTACGGATAGTGAATCATGAAGTGCAGTGGATTAGCAAGGAAGAAGGAAGGATAGCTATGAAGAGGATATAGAACAGAAAGGCTGTTGGTCCAGATGACATACCTGTGGAAGCATGGAGGTGTTTAGGAGAAATGGCAGTGGAGTTTTTAACTAGATTGTTTAATGAAATCTTGGAAAGTGAGAGGATGCCTGAGGAATGGAAAAAAGTGTTTTGGTACTGATTATTAAGAATAAGGGTGATGTGCAGAGCTGTGGTAACTACAGAGGGATTCAACTGATCAGTCACAGCATGAAGTTATGGGAAAGAGTAGTGGAAGCTAGGTTAAAAAGGGAGGTGATGATGATTAGTGATCAGCAGTATGGTTTCATGCCAGGAAAGAGTACTACATATGCGATGTTTACTCTGAAAGTGTTGATAGAGAAGTACAGAAAAGGTCAGAAGTCTTTGTGGATTTAGAGAAAGCATATGACAGGGTGCCTAGAGAGGAGATGTGGTATTGTATGAGGAAGTCGGGAGTTTCAGAGAAGTATGTAAGAGTGGTACAGGATATGTACGAGGGTAGTGTGACAGAGGTGAGGTCTGCGTTGGGAGTGATGGATGCGTTTAAGGTGGAGGTGGGATTACATCAAGGATCAGCTCTGAGCCCTTTCTTATTTGCAGTGGTGATGGACAGGTTGACAGACGAGATCAGACAGGAGTCCCCGTGAACTATGATATTTGCAGATGACACTGTGATCTGCAGTGAGAGTAGGGAACAGGTAGAGGAGACCTTGGAGAGGTGGAGATATGCTCTAGAGAGAAGAGAAATGAAGGTCAGCAGGACTAAGACAGAATATATGTGTGTGAATGAAAGGGAGGATAGAGTAACGGTGAGGATGCGGGGAGTAGAGGTGGTGAAGGTGGATGAGTTTAAGTACTTGGGATCAACAGTTCAGAATAATGGTGAGTGTGGAAGAGAGGTGAAGAAGAGAGTACAGGCAGGATGGAGTGGGTGGAGAAGAGTTTCAGGAGTGATTTGTGACAAACGAGTACCAGTAAGAGTGAAAGGGAAGGTCTACAAGAGGGTACTGATACCAGCTATGTTATATGGGTTGGAGACAGTGGCATTGACAAAAAGGCAAGAGTCAGAACTTGACATGGCAGAGTTGAAGATGTTAAGATTTGCACTGGGTGTGACGAGGATGGGAAAAAGATGCTAAGGATAAAGCTGCCAGGTAACAGGAAAAGGGGAAGGCCTAAGATAAGGTTTATGGATGTGGTGAGAGAGGACATGCAGGTGGTTGCTGTGACAGAGCAAGATGCAGAAGACAGGAAGAAATGGAAACAGTTGATCTGCTGTGGCGACCCCTAATGGGAGCAGCTGAAAGAACAAGAAGAAGAAGAGTAGATAGATCACCTTTATCCAAAGGAACCACAGCAGCCACTTTCCATAATTTATGGATAAAGCCAGATGAAAGAATGATGGTAAATAGTTCTTTGAAAGGGTTTGCTAGATGTTATTTTGGGTTTTCTACAAGCATTCAGGGATATTGTTGAAAACCATGGAAATGGCATTTTTTTTTTTTAATTTTGGACAAAGTAAGAAAGACTTGTTCTAGAATAATTTGAGGATGTAAGGTGTTTAGAGAGAAGGAAGGGCGGGGGAAGCTGGCTGGAGAAAAGTTTAAAGTGCATTTGTCTACAGCAATATTAGGATTATCCTTGGGTAAGATAAGAAGGTTTAATTGCAAATTATTTAAATACAGAATTTTTGATTATTTCTAAGCTTCCTAATACAGCAGAAAAAGGTTTTATGATTGTCTTTTGAATTGGCTGTAACCCTAAGTTAGTAATCAGCTTTGCATTTCCTAATAGCAAGCCTGAGGGACTTACATAGCAGCTTTAAATCCCTTTTATTATGACAAAGTGGATGTTTTTAACAGACGGCCAGAAGCTTTTTTCCTTTTTTAAAGAGTTTGTTGAGTTGGAGTTCGGCAGTGGATTTAATTTCAAAATTGAAATTATTCTTCTATTATGCAGCTATGGAGGCCACATGTACCTTTACAAGAGGAAGTAAATTTCATTTTTCTATTATCGCATGCAGTATATATTAATGTGAGTCTGGATGACATGAACACTATCATAGAAGAGGAAGAATGTAATGGTAAACCTTTATTAAAATCCAAAAATCCTCCTGGTTTTAAGGAAATATATCTGTTAAACCAAGTTTGAAAAAAAAAAAACACTTATTGTCACATTCTGTCAAAAGGTCACTCACACACACACACACACACACACACACACACACACACACACACACACACAATAGGAAAGAACCCATATGTCTCCCTGCCTATTTCTTTTTTTAAAATGATATCATAGTTAAGGATATACTCCACTGGTTATTCCAAACATACACCAACAAAATAGGTGGTCTAAATATTGATAGAAACCTGAAATGCAGCAGCTCTCTCCAGTTTTTTTTTCCCAATTTATCCATATGCCTACAAGAATGGGAAAAATAAGCAGTCATTGCTGGACTGGATTCTTACTAAGAACATCGATACCCTAAACTTTTTTGTATGCTTACCTGTCAAAGTTAGTGATCATCTCCTAACCTATGCGCTGGGAAAATGTCCATTCTGAAATAAACTAGTCGTATACAGCCAAATGTGCAACTTGACTAACTTTAACAAAGACACATTCATCTCCTCCCTTTACCTCTGTATCTGGGATCCACTAAACATATTTTCCTTGGATATGCTGTCACTTGCTTCAACAGTATTTGGATTATTATCCCAAATTAAATTGTACAAATTAGATCAAAAAGAATCAAATCAACTCCAGCATCTTGGCTGACAAAGGAAACTAAGCAAACACTTTAACAGAGAGATAAAACCTGCATGCAAGCAAATGAAAGATACTTTCCAGTTTCTTTAAGACAACTTAAAAACCTATCTAAAAACAGATTAAAATGGCAAACATTCCTGTTATTTAATGCTCCAACAGAAACACAAAAATAACCCCAAATAATTTTAGTAATGTATCAACAAACTTTTCAAACCTGATCAATTTAACACTTCTACCCCACAAACAAGAACAGTAATGAAGATGTCCCATCACATTTTAATGCATACTTATGCAAACACTATTCTTTCTCTAATTAAAGAAAACACCCATACCCCCCTCTACACCCCTACCTCATTAAATAACAAAGAGAGCTTCACTTTTCAAACTGTACGAAATACCAGTATTAGTAAATTGTACATAGTGTGAAACTAAACATCTTAGTTGTTGAAAACCTGCAAGCTGAGTACTAAAACTCACATCATATGTTCTGGCTCTCCTCAACTTCAAACTAGTAAACCTTTCAATAACAGAAAACCATGCCCCAGCCATCTCATATATTCTTCTGTTGCACAAAGATGGCAGCTCTACTGATTTTTAAAATTATAAACTCATTGCAATCTATTCACCACTATAACAGTTCTTAGGAAGCTGTGTCCATATCTAGTTTATCAACCACCTCACTAACACAAGTCTCATATACAAAACATAACATGTCCTCTGTCCTAGTCATAACACAGTTACTGCCCTTCACAGCTTCACCAGTACCATACATCATAACAGAAGAAAGGAAAACTAGTCAACTAGTCTCATTAACCTTCACTGATCCCTGAAAAGCCACATACACAGCTTCCCACCTGAAACTCTTTCTTGAAATGTTATCACATGCACTATCAGTATTCCTTGTCCTGGCGTCCCTGCTGTCAGTCAAATGGTGCCAAGAAGTTTCACCACTTCTCCCATTCACAATTGGAAATCCTACAAGTAACAATATTGGGCCCTCTCCTATTCAATACTTTCACTAACAATCTTCATACTGAAAGCAGCCTTTTACTACTGTACACTATGCAGACAACTTTACTCTTTGCTGCTCTGCCTTAACTTACTCAAAACTTCAGAATATCACCCAGCTCTTATTTTCTTCTATAGAATGTTGGATAGGTAATTCCAATTTACTCCTAAATCCAATACAACAAACTTAATGCTCTTTACCCCCAAGAAATACAAAGACCTAAAACAATTCTTACATACATACAACATTAAACTGGAGCTAGCTCTTCAGATTAAGTTACTGGGTGTCCTAATCAATGACCAAATACAATTGGGCCAACACCTCCATCAAGTCATCAGAAAACACACATAGAACTTATCTGCCTCTACAAGGCTAAGCAACTTCTTACAGATAATGTAAAAAAGTCCATTGCTAGATCATACCTATTTCCATCTTTTCTGTATATATCTCTTATTCTTACCAATCTTAACAAAACTGAAATTAGAAAAATGATATAAGAAAGCAGCTAAATTTGGTGCAAACTCCCAGTATAAAATACATCACTGCACTGCCTTAAGAGAACTAAACAGGCTAGAATTACCCAATTAATCATTCCATCCCCAATTCATCATGGCATACAAACTTATCTACAAGACAGAAGAATGTTCTGTACACCATGTACGCCAAAACATACTACAATACTACTGCTAGATCAGAGAGCTGCTCAATAGCAACAAATCCTTCCTGCTTACCACCAAGGCAGTCAACAAAGCCGGAGATTACTTATACTCCAATTAATGATTCAAAATTATGGAATTTTTCTCTCTCACACTCAAACTGACATGCAACTTAACAAGTTTTAAGACCCAGCTTAAACAGTACCTAAACAACATTTGGCTTTGTATATGTCCCATGTCCATATAAGCTAGCCTAGATAATTATCACAGCTATAAGGCTACATCTCTCAGGATATCCTTGAAAGTCCCTTTATGTGGAGAATATTTCTACAACTCTCTTCTCATCCCTTCTTCCCATCTACTTTAAACACATCACATTCATCAACATAATCTTTCTTTCTCTCTCCTTCACACTCCCCTTATTCATTGTTTTTTAATTTTGCTAACTACCCTCCATGGGATTACTCCTATATTATACTGCAATTTGCTATTTTTCATTATTTAATTATTTTTCTATTGATAAAAATGTTTACTTCCTAAAAATATATTGCTTTGCCACTCTCACCATGTGTATATAAACAATATTCTTAGCTATCAGTTACCATATCTGTATGTGTTAGTGAAATTCAACCACACAAGCTGAATTAATATTTATTTATTCATTTTATTTTATTTTACATTTGTTGACCGAGATTGTCCGACTGAGCTGAAGAGCCCTTTTTCAGTGGAGGCCCGGGGAGAAAAGCTCCAAAATGTTATACAGTTTTCATTATAAAATCAGCATTAAACAACAATGCTACAGGATTGTTACAAGGCATTAAATACAATGTTATACTGTGTCAATAATCAGGAGTATAGCATAACTATTTCAAGATGTATAAAAAGAAATTTGTCATTAAGATGAGTATAGTTTTTGGGGTAACTGGTTATGAAAACCCAGTTTTATCATAATGTAGTTGCATGAAGGCAAGACAGTTACAATCAAATGTTTCTCTGAGGCAATTTGCTTAATAGATTTTAGAAGACAGTAGAAAGAGTAGTCAAGGAAGATTAGAGAGAGCTAGTGAGAAGAGTGAGTTAAGGGCAGAAAGTAGATTAAGGTATGAGAACTAGGGGATGTTTAAGGAGGGAGAGTGCAGTGGCAGGACCAGTGACTTTTAAAGTGCTCTTTGTTATATTTGTAATATAACAATTTGTATATAACTATTTGTTATATTATGTGAAATAGTTCATAAACCTATGCTACAATTTTGTGTAAGAATATTTTGTGTGCGCTGTGCTGTCATGCAAATATATAATTTGTTCTGACGTTATGTTAAACAACTCTAAGTTACAGTTTTTGTAAATATTAATATTAAATGAAAAGTTTCTGTATTTTATGCTATACACTTATGTTAAGACATTGTTTCTTTGGAGTACTTCTCCCTAGGTCTCCAATTAAACTGGGCTTTGCTATCCAGTTAAATTTTCCTGGTCAACAAAAGCAATTAAATAAAAGTGCTACATAAATAAATTTCCCATTCACCTGACCATCCTATTTTCATAAAATTAAAACTATTTTTATGATAGCAAATTAATTCCCATTCCTTGCAAAATTTCAAAAAGTATGGCTATAAACTACTAAAGGAGTAATTAATTACCTTTTCTTTTGACAATACATGGCTATCTGAATATGTTGTAATCTGTGTTTTCCCCCACTTTCATTTTTCAGTTGGTTAAGCTAGTTTCATTTTTTTTTCCTGACCGATTATTACATTAACATTTTAAACAGGTTGGCATCTTGTACTATGGTCTGCTACCACTGGCTTCTTAATCCACTTTCCATTAACTACTGATTCGAGTTCCTGGCTGCTGTGCATTGCTTTGAACCATCATATGGATCTCTCTCATCAAAATCCATTCTGTGCAACCATCATAGTAAGAATCTTCAAAGGTGAATTTTTAATCCTTTCTTAAAATTTCATAGAACCATAGCTATACTTTCAGAAGCTCTTCCAATATTTTCTACATACTACTATCAATGTGACACTTCATATCAATCACCTGCAGTTTGGAATCTTTAATAAATCAACAATTAAAAACAGTGGCCTTTTTAAAATACACTATGTGAAACTTTTTTCTGTTTTTGTCTGTTCAGCTACAGAAATATGCATATTTAGCTGCTAATACATGCTGATTTTTTTCTTGATCTTAAAAGATCATTCTACCTTGCACAACTTACTTATCTCATCAATGTTCAAAGAAGATATAATCCCCCTTTTCTAATCTGAATGCAAAAACTTTTTGCCATAATATTAATATCGATCTTGATTAAGGATCTTGCTTGTTATTAACTGGCTCTGTTTGGTAACTCCCTTTATGTAAAACTACTATTCATTTTCTTCGTGTTGAGTTAGAGACAATACATGAATGACACGCTATTAAATACTTATTAAATTGTTTTCCTTCGTGAATTAGCACAGTTGTAAATGGTAATCATTCCATCTTCTATGATTTACCACTCTTCATGGTTTCAATCTCTATCTTCATTTATTCCCTTTAAACTTCATGGTTTATTTTTATCATAGGATCATAACCAGTTATAAAGCTATTGGTCCTGAGCCCCTTATAAGCCTAGCCAAGGGTTTAGCCCATGTTTAGACAAATCAGCACCTGATGTCCCTGTTCAGCAGGGATATGGATGGAATCCCAGGGATGTATTTTATATTTCCCATCGAGTTATCCAGGTTGTGCTTAAAAAGGGGTAAAGAGGTACTTTGCTTAATGGGGAGAGGGAGTCTATTCAACAGATCGAGGAGTCTCTGGGACACAAATCTATTCTGCCAACAAGTCCTATTTTGCCACATACCAGGTTGAGGCTGTGCATGCGGGTTAGTTGAGTGGTGCTTGACTTGCAAATATGCAGCAGTCCCATCAAGGTGGGGTCCGAGATCTCCTTGTATGCCAGACAGAGGTCACCTCTGAGGAGACTGTATGAAACTGAGTAGAGGGATATGGCTTTTAGCCTATCTGTGTATGGTAGATTTTTGAAGCTCTGGATTCTCCTGGTGTGGAACCTCTGTGGTCTCTCCAGCTGCTGCATGTGCTTTATGAGGTACACACCGAATGGGACATTGTACTTAATAATGGGCCTTATAAGGGAAGAATACAGGAATGTTATGACCTCCCTGTCCCTGGATGAGATACCCTTACTTATGACGTGGCCATGTAGAAAGCTTTCCATACAATGGAAGCAACATGTTGGTCAAAAGTCAGGTTGCTATCAATCTGGGTCCCCAAATCCCTCATGAGTGATTGCATGCTTAGGATGTTGTTATTAATGTGATAATTTGTGGGGATGTCACTCTCCCCAAAAGGGATGATGATGCATTATTTTGTATTAATTTTGAGGCCATGTTTCTGGTAGCAGTCATTTGTTTGGGTGAGACCCTTTTGGAGGATGTCCACATCACCAGGGGAATTGATGATAGCACCCAGCTTGCAGTCATCTGCAGACTTGGTCAACCATAGCCCACTGGTTTTGGCCTGCACCTCACAGAAGTATATCCCAAATAACAGAAGCCCCAAGATTGAACCCTGGGGTAAACCACTTGATACAGATCTACTGCTTGAGGTGGCTTCCCCTATTCTGATTAGGTGGGTTCTAACAGTGAGACAGTTAGCTACCCATCTGGTCACATACAGATTGATGCTTAGTTTAGAGAGTTTATCTATTCTGCCCGAACAGGGAATAGTGTCAAAGGCTTTGCCCAGGTCAAGGTAAGCAGTGTGCACTGTTTTCCCTGGCTTTGGTGATTGTCTCAAAAAAGTCGACCAAATTTAACAGACACGACCTCACCTTGATGAAGCCAGACTGTGTGGGATCGAGTGTTTGGAGGTTACCAATGTTCTTGTTAATGAGGTCCATGATAATCCATTCCATGGCCTTGCAGATGAGACTATTTAGGCTGATGGGTCTATAATTTCCCAGATTGGTGGATACTCCACCTTTGTGTAAAGGGATGACAGTGGCTGTCCTCCACTCAGATGGGGCAAAGCTGGTACTCAGGCTTTGGTTGAATAGTGTGCCTAATGTTGCTGCAAGCTCCTGCCTGAGTTCATGTAGGATGCAGCCTGGAATGTTATTGGGTCACATGGAGGCTGTATTTTTTGCCCTTGAGAGAGCAGTGATGACCTGATTCCTAGATATAAGGGGAAGGAGGCAGGAACTGGGAATACTGGGCAGAGGGCTGAAATTTTTGCTGAATCTGTCAGCTAGCAAGTTTGTTATATCTACGGCATTTGTATATGTGATGTCCTTGACCACGAGTTCTGAACAGATCTGGGTGCTACCTTTGAGATTATGGACATATGTGAAGAGGCCTTATGATTGTCTCTAGTAGATGTGGCCAATTTGGACTTGAAGTTTGCTTTGGAGGAGTTCACTAGTGCTCCCATTTGCTTGTTTGTACTAAGGAGAGATTGCTTCCAATTGGGCACCTGCTCATTTTTGGTCCTGGACAGCAATTTTTTTCTTTTGTTATAGAGTTTATCTATTGCAGATGTCCACCATACAGGTTTACTCTTCCTTGCGGAGCATGATTTAGTCTTGTCGGGTATTTCTGATTCCATGCATCTAAATCAATGTCTGTATAATAATTTGGTATAGTTTTGGATACCTCTGTCAGTTCCTAGAGAGGAATAGGGGGCTATGAAGCTGTTTATACCATCCCTCAGGAGGCTGTAATCAGCTTTGGAGAAGATTTTTATTTGTCCCTAGCTAGAGGGGGGGGGGGGGTCAGGAGAGATGGTGACTTTGAACATGACCACTTTATGTTCGGACCTTACAAGGGAGATGATACTGCAGGGATGCTGCAGTGGTTACTCATGTTGATTAATACCAAGTCAATACCTACATATTGTATGATGTACACGTTATGCTGCCCTGTCTCTTCATTCACAGAAGGACAAGAAAATCTCTTGTTGGCTCCTTTTATAATAGCTATAGAAAAGGTTAATCGTCTAATTTATGAAGCCACATTCGCTAATGAGAGTCCATCCTTTAAACATTAACTCATTTATCCATTAATCATCTTTCTTATTTATTTATTTATTTATTTATTTATTTTTTGCCTAGAAGCTTTCCCAGCAATACCTTGTAGCATCTCCCAGCAATATTCAATAGATGGATTCATGTTGTGTAATCATAATTTTTCACTCCATGATTCTCCTTAATCTGTCCTCCTCATTTAATAATGCTATGTCCTTACCCTCATTCCCTGGGAAATGATTTCCAGTTGACTAGACCTCCTTCTCTTCTTTTATTTCCTTTTAACTTTCAGAGCCATTAACCAAAACTGTATGTCTGCCTTTACCTACCCCACCATTTTCTGTTTATCTTTTTTATGCTTGCTTCTCTCACAGTAACTTTTATTATTATTTTAGCACTTTTTGATTTTCTTCCTCCAATTATAGCACAACCAGTCTGAAGCTCAAAGCTGTTTTTTTTTTCCTAGAGAACAGACAAAATTGTTAATTGATTTATATTTGGAATACTACATGATTTCTTATTTTGAGGTAAAGAAATTTGAAGTTTACATCCCGCTTCATGTCCCCACACCCTAGCCCCAGTTAGGGAGGTCATGGAGTCCACCAAATGATTTTCGAATCTGTTAAGTTTCTATCTAGCCCTAAAATAGATTTATATAAAGATTTATTCAGGACCACAGGTGTATGAAATATTAGCCCCTAATCCTTCTACCTTTACAAGAGAATCTACTTTAATTTCAACATATGGAAAAAATATGCCTTTGCATAAATCAGTATTTGTTCTTTTGCAGGTCTTCATACATTACCAACACACTTAGGTGTTTCTGGGCCTTTATAAGAATGTATTTATAAAGTTTTTAGTTTTCTAGTTCAGAAGGCTTATATATGATATATTTTGAGGTAGTACATGCCTACAGAATGAAAGTATATGATTCTCTGGACCTTATATTGATTTTTTAAACATCATACATTAATTAATTCAAAAAATAAAATGCTTCCATGTGATTGAGCCTCTCTCCCTTTTAAAAATGAGCACAACTGACTTTGGAAATTAACCTATGTTAGAGAAATCCTTTGGAACCGAACATATCTGTTAGATTAAGCAACTCAGCTCAGACTAACATGCTGTGTAATTTTTAACATGGACCATTCCTTCAATCCCATTCTTTTGTTACAGAATAGACCCACTAATTGTCATGCCTTGTACAAAAGAGACATAAGGTTACAAAATATATAAAATGGGCTATATTTGTAAATTCACAAGCTGATATCCTGCTAATTCCCAGACATGAACAGTAGTGCACTTCCTACCACTTTTGAAAAAGACTTACGTATAATACTTGATTACATTCTACAGTGCTGACCATGGTATTTGTGGGTCTATATTATAACATCGAATTTTATAAAGTTTGAATGTTATAATATCAAACCCGTAATGTAATGAAAACAGAGAAGGTGCAGGACACCGAATTCTTTCCCAGGGAAAGAATTTGGTGGGCCACTGCTGTGGCTTCGCTGTTTTCAGCATTCAATATGTTGGAACGTTACAGGTTGGGTTCAGGTAAGTGTGTGATTGTGTGTAGGTTAGGGGGTGGGCTAGGTGAGTTACGGTTAGGGAGCGGGTCAGGTAAGTGTGCGGTTGTGTGAATGTTAGGGTTAGGGTGCGGGTCAGGTAAGTGTGCGATTGTGTGTAGGTTAGGGGGTGGGTTAGGTGAGTTAAGGCTAGGGTGTGGGTCAGGTAAGTGTGTGGTTGTGTGTAGGTTAGGGTTAGCGGGCGGGTTAGGTGAGTTAGGGTTAGGGCGCAGGTGAGGTGAGTGTGCGATAGTGACTGACCTTATGGTTAGAGTTGAGTTAAGGTAAATGGGTAGCTAGAAGTGTATGTAAAGTTTAGTTTAGGTTTAGGTGTAGGATTTTAAGTGTATGTGTGTGTATTGATGTTTTTAGTGTGTGTTTGTGTTGTGTGTATGTTTCTCAGAATAGCGATTTTTTTCCCTGGGAAAAAATTTGCTATTCTGACTGCTGGATGTTTTCAGATTTCGGTGTTTAGGGTTTGATATTATAACATTCGATGTTGACCTGGTATTTGCTGCATCCATAATTGTCTTGGCTACCTTGTCTTCTTGAAGTCTACAGAATGTGAACATACAGCACTTTTGTTTTACTAAAATCTAATCACTTTATTGAATTTTGCGCTTGTTGGTGGCATGATTTAGCAGTTTAAATTTAGGAATATGACTTGAAATGAATAAGTAAGACAACATGTTGCTTTATTTTATTTGAAAAGACTGTTTCTTACACACATTTACACATATAAATACACACACACATGCATGTTTTGTCATTGAAAGCATTTATCACCTTTTAAAACTTTGAACAGTTTCTTTAGTAGTAGAGTTGGTAAAATTATGTAATGACTGAACTTCAGAAGAGCGACTGTTAAATAAGTCAGGAATTTTCCCTTTCTTCACAGTTGTTTGACCCTGGAGTTAGTATATTTAATTTTCAGGGGTGCAGGAGTGGAGACCCTTCCACATAAAATCAATTTTTTTTGTTTTTGATAATCACAAATGTAACCTATTCATTTACATTTATGATTATGTTAGTTAGAGTATATGATGAGGCAGTGAATATAATCACCAATGGTGATTCCATGTTTTTGTTTCAAACAATCTCATTGGTGATTATTTATTATACCATATGTGTAATATGTTTTCACTATTTTTATTGTATCTGCTTACCTTGGAGCTTTTCTCCCTGGGCCTTCGCTCAAAATGGACATGAATCCAGTTGGACTATCCTGGTCAACAAATGTAAAATAAAATAAATAAATAAATGATATACTCATATATATATATATATATATATATATATATATATATATATATATATATATATATATATATTTATTTAAAGAGAGAGAGAAATACTCAGTACTCTAGGAGACATCTTATTATGAGCATATGATAATGTTAAAAAAATGAAAGACTTACAATTTTACTTTCCTTATGACTCCATTCCACCACTTAGAAAATTCTATCTATTTTTACCTTTCCAATTATATTCTCAGATGATGAAGTCATCCATTACCAGATACCCACCACCACCAAGCAAATTCTTCTTCAAATGTCCCTTCTCTATCCCTGACATGCATCAGGAGGCTAATCAATGTAATTGTATATAGCTGAGTAGACCCATATCATATAAAGTTAATATATCAAAAAAGATCCCATGTTTTATCCTTAACTTGCATTGGGTTTTGCATGAACTGGTGAGTTAAGAGCATTTATTTTCCTTTAGCCTTATAACCTTTATTCAGAGCAGCCTTTATTGAGTGGAATTTAATAATGGTTGTTAAAGACTATCAATATCTTTCTCTAACACTGTTAAATCCAAGATATTTTTTCCAACCCCATGAGAACTAGGGTTCATATAGATGCAAGAATTAAGCTCCTTTTTCATACATTGGCACAGCATAGGGCATGTTGTATGAACAAAATACTGAATGTGGGCAAATGTTACTTAAAGGAATAATGTGACAAAAAATTCAATTAAATATTGATGACCTGTAGTAAATGGTGTCTCCCAAAATGCTTACCTGGTTCAGAAACAAGTTGGACCCATGACTTAAAGACTGAAATTACCCAAGATTGTCTAGAAGTCTTGCAACAACAGTTCATTCAGCAAAGCAGTGATGTCATACAACCTCTCACACTATCATTTTCATAAGAGCACCTAGACATATTTAGCAATATAGAACATAAGGTGTCTTCAGTAGCTAAGAGTTTCATACTGATCTATCCTGCATTTAATTTCTCTTTTGAGAAAGAGCAAGATTGTTCCACTTTTCTAATATAGTATCAGTTATACATCAAAGGGATGTTAAATTTGTAATTTACATAGTGTAACAGAAACTTTTACTGTTTTACCTATGTGTAATACATTGTCTTTTTGTTGAATTAACTAGAAACCAAATAGGTCTCACTTATTATTAAGGTGATTTATATTTAATACAGAGAATTGTTTCAATTAAGTCACGATAATTCACAAAATTAATATTGGATGATTGAACAGGAAAATACATATAATTCTGCAAGTCACAATGACAGGAAGCTGAGAGATTCAAGAGAAGATGTGATTGTTTTAATGTCACTGGACCTTACTAACATTAGAAATGACAGGAACCAAGTCAGCACTGTTTTCATTATAGCAATAATGGCAAATGTGTGCAACATGACCAAGTTCTTAATACAGCATTGGTGTGTTGCTCATCTCATCCCATGAACCCATTTATGGATCTGTACCTCAGGACCAGTATTACAACAGCACCAGTCTGCTATGTCTTTGCTAGTTTCATAGGATCATAGGAGGTCACTAGGCTAGTGACCCTAGAGCCTTTACAAACCTAGCCACGTTACTCCCAAGTATCCCAATTTGTTCTTTCTGGGCAGTTCACAGAATGAATTTCTGAACAGAATGAGTCTGTGATGAACACTGGCTACCAATGTCCATGAGGGACATAAGTGCCACTCCAGGGGTGAATTTGCAGTCTCCTATCCAATTATCTAGGATTCCATTTGAATAGGGTCATTGAGGAGTTCTATTTTACATGAATAGTAAGTCTATTCCAGAGAAGTATCAGTTATTTTTAACATTTATTTCAACAAGTCATCAAACTGGTAGTGCCAAGCTTATAGCTATCACCCCCCCCCCCAAACAAAAAAAAAAAAAAAAAAACAAGTGACTCACGAGGGCATAACTACATATAACCTCAACCTGGAAATTTTGAAAGAAATAGCAGAAAGTTTCTTTGTCTGAAAGATTAAAAAATGCATGAAATAAGAATAGAAGGATAAAACTGAGAAGCAGAGTGACACAGTTCCTATTCTAAAAGAATGCAAATAAAAATACATTATTGCATACAAATGTCTACAGTGTGGTATTTAATAAATTAAGGTTTTATCCTTAAAGACTAGCAGAACATTCAAACTATTACTGAAAATGCAAATGGGAGAATAGTGCTTCTAATAAATATTACAGCACTTGCAGCAAAGTTATTTTAGCCAGAAACTAATAACAATGGCCTACCACTCAATAGAGTACTTGTAATGGGTCTTATGGTTGAATTAGATATTGAAGAATAGAATATAACTATCATTTCCAAAAGCTCCCCTGGGAAATCTTAATGCATGTTGCAAAGCATCTGGATAAAAGATTTGCCTACACAGCCTCCAGATTTTTAGGATATTAGCTGTCAGAGAAAATCTGAAGTAATCGCATAACTACTGTTCCTGTTTGGTATGCAAACTGCAGGAAATAAAATAAAAGTTTAGCATCTTTTTTCTTAAAAATCTAATAACACTCAGTAGAGGTAAACAAAGAAATCTCAGCATAAGAATGCAGGCAATACCTGCTTTAAATAATTTTTTCACTAAAAGATATCTAGCATGGAAGTTATCTCTGATGCTATGACTTCAGGCCTGGATGAGACAGGAGGTGTCTAAGCACCAGAGATGACCGATGTAGTCTGATTTTATGAAATAACTGTAGATCCATACTAAGTGGATGAGTGTCTGATATACCTTGAAATATAAAAATATAACCATAATGTATATGTAAGTGGGGTCTGTGGGTGTTCTGATACATGGTATGACAACTTTATTAAGATATTAATACACTGTCACATGTAAATAAACTATGAAAGGAAACATTGGGCCTAATAATAATAATACAATGTAATCTTGCTAAATTGTGGCTTTTAGACTAGCACCTTTTATTGCCTTTTCATGAGTTTGCCTTGTAATTTTGAAATATATATATTAAAGTTATGAGCGCTTAAGAAGAAAATATATTCTAAGACAAATACATGATAGCTTATGCGTGCAGTTATGAGTATAAATATGGGAATTAAACTAACGTTGTTGTACTGAAATGCTTATACATGCATGATTACTTTGTAGGTTCATATGCTCAAAGCTGTATATTAGGCTAACAACCACTAGGGCCCTTATAAGTCTAGTCATGCAACCCAAATGTGACCCACAAATTTGGTTTATATAGTGGTGATTTACTGACTTCCTCTGTCCATCAGAGATATATGTGCCAGACCAGGTGTGAATTTCCAATTACTCATCCATCGGTCCATGTTGCACTTAAACAGGGATAGGGAAGATCTCTGCTTCACACGAATCGGGAAATTGTTCCAAAGAATGGAAATTCTATGAGAAACATATCTGTCTCTCCAACATATCCTATTTATTTCACAAGCAAAATGTAGATCTTTTAAGTAGTTCTGATGATGTTAGTTTTGAGGATGTGCAAAAGATTTATTAAAACAGGGTCCAGGTGCGCCTTGGATCCCTTGTATGCCAGACAAATGTCATCTCTCAGAAGTCTGTCTGATTCCAATTAAAGAAACAGAGCTTTGAGGTGATCAGCCTAGGATGTAGTATTTACCCATGTATTCTTTTTGTGAGGAACCTTTGTGGACATTCCAGTTGCTGCATGTGTTTTGTCAGGTACATACTGAAGGGAGCTTTGTATTTTATGATGGGTTTTAGGAGGGCCAAGTACAGTACTATGATGATCTCTCTGGACCTAAATGACATGCTTATACACTGAACAAAGCAACAGGATTTTCTTACTGCAATGGACACATGTTGGTCAATGGCTAGGTTACTATCTACATGATTAGTAAATAAGCTTTTATGGGTATTTTATTGATGATGTAGTTACCCAGGGTGGCCATATTCCTAAAAGGTACTAACATGTATTTCTTGGTATTGATTTTTAAGTGTTGACACCAAGTGTTTGTGTTAGACCTTACTGAAGGGTGTTCAACTTGGGAGGATTCAGTGACTGCTCCTTGTCTGCAATCATCTATGAATTTATTCAGCCACTGGCCTTTGGCATTGCCTTTGACATCTGCAAAGTAGATGCCAAACAAGAGTGGACCCAGCCACAGCCTTGAAGGGTATTATACTTTTACTTAAAAGAGACAATGAGATGCAGTTTCAGACTTAGCGTTTATCTGCATATATCTGAAAGAGAATGAATCCCAAGATTCAGAGTGAGAATGCTGTGATAAGTAAAAATGAACTGATAATTCTGTAGATTAATATCTGCAAGGGTAAACCAATCTTTTTTCTGATAAAAATATAGATATACTTCTTTTTTAGATGTTTTGTTTTTGAGCTGCTTTATGGAATCAAATTGCCTGGTTTGAATCAGAAGATAGTTGCAGAAATTTAGAAAACAACTTGCTGGAGGCATTAAATCAAATCATTGTCCTAACTGCACCAGTCAGTTAACTAATAATACATATCTTACACAATTTATTTAGTGGAGTATTATCACTCCATAATATAATCAGAGCAAATTTGTTAGAAAAAGTTAGCACTTGTTGTAGTTACGACTTTCATCCAAATTTCTGCATGACACAGCACTGTCATTTTTGTAGAAAAGGGGCCAGATTCAGGAAGGCTTACACGGAGTTTAAGAGTAGTGTAAGCCTCCGTGTAAGCCTCCTGATTCAGCAACAGCCCAAATCTCCGTGTAAGAGACAGCTAACACGTCTCTTACCGGAGTGGCGTGGAAATGCTCAATACCTCATTTGCAGCTGACAGATATGCAAATGAGGTATGTGGCGATCCACAGCCAAACCAGTCCGTGTAGCGGACGTGTTAGCTACACTGAAATGTACTCAGCTGACAACTGAGTACATTTCTGCAAAATTAAAAGCAGACTATGTCAGCTCCAAATAAAGGTGCATTTGTTACAGTAAGCATGCCAATGGCCAAATATGTGGCCATTGGCATGAAAAATGTTGCAAAAATAAATTATATAACTTTTTTTTTTTTCACGTCATTTTTCTGTTTAACTGCAGCGCACCAGCATAAGCGGGTGCGCTACCTAAAACTAAAAACCGAAGCTTATAAGCCCACAATTGTGGGATTTATGTATTACATGGAATGTCAATGGAGGGACTTGCAGACTAAAAACAATATGGCCTCCGTTTAGTGGTTGTCAAGGGGAAGCTCCGTGTAAGATATGTAACTAAGCATTACTAGGCAATCCTATGTAAATGAGGGTTACAATACTGAATCACACTGCCACATAGGTAATGAGCACTTTCTGAGTAGTGTAAGAGTTAGAGAAGGGGGAGGAACAGAGTAAGAGGTAGGTGACATCACGGGGAAGGATAGAAAGAAATGTACCAGATTGGAGGGCAATGTAAGGTAACAGATGACAGACAGACATCAGGGAGGGAGGTGTGTCCCAACAGAACACTAGGAAAGTCAAGAAATTGAGGGCATCGCTATCCCTACACTCTAAGTTTCTTGATATACGTGCATCTTGGCGTGTGCAGCGTGTAAGGCAGGTTCTACATGTGGGGCGTGTTGCAAACTGTTTACAACGGTTTTGCTGGCGTGCGTGTGTAAGGCAGTGTCTTGTAGCGTTTTAGCATGAATCAGCCTAGCTAACACCGTGTAAGGATGTGTGTAGCGTGTAACACCGTGTAGGGATGTGTGCAGCGTTTAAGTGACTGTGGCGTGTTCAAGCTGGTGTGCACAATGCTCCCCTTCAGGAAACAGAGAGGAAACAGGAAACAACCAAAATACAGGAAACTGCCAGGGAATACTGCTGGGGTTAATTGGTGGAAACAATTACAAGCAGGCAATGACACAGGCAGACTAGAAGCAACCCAGCACTTAAAACACAACAAAGAGCAGTGCAGGCTGTTTCTCACGAGAGATACTGCCAGAAACTAAGTTCTCAGAATTGAAAACTGAAAATAAGCTGAACTCAGAGCAGAAATGCTAGGGGCTGCCATGGCTATTATAATCAGGCATAGGCGAATTGCTGAGGGTGGTGATAATGCAGATGCTGACAGACAACCCAGAGTGAGGAGAAGGAGAAGAGTATACAGGCCTAGGGTCACCTACCATGGGTTACATGAGCTGGAGATAGTAGGCGCTATAGAGTGGACAGAGAGCTCCTGCAGCAGATTGTTGAGCTGTGCAGGCCACACCTCACACACAGAACCAACAGAGGGAACCCATCCCAGTGGAAACCAAGGTATGTGTTGGCCTAAGAATACTAGCAACAGGTACCTTCCAGAGACCAACTGGCGATATGATGGGGATATCACAGGCATCAGCCTCCAGGGTACTGCACCAGTTCCTGGATGCCATGTCACCACATGTCAGTGATCATATATATGTCCCTAATGACCGTGAGGTTGTGGCCAGCAATATCGTCTCTTCCAGCAAATAGCGGGATACCCTGAGGTGCTGGGTGCAATAGACTGCACGCATACGCATCAAAGCACCAGCCGGTGGCGGGGTAGAGTCTACATTAACCGCAAGGGATACCCCTCCATCAACTGCCAGGTCGTGTGTGATGCCCAGGGCATAATAATGAATGTGTGTGCTGGCTGCCCTGGGAGCTACCACGATTCCCACATCTGGCATCTGGCGCAGCTGTACCAATCATTTGCCAATGGGGACTTCCCACACGGACACCTAGTGGGGATGCTGGTTATGCACTTGAGCCGTGGCTGATGACACCCATCAGAAATGCACACACACCTGAACAGGAGCGCCATAATGAGGCACACGCACAAACACGTAATATCATAGGCGTGTGTTTGGGCTGCTCAAGTCACGGTTCCGGTGTCTGGACACATCTGGTGGAGCTTTGCAGTACACACCAACTACATGTACCCAAATGATCATGATATGTGCTATGCTACATAATATGATCCTGCGGAAACAGCTGCAGCAGGACCAGCACAGGGCTGGGCCAAACATCCCCACCATTGCCAAGGCCACCACAGGCAGGGGTGACTCGGAGGAGGAACAACCTGACCTTGTCCCAGTAGGCAGAAGGAGGCGTGCCCAGTATGCCCTGGCCTTGGCAAAGAGGCAACGCATAGCACATATGCTTGGTCAGTAGGAACACTGGGACTGATATCGCTCTGACTCACTCATACAGTAACAGGGATGCCTAACATGACACAACCTGCTTCCAAGCGTACAGGGAGTGTAGTATGTGCATCCGACAGAGGCAGCCCTGCAGCACCACCCGAGGCATGAATGCCATGTGTTAAGTAATGTAACACCATGTATCATATGCACACCTGAGGACCATGACTAACATCCACCCTCACCAATCATAAACCACAAAAACACAAACCCACCTCATAGCTATCACAAGGGATAGGAACCTAGATGTAATGCTACCCAATGCCAAAGGTATAAACAGCAAGATGTGTGCAGTGTAAATGCACACAGTATAGGAATGCACATATCAGTGCTGTAATAGAAAACAGGGTCAAAGCCCACATCAGCACCCTGACACTACCAGGGTCACACCTCATACAGTGATGTACATGTGCAAAAACATGGAACAAGATACAAAATGAGGGTGACTACCAATAAATGGCATGGATAACCACACACCCCTGTTGTTACCACAACAAGAAGCAACATGGATTAGCCATGGTCAAACACCAATGGCTAAAACTGACTACTACTATATAGCTTGCTGCAGACCACTGTCCTAATAGCAGGAACTGCCCCAGGCCTATGTTCACAGGTTCATACTAGGCTATCTGCCCTAGGGCATTTATAAGCCTAGACCAGAGTTCCGTGGAGTCTGCCACCCCTTCACTCTGACGGATAATTTGCCCATTATATTGCTGTGCCTCTGACAAGCAGTGATACTGAGGTTATCCCTGGGGCATACCTGCAATCTCCCATCCATTGATTAAGATCTCACTTGAACAAAGCCAGTGAGGTACTCAGCCTCACATGTACCAGGATGTTGTTCCACAGCATAGGGACTCTCTGGGTGAAGAATCTGTACCTCCAGCACATCCTATTAATATCTGTGTTGAGGTTTAAATCTCCTGCCCTGTAGTTCTGATGGATGTAGAGGTCTTGAGGTGAAGCGTGTACATTAACTCAGGTTTGGACATGGTCTTGGATGTCAGGCACAGGTCACCTCTGAGCAGGCGGTAAGTCACGGAATCAAGCTGGAATTCCTTCAGTCGGGCAGCATAAGAAATATGTTTGAGACCCTTTCTCCTCCTGTCGAGGAATTCGTGGGCCCATCCAATTGCCATAGGTGTCGGGTCATATACATGCTGAATGGGGCATTGCACTCAATCAATGGTCCGATGAGTGAAGAGTACAGGGGAACAATGACCTCCCTGGATCTAGATGTGAATCCCTGCATGATGAGGTGGGCAATGTAGAAGTTCTACCTAACTACCCTGGCAACGTGAGTGTCAAACAAAGGTTACTGTCAACGGGGTGCCCAGGTCCCTGATAACCTCCTGTGTGCTTACAGGATTGCCACCTACATGGGAACTAGTGGCAACCTTGTTCTTCCCAAAGGGTATGGCTATGCATTGTTTAGTGTTTAATGTAAGGCCATGGCTCTGGCACCAGTTATCCGTGTCTATGACACCCTTCTGAAGGATGTCTGTGTCAGATGGGTGGCTAACTATGGTTCCCAGTTTGCAGTCATCTCCAAACTTTGTCAGCCATAATCCTGCTGTGTTTGCTTCTTCGTCTGAAAAGTAGATGCTGAGCAATAGTGGGCCCAGGACTGAGCCCTGTGGGACACCACTTGTGACAGTTGTGGAGTGTGACATGGCACCATCAAGTCTGAACCTGTCTGTTTTGTCACGTAGCCAGTTTGCAACCCATCTTGTGATGTATGGGTTCACATTTAAGCTGGTGATGTTTTCAATGATACCCGAGTGGGGTATTGTGTTGAAAGCCTTTGCCAGGTCAAGGTAGGCTGTGTGGAGTGCCTTGCCCTTGTCAATGGCCTTGGTGTCTGTTATGAAACAGTCAACCAAGTTTAAAAGGCATGATCTGCCCTCGACAAAGCCTAACTGGTTTGGATCTAATGTCTGCAAGTCCCTATGTCCTCATATATGACTTCCATTCTGATCTTCTCCATAGCTTAGCAGACCCTGCTTGTCAAGCTGATGGGATGGTAGTTTCCGTGGTCGGTGGAGGCACCCCCATGTGAAGTGGGTCCACCATTGACATATGCCACTCCTTGGGAACATATCCTGAGTTGAGGCTAAGATCAAACAGCTGCCCTGACTGCGGGTTTAATTCTTGAGTGAGTTCATGGAGCACAAAACCAGGGACACCATCTGGTCCCATGGATGCTGCGTTCTTTCCCTTGGATAGAGCAGTTCCCACCTGAGCATTTGAGATGTTTGGGGGGCTACAATCCTCTTTCATGCATATCTCTCCAGTTGTGGTGGAGGGGTGTGGGAGAAATCTGCACTGAACCTGTCAGCCAGTATGTTGGCAATGTCTGTAGGTTCAGTGATATTTACAACATTCTGAGCCTATTCTGAGCATATCTGGGAGTTTCCTCCCAGGTGTGTAACGATATGTATAAAAGGCCTCATGGTTGTCCCGTGAGTCCTTAGTGGGTTTACTCCCAATATTCGCCTTGGATGATTTCATGGTGGAACTCAGTGTTTCACCTATATTGAGCAGGGGTGTCTACCCTTCCACGGATATCGCTCTATCTTGTAGTACCTCCTTCCTTGTGTTGTAGAGCTTGTTTATGGCTGAGGTCCACCACACTGGGCGCTTGCCTCTGGTACAACGAGTCTGTGTTTTGTTTGGGATTGCCTGATCCATGCAGTCCTGAAGGTGCTGGTAGAAGGCAGTTGTAAGTGATACAGTGGCTTGGGTAATGGTGTCTGCTGGCTTGGGGGCTTTGAAAGAGACCACACCAGTCATTAGAAGTGTGTAGTCGGCTTCTGAGAAGTTCTGCACTGTGGTCTTTTCTATCTGGGGTGGGGGTGGGATGTGGACTTCCACTGAGAGTAGGTTATGATCTGATCTCACCAATGATGGGTATACCTCTGGTGTTGAACATTGTGACCCCATGTTTGTGATGATGAGATCTACTATGTTGTCTCCTCTTGTGGGGATGGTGACTAGTTGTTCCATGGCATGTGAGTGTATGAACTCTAGGAACCTGTGGGCTAGAGTGTTGGGGCTGGAGTACTGATCCCAGTCTATATTTGGATAGTTTGAATCACCCAGTGTGATGGTGTTTGCAGGTACATGTATCCCCGCCACTGTTTTCATGAAAGCTTTGTGAGGTACCTGAGTTTCAGAGGATGGCCTGTAACATGCTACAAACTGCAGAGCAGTCTTGCCTATGGTTAATTGCACCCGGATGGTGTCCAATGCATTGTGTGTTGCCACCAACCATGAGGTGAGGGTGTCCTTGATGAATATGGACACCCACCCTCCTTTCTCGGTGTTGCCGGATTGTGGGGCTGGAATGCATGATACGAGGTAACACTTGATAGTGCCAGGGTGCTGTCAGAAGGCGTGAACCAGGTTTCAGTCACAGCACAGACATCAATGTTCCCCATACTGAGAAGGGTGTCGAGTGTGTGCAGCTTGAGGTTGAGACCTCTGGCATTGAGCAGCATTACCCTTAGTGTTTCCCCTTTGCTGTCGTCTAGGGTGGTAGGTGTACAATCTGATCCTTGCATAAAAGAGGCACAATGGGGGTGGCATGAGCCTTAGTCAAAATCCGGAAGCCCATGGGTGACAGGTGCAAGCTGTCCCTTGCGGATCAGTGTGGCCTGTCCAGCATGTCATTGAAGGCAGACAGACATTGGACCCCCTTTGAATGACATTATAGTTTAAGACAATTATTACAGCTGATCATCCTGTCTCTGTTTAGGTGGCATCATACTTGGTGAAGGTAGGATACTGCTCAAGGTCAGGGTCATACCTGCCTGGCCTACATAATCAGAGAGATCCTCTATGACTCTTTTCATGTAGTTCAGGGAGGTACATCTCAGGTTGTCCCCACCAGCATGGATATTGACTGAGTCATACTTGTACTTGCAGTTCAGTGACCTGAGTGCCTGCATTATGTGGTGGATTCCAGTGCCCAATAGGCAGCTTACTGTGACCCGCTCCTTACTCAATCTGGTGAGCTGGATGTCAGTGTGTCTGGCTATGGAGTCACCTATGACAGGTGTGCCTGCCATTGTGTTTGGCCGTAATGGCTGTGACTGTTTGGCTCACTGACTCTGTGGTCTATGTGTTGCATGTGCTGTGCCCTGTGGAGGCAGTTGTGTGGGTGTCTGCTGTGGTGGCCTCTGCTGTTCTGGTAGATGTCGATCATAGCCTCCGAGTATGTCTCTGTGTGTCTATGTGTATGATTTGAAGTTGTGATAGTGATATGTGAGACTGGGTTTGTGGTGTGTGTGGTTATCTTATCCTACTCTCTGGTCTTGCCAGTCCTATGTTGAGATAGGTCAGCCTCCACTTTGGCTATAGAGTTGCATCTCTCGCATGTATTTCTGTTTATGGGAGAAGGAGAGGGTTGTCAGTGTCTGAGGCAATTGTAACATTGCCTCGATATTCTAGGTCCACCAGATGAGTAGGAGAGGACAGTAGCAACCGATCCCTTGACATGCTAGAAGGAATAGACAAAACAATGTCGGAATACAGGAAGATATCAAGCCCCCCAAACCACATTACATTGCTCGACTGACAACACCTACACATACACCATAGTGTCAAAGTTTCATAGTTTACTACTAGGCTATCCGCCCTACTGCATTTATAAGCCTAGCCATAGTGATGTGGCTATTGCCACCCCTCATAGTGGTAATATGTGTACTGCATAGATACGAAATATTGTGCCTCTGACTTAGTAGTGACACATTATGACCACCTTACATAATTGAATAACGTGACTATGCCTCTGTCTAGTCTGTGCCCCTGTCCACATGCAGCTGTCCAGATGTCTCTTGAAGAGAGTCAGTGAGGTACTCTGTCTAACATGAACTGGGATACTCTGCTAGAGTTTGAGATGCCTCTGAGTTATGACTCTGTCCCTTCAGCATGTCCTATACATGTATGTGCTGAGGTTCAAATCTTTAGCTCCCATGTTTCTGGTGGAT
Organism: Protopterus annectens; assembly: GCF_019279795.1. Classification (NCBI taxonomy): domain Eukaryota; kingdom Metazoa; phylum Chordata; order Ceratodontiformes; family Protopteridae; genus Protopterus; species Protopterus annectens. The sequence goes on from NC_056731.1 coordinate 1,080,806,930, forward strand.
GTGGATTGCTTGCAGTGGAGCATGTCTACCAAATCCTGATTGGACATGGTCTTGTATGTCAGGCATAGGTCACCTGTGCGTATGTGGTATGACACTGAAAAAAGCATGTTTTTAGTTATTCTGGAAGTATATGACATGTGTTGTAGATACCTGATCTTCATGGTAAGGTACTTGTGGGGTCTCTCCAGCTGCTGCAAGTGCTGGTTGAGGTACATACCAAATGGGGCGTTGTATTCAAGCATGGGCCTGATAAGGGAGAAGTATAGTGGTACAATGACCTCCTATGGTCTGGATGGAATACCCTCGATGATAAGGTGGGCAAGATAGAAAGTCTGTCAAACAACTTTGGCAACATGGGTGTCAAATGAGATGTCACTATCTACATGTGTCCCCAGCTGTCTGATTTGTTTCCTGTACTCATTGGGTTGCTGTCTATGTACAGATCTGTGGGTACTGTGTTCCTCCCAAAGGGGATGGCTACACATCAGTTGCAGTCAGTTTCAGGCCATGAGTCCAGCACCAGCTATCTGTCTGTGTGGCGGCAGTCTGTAGGATGTGTGTGCTGGCTGATGTATTCACTATGGTGCCCAGGTTGCAGTCATCTGTAAACTTTGTCAGCCACAACCCTCCTATGTTAGCTTTCACATCTGAAAAGTAAATACCAAATAAGAGAGGTCCCAGGACACAACCTTGTGGGACACCACTTGTGACTGGCTTTGAACCTGACAAGGCACCTGCAATGTTGACATTATGGGTTCTGTTTCTGAGCCATTTTGCAACCTATGCTGTGACATATGGTGTTATATTTCAGCTGTTGAGCTTGTCTATGATGCCTGAGTGGGGTATTGTGTCAAAGGCCTTAGCCAAGCGCAGGTAGGTTGTGTGGACTGTGTAGCCCTCATCAGCGGCTCTACTGACAGTTTCAAAGTACTCAACTTCGTGCAAAATGCATGGGATCTGCCCTGTACAAAGCCGAATTGGGTGGGATCAAGGGTCTGTAGGACACCAATGTCTCTGTGTGGAAGCTCCATAATGACCCTTCACAAAGCTTTGCAGACAAGGCTGTTTAAGCTTGTGTGGTGGTAGCTGCCAGGGTCTGTGGAGGCATCTCCTTTGTGGAGTGGGACCACTGTTGCCGTACGCCAGTGTTCAGGTACAGATCCTGTAGCAAGGCTAAGGTTAAATAGCATCTGCATATACAGGTTTAGCTCCATCTTTAGTTCACATAGCATGCAACTGGGGATACCATCAGGTCCCATTGATGCTGTGTACTCGTCTTTGCTGACTGCGGCTCTCACATGGACATCCAGGATGACAGTGAGGTTACATACAGCTGTGATAACTATCATCTTTTGGGGGTGAGGAGGGGTACATTGCACTGAACTGGTCTGCCAGGGTGTCACTAATATCTGTCAGGTCACTGGAATATAAGTTGTTGTGTACCAAATCTGAGCATATATGAGGGTTCCCACCCAGGCGTCAGACATAACTGAAGAAAGCAGTGTGGTTACCTTCATTGTCTGTGGTGATTTATGTCCCCAAGTTGAACTTGGGTGTCTTTATGTGAGAATGTAGCTTTCTACTACTGCTGATCACAGCTGCCTTACCTTCTGGAGATGTAGCTCTGTCTTGCATTAGTATCCTTCATCTGTTATACAGTTCGTTTATGGCTGGGGTCCACCAGACAGGCCACTTTCCCTTGGTGGTGAGGGTCTCGTTCTCATTTGTGATTGCATGGTCCATGCTTACTCGGAGATGTCCGTAGAAAGTGTCTGTGCAGGAGTCACCATTGTGTGTTGTGGTTTCCACTGGCCCAGTGGGCTTAATGGATACCATCTCAGTCCGAAGAAGTGTGAAGTCAGCTTCTGAGCTGTTAGATCACTATACCCTGGTATCATACTAGCACTGACACAGGTGTAGACAATTCCCCAGAATCCATCAAACAAAATGGACATGCAGGCTTACAGATGCCCTAGGGGGGTAGCCTAGTATGAACCCATTATGATACAGATTGTACAGGACACTACAGATAACCCCAAGGCTGCTGCAAATGATGGTAGTAAGCATGTTGTTGATTCCTGGATATGCTCCGGATCACACAGATATTACAAACAACATACCAGACACACACAGGTATGGCCAACATACATCCTGACATGTGCAGTGCAAACCCCCCCCCCATAATGCCAAATACCTTCCCCAGCAGACTGCCGCCTCCCTGACATTATGTCACCCTTACCACAGGATACGTGCCCAAAGAGCAGTGTACAACAACAGTGGGTGTTCTCAACAAAGGTGTCTCCTGAATGGATACTAAAAACAACCACCACAGAATCATGAGAGGTTTGGTCTGCACAGCTATGGAAAGGACCAGCATGTACCACAGACATAATGATATTGTGGATCTATTGACACCCGACCCTACCCAGTGTGGGTTTACAAAGTGCAGACCCCACCCCTAAACATGTGTGACTCAGTTGAAACAGTACTTGAAGTCAGTGATGAGGGCAATGTGGTCCACACAGTGTAGCTGGACCTTGCAAAGCCTTCTGTACAATACCCTATGTGTTCCGTATAGATTTGCTCACCAGCTGATATATACACCCCAATGTCATGAGAGGGTTGCAAACCAGACCAACGACAGAACTGACATGGTCAGACATGCAGCAGCCATGTCAGACTACAAACCACATATAACAGGCATCCCACAAAGCTTGGTCCTGGGACCTTCACCATCTGGTATATATGCCCCATAGGTACAGGCCAACAAGTAAGGACTGTGCTGGAACATGTTTGTAGAGGACAACAAGCCGCCTGACATATCTGATACACCAGCTGACACAAGCATCCCATAAAAGGGCCACATAGAAACAGACAACTGGTGCCATAGCCATGTCAGCATGTTAAATGGTGAAAACAGTATAGTCAGCCTCTGTGGATAATCCAGTAAGTGACCACCAATTCCCACATAGGTGTCGACCCATGACATACCTAACATGTAATGCCAGAATGGGGGACACAAGGTGATAGATATCCTGCATTGGACAAAAATGTGGCTGTAGGGTTAACAGAAACAATCCATATACCAACCTAATCATGAGGGTTATGACATCTAGCTAAGGGGAGGTCATTGTGGTTTTGCAGTTATCTTTCAGCAGCATTACAAATGACCACAACAGCGCCTGTGGGGTGTACCTCAGCAGATACATTCAGCAACTGTAAAGTCCACAACAGTACCTCACCAGGAGTATCAAAGAGCTGGAACACATGTAATGTGTCGCCTGATTAAACAGAATGCAGCTCCACACACTGCCATGCTGGCCACCCAGACACAAGCTGTGCCTGATGTAGAAAGCCATGTCCAAGCTGTCAGCAATGCACATGCCGTACCTTGTACAATGTGAATGGCAGGGAGATATGCACATGAGGGACCTGAACCCCAGCACTGACATACATAGGACAAGCTGTACTGCATTATCCATAACACAGAAGCCACCACCACGCATGAGTAAACTACCAGTACAGGTTATCCATAGAGTCACTCATTGATTCTACTCAACAGGGATCCTAACGAGTGGATGGGAGATGGTAGGTATACCCTGGGTATCAATGTTGTGTCACAGGTAGACAGAGGCACAGTATACAAAACAAGACATATGTCATGTCAAACTGCACTTACGATGTGTTGATGGACAAACACACTATCCAATAACCATTAGAAATGGCCTTGGGCACATCGGTAGTGTTTGCCAATGTACACCCATGTTGTGGAATACACTACTGATGTTGGATGAGGCCGTTGTAAGTAGTTCACATCTGAACATAATGCAACATGGTCAGATAGGTTCATAGGTTCATAGGTTCATACTAGGCTATCTGCCCCAAGGCAGTTCTAAGCCTAGCCCAGAGTCTGGTTGCGTACGCCACCCCTTATATGGAAACAGTACTGTGCCCATTAGTTTGACATGGCTGCCTCCAGCAGTGACACAGTGGCGATTCCCGGGGTAAACCTATGATTTCCCATCCACAGGTCAGGATACCTCTTGAACAGAGCCAGCAAGGTGCTGTGACTCACATGGACCGTGATTGTATTCCACAGCATAGGGAGTCTCCGGTGATAAATCCACCCCTCAACATGTCCAATGTACATCCCTGCTACGGTGTAAGTCACTTGCACTAGTGGTTCAGGTGGATCTGACGATTTTGAGGTGGAGCATGTCCATTAATCCCTGGTTGGACATGCTTGCATGTCATGCACATGTCACCTCTAAGCAGACAGTATGTGACTGAATAGAGCTGTAGTGTCTTCAATCTGGCAGCATATGACAGATGTTGGAGACCCTTTATCCTTTGTTGGGGACATTCAGGGTCTCTCCACTTGCTGCAGATGTCAGGTGAGATACATCCAGATAAGGCAGTGTACCAGATCACCGGTCCGATAAGTGAAGAGTACAGGGGAACAATGACCCACTAGATCTGGATGTGGATCCCTTCCTGATCATGTGGACAATGTAGAAGGTCCTACTAGCCACTTTAGCAATGTGAGTGTCATCAGAACAGTGACTGTCAACCTGGGTCCCCAGGTCCATGATAACCTCCTCTGTGCTTAGAGGATTGCCACCTATATGGTAGCTTGGGGTTACCTTGCTTTCCCTGAAGGGTATGACTACACATGTTTTGCAAGTTGACTTCAGGCCATGGCTCTGGCACCAGCTATCAGTGTCCGTGAGTCCCTTCTGAAGGATATCCGTGTCTGATGCACTGTCCACTATGGCACCCAGTGTGCAGTCATCTGCAAACTTTGTCAGCCAAAGTCCTCCCATGTTGGCCTGTACTTCTGAGAAGTAGATAACAAACAATAGGGGCCAAGGACTGAGCCCTGTGTGAGACCACATGTGACTGGCCTGGTGTCTGACATAGTGCCAGCAACTCTAACCCTGTGGGTCCTGTCCGTAAGACAGTTTGCAACCTGATCTTGTGACATATGGGTGTACATTTCTGTTGGTAGGGTTTCCTACAATACCTGAGTGGGGTATTGCGTTGAAAGTGTTTTCAAGGGCAAGGTAGGCTCTATGGACTGCCTTTCCCTCATCAATGGCCTTAGTTACTGTTTTGATAATGTCAACCAAGTACAAAAGGCATGACTTGCCCTTGATCAACACAAACTGGGACAGGTACAATGTCTGCATGTCCCCATATCTTTCTTTATGAGCTCCATTATGATCCTCTCCATAGCTTTGCAGACTACACTTGTTAAGCTTATGGGGCAGTAATTACCAGAGTCCATAGAGGCACTGCCTTTGTGCAGGCGTGCACAACTGGACCCTAAAGAGGCTGTTGTGCACAGTATGGAAATGTAAATCAGTGATAGGACTAAAGCCCAGGATACTGTCCACCACAGTGAAAGTACTGAACCACTACACTATACAGTACTACAGTGCTAGGTCAGTATGAATGGATGTTAACAATTGTATGCAAAGTATCCCATGCAAAACCTGCAGGCACAGTATAATCCCTGTTGTGTTCACAGGAAGCATCTGGACAGTAACTACACAACATGTCACAGAACACACAACCTTAAACAGGAGTTATTTTTGGAGTTCACACTCATCCACAACTGTGATGGGCTGCATAGTTCAACATATGGAAAGCTCACACTGGGCATGCTCACACACTTTGATAAATGAGACATCATTCACACAACATGCCATGGGAAGGCTGAACTGGGCATGCTCACACACTTAGTTCAAATGTTCCTCTTAACAACTGTGAAAACACACCACAGGATGCACATTCCCCATTCCAAACAATGAAGATGTCAGCACCCTATAAGTAGATCAGTAGAAATGCTACCTCCCAGTAATCCGAATAGCGCTCTGCTAATCGTCTGTCTCTAGTGTCATAACATAGTTAGGTAGGGGTTTGAATCCAGCAAGTGGCATGTGTGTGTGTGAATGGGGGTAAGTGTGTGTATAAGTGTGTATGAGAAGAACATCCCTTTTGGCAACTGTGGAAACACACCACAGGGAGCTCATTCCACTTTCTAAACACTGATGATGTCAGCACCCTATAAGTAGATCAACTGAAATGAAATCTCCTAGTAATGCGAATAGCGCTCTGCTAATCGTCCGTCTCTAGTATCATAACATAGTTAGGTAGGGGTTTGAATCCTGCAAAGGGAATGTATGTGTGTTAGTATGAGTGGGGTTTGTGTGTGTGCATAGCGCTGTGGAGGGAAAGTGCCTTTTGCCAACTGGGAGAACACACTACAGGGTGCACATCCCTCTTAAGTAAACACAGATGATGTCAGCACCCTCTAAGTACAGCATTGGAAAAGATTGCTCCTACTAATGCAAATAGCACACTCTGCTAATGTGTCTGCCTTTAGAGTCATAACACATCTAGGTAGGGGTTTGGACCTTGCAAATGGAAAGTATCGTTTTACTGTGGGTGGGGTTGGTGTGTGTGCACAATGGTGGGGTGGGATGTCTCTTTTGCCAAATGGGGCTATGCACTGCAGGGTGCACATTTCCCTTAACAAACAGTGATGTTGACAGCACCCTGTACAAACAGAACAACAACACAGAAGGTGTTGTTACCAATGATGCATGTAAGGTTACACTTCAAGTAATGTCCACAAAACAAAGTAGGATAAACAAATGCTCCTTTTACTCTATCCAAACAACATGGCAACAGACAACTGACACTACTCAGTATAGTGCTACATGCTACTGTAACATGCAGATGTACCAGAATATACCTAGATAGTGTTTTGAAGCCTGAATGTGGCAAGTGTGTGGATGTGGGATGTTACTGTGTGTGCATTTCCGTATGGAAAACATGTTTGAGATATTGGCAATATTGTTGCAGACAGTTTAGGTGCAGATATCCCCCCCCATTCTCCTACACAAGTGGAATTAGTTATCACAGATGACTGTAACCTCCCTATCCTCTCACATGTCCAGGTGAGGGCCACCCTCAACATTGCAGGACACATAGCATCACTGTTACAGAATGGTATCCCTGGATGTGTGCTACATTCACCCCTGGAGGACATGGCACCACATTACAGACTGATATTACTCCTGGCCATACTACAGGATGTGTACCTGAAGAGTGCCATACATACACAGTGGTCCCACACCAATGAGGAGTAACCTCTACTGACCCTGGTATCTACTGCATCATATGCACAACTGGCCTTCTGTTCTAAGCTACGGAAGTGTCACGTATGGGCAACATGTACAGCAATATTACATATGTATATATTTCAGGACTATGCACACAAAACCTATCTCATGGACAGAGCTATAGATAGTGAACTATGATACATTTGGAGGTGTCACAGTAAACACAGTATTAACCTGCTACTTTGCATTACCTGTGTTTGTGGCAGCTGTTGCTGTGTCAGTGGTGCTTGCTTGCTGCTTGCTGTTTGCTACTCATGGTTTTGCTGCTGGCTGTCTGTATATTTTCTCTTCTCTCTCTGTCTCTCTCTCTCTCTCTTTCTCATTAGGTTTGTGCAATGACTGTATTGCATGAGTGGAGTGTGGGTACTGAATGCTTTTGTAGGTATCTGCATAGGTCCATGTGATGGCCCCTGCACCAATTGTAAGGCAGCATTTGCTAATTGCATGCAGCCAGGTGTGTGTTGATTGCATGTCTCACTGTGATTTCAGGACACTGCTATAAAAGGTATGTGAGATAGGCGTAGCCCTTTCAGATTGTAGGGCGTGGGCGATGCTGGTATGCTGTTGACAGTGTTCTGTGAGTGTGAAGGTTAGTATGGGAATCCAGTGATTTGGCCATTAAAACTTTACCTCACATGCTTTGGATGGTACATCTCCTATATTGCCTTTATACTAATTCCTACTATTGACTGTTATATTTATTTTAGCAGAGTGTTATGGCTGTCATGGCTTACTGGTAGGTCATACAGACTAATGTTACCAAGGTCCTGGGTTCGAGACTGGCAGTGGGAATTTATTTTTGTCTCCAGACTTTCAAAATGAGTACAAGACCTGTCAATCAAAGTGCCATAAAGGCACTTTAAACCAGGTCTGCACTCGTTAGCATGAATGAAGAAGGAGGCGTGCCCAGTATGACCTGGCCTTGGCAAAGAGGCAACGCATAGCACATATGCTTGGTCAGTAGGAACACTGGGACTGCTCTGACTCACTCATACAGTAACAGGGATGCCTAACATGACACAACCTGCTTCCAAGCGTACAGGGAGTGTAGTATGTGTATCCGACAGAGGTGGCCCTGCAGCACCACCTGAGGCATGAATGCCATGTGTTAAGTAATGTAATATCATGTACAATATGCACACCTGAGGACCCCAACTAACATCCATATCCACGCATATGACCCTGTGGAAACAGCTGCACGTCATACAGTGATGTACATGTGCAAAAACATGGAACAAGATACAAAATGAGGGTGACTAGCAATAAATAGCATGGATAACCACACACCCATGTTTGTACCACAACAAGAAGCAACATGGAATAGCCATGGTCAAAAACCAATGGCTAAAACCGACTACTACTATATAGCTTGCTGCAGACCACTGTCCTAATAGCAGGAACTGCCCCAGGCCTATGTTCACAGGTTCATACTAGGCTATCTGCCCTAGTGCATGTATAAGCCTAGCCATAGTGATGTGGCTATTGCCACCCCTTATAGTGGTAATAAGTGTACAGAATAGATTCTGAATATTGTGCCTCTGACTTAGTAGTGACACATTATGACCCCTTACGTAATTGAATAACATGACTGTGTCTCTGTCTAGTCTGTGCCTCCGTCTCATATGCAGTTGTCCAGATGTCTCCTGAAGAGAGTCAGTGAGGGACTCTGTCAAACATGAACTGGGATACTCTGCTAGAGTGTGAGATGCCTCTGAGTTATGGCTCTGTCCCTCCAGCATGTCCTATACATGTATGTGCTGAGGTTCAAATACTCAGCTTTCATGGCTCTGGTGGATTTGGATTGCTTGCAGTGGAGCATGTCTACCAAATCCTGATTGGACATGGTCTTGTATGTCAGGCATAGGTCACCTGTAAGTATCGGGTATGACACTGAACAAAGCTGGACTTCCTCTATTCCGGAAGCATATGACATGTGTTGAAGAACCCTGATCTTCATGGTAGGTACTTTTCGGGTGCAAAGGTAGGATCTGCCCTGTACAAAGCTGAACTAGGTGGGAACAAGGGTCTGTAGGTCAGTAATGTGTCTGTGTAAGAGCTCCATGACTCCTCCCATATCTTTGCAGACAAGGCTGGTTAAGCCTGTGTGGTGGTAGTTGCCATGGTCTGTGGAGGCATCTCCCTTGTGGAGTGGGACCACTGTTGCCGTATGCCAGTGTTCAGGTACATATCCTGTAGCAAGACTAAGGTTAACTAGCAGTTGTATATATGGGTCCAGCCCTTCTGGAGTTCACATAGCATGCAACTGGAGATACCAGCAGGTCCCATGGATGCTGTGTACTTGTCTTTGCTGAGTGTGGCTCTCACATGGACATCCAAGATGACAGTGAGGTTACATACAGCAGTGATAACTATCTTGTTTTGGGGGTGAGGGAGGGTACATCGCACTGAAGCTGTCCGCGGAATGTTGCCAATATCTGTCAGGTCACTGGAATATATGTTGTTGTGTACCAACTCTGAGCATATCCGAGGGTTCACAACCAGGTGTCTGACATAACTGAAGAAAGCAGTGTGGTTACCTTCATTGTCTTTGGTGATTTATGTCCCCAAGTTGACCTTGCATGTCTTTATGAGATAATGTAGCTTTCTACTAGTGCTGATCTCAGCTGTCTTCCCTTTTGGAGATGTAGCTCTGTCTTGCATTAGTAACCCTCATCTGTCATACAGTTTGTTTATGGCTGGGGTCCACCAGACAGGACACTTTCCCTTTGTGGAGAGGGTCCTGTTTCCAGTTAATGATTGTATGGTCCATGCTGTCTGACATCTAGCTAAGGGGAGGTCATTCTGGTTTTGCAGTTATCTTTCATCAGCAGTAGAAATGACCACAACAGCCCCTGTGGGGTGTACCTCATGCACACACATCCAGCACCTGTAAAGTCCACAACAGTACCTCACCAGGAGTATGACAGAGCTGGAACACATGTAATGTGTAGTCTGATTAAACAGAGTGCAGCTCCACACACTGCCATGCTGTCCACCCAGATGCAAGCTGTGCCTGATGTAGAAAGCCATGTCCAAGCTGGAATCAATGCACATGCTGCACCTTGTACAATCTGAATGGCAGGGAGCTATGCACATGAGGGACCTGAACCCCAGCACTGACATATATAGGACAGGCTGTACTGCATTATCCAAAACACAGAAGCCAACCCCACACATGAGTAAACTACCAGTACAGGTTGTCCATAAAGACACTGGTTGAGTCCCCTCAACAGGAATCCTAATGAGTGGATGGGAGATGGGAGGTTTACCCTGGGTATCAATGTTATGTCACAGGTAGACAGAGGCACAGTATACTAAACAAGACATATGACATGTCAAACTACGCTTACAATGTGTTGATGGACAAACACATTCTCCGACTAGCATTAGGTCAAGATACCTCTTGAACACAGCCAGCAAGGTGCTCTGCCTCAAATGGACCAGGATTGTATTCCACAGCATAGGGAGTCTCGAGTGATAACTCCATCCCTCCAACATGTCCAACATACATCCCTGCTAAGGTGTCAGTCACCTGCACTAGTGGTTCAGGTGGATCTTCTGAGTCTGAGGTGGAGCATGTCCATTAATCTCTGTTTGGACATGGCCTCGCATGTCAGGCACATGTCACCTCTAAGCAGGCGGTATGTGAGTGAATAGAGTGTGAGTGTCTTCAATCCGGCAGCATATGACAGCTGTTGTGGTTCCTTGATCCTTTAGGTGGCGGACAGTCAGGGTGTCTCCAATTGCTGCAGATGTTGGGTGAGATACAGCCAGAATAGGGCATTTGACTCGATCACCGGTCTGATAACTGAAGAGTACAGGGGAACAATGACCCACTAGATCTGGATGTGAATCCCATCCTTATCAGGTGGGCAATGTAGAAGGTCTTCCTAGCCACTTTAGCAATGTGAGTCTCAGAAGAATGGCGACTGTCAACCTGGGTCCCCAGGTCCATGATAACCTCCTCTGTGCTTAGAGGATTGACACCTATATGGTAGCTTGGGGTCACCTTGCTTTTCCTGAAGGGTATGTCTACACATGTTGTGCACTCTGACTTCAGGCCATGGCCCTGGCACCAGCTATCAGTTACTGTGAGTCCCTTCTGAAGGATATCTGTGTGTGATGCACTGTCCACTATGGTGCCCAGTGTGCAGTCATCTGCTAACATTGTCATCCAAAGTCCTCCCATGTTGGCCTGTACTCCTGGGAAGTACATGACAAACAATGGTGGCCAAGGACTGAGCCCTGTGTGACACCACCTGTGACCAGCCTGGAGTCTAACATAGTGCCAGCAACTCTAACCCTGTGGGTCCCGTCCTTAAGCCAGTTTGCAACCCATCTTGTGACATATGGGTTTACATTTCAGTTGTTAGGGCTTTCCACAATACCTGAGTGGGGTATTGTGTTGAAAGTGTTAGCAAGGCCAAGGTAGGCTGTATGGACTGCCTTTCCCCAACAATGGCCTAAGTGACCAATTTGAAGATGTCAACCCAGTACAAAAGGCATGATCTGCCCCTGACCAAGCCAAAATGGGATGGGTACAATGTCTGCATGTCCCCATTATCTTTGTTTATGAGCTCAATTATGATCCTCTCCATAGATTTGCAGACTACACTTGTTAAGCTTATGGGGCAGCAATTAACAGGGTCTGTAGAGGCACTGCCTTTGTGCAGATGTGCACAACTGGACCCTAACCAGCCTGTTGTGCACACTATGAAAATGTAAATCAGTGATAGGACTGAAGCCCAGGATACTGACCACCACAGTGAAAGTACTGAAACACTACACTAGACAGTGCTACAGTGTTAGGTCAGTATGAGCGGATGTTGACAATTGTGTGCAAAGTAACCCATGCAAAACCTGTAGGCACAGTATACTCCCAGTTTTGTTCACACAAAAGCATTAGGACAGTAACTACACAACATGGCACAGAACACACAACCATAAACTGGAGGTATTTGTTGAAGGTCACACTCATCCACAAATGTGATGGGCTGCAGAGTTCAACATATGTAAAGCCCACACTGGGCATGCTCACACACTTAGATAAATGAGACATCTTTCACACAACATGCCACAGGAAGGCTGAACTGGGCATGCTCACACACTTGGTCCAAATGTTACCCCTAGCAAATGTGAAAACACACCAGAGGATGCTCATCCCCTTTCTAGACACTGATCATGTAAGCACCCTATAAGTATATTGGAGAAAAGGATTCTCTCAGTAATCCGAATAGCGCGCCGTGCTAATGCGTCCGTCTCTAGTGTCATAACATAGTTAGGTAGGGGTTTGAATCCAGCAGGTGGCAAGTGTGTGTGAAGGGTGTAAGTGTGTATGAAAGAAACATCCCTTTTGGCAACTGGGAAAACACACCACAGGATGATCATTCCACTTTCTAGACTCTGATGATGTCAGCACCCTATAAGTATATTGGAGAAAAGGATTCTCTCAGTAATCCGAATAGCGCCGTGCTAATCGTCCGTCTCTAGTGTCATAACATAGTTAGGTAGGGGTTTGAATCCAGCAGGTGGCAAGTGTGTGTGAAGGGGGTAAGTGTGTATGAAAGAAACATCCCTTTTGGCAACTGGGAAAACACACCACAGGATGATCATTCCACTTTCTAAACTCTGATGATGTCAGCACCCTATAAGTATATCAGGGAAAGGACATTCCCCAGTAATGCGAATAGCGCTGTGCTAATCGTCCGTCTCTAGTGTCATAACATAGTTAGGTAGGGGTTTGAATCCAGCAGGTGGCAAGTGTGTGTGAAGGGGGTAAGTGTGTATGAAAGAAACATCCCTTTTGGCAACTGGGAAAACACACCACAGGATGATCATTCCACTTTCTAAACTCTGATGATGTCAGCACCCTATAAGTATATCAGGGAAAGGACATTCCCCAGTAATGCGAATAGCGCTGTGCTAATCGTCCGTCTCTAGTGTCATAACATAGTTAGGTAGGGGTTTGAATCCAGCAGGTGGCAAGTGTGTGTGAAGGGGGTAAGTGTGTATGAAAGAAACATCCCTTTTGGCAACTGGGAAAACACACCACAGGATGATCATTCCACTTTCTAAACTCTGATGATGTCAGCACCCTATAAGTATATCAGGGAAAGGACATTCCCCAGTAATGCGAATAGCGCTGTGCTAATCGTCCGTCTCTAGTGTCATAACATAGTTAGGTAGGGGTTTGAATCCAGCAGGTGGCAAGTGTGTGTGAAGGGGGTAAGTGTGTATGAAAGAAACATCCCTTTTGGCAACTGGGAAAACACACCACAGGGTGATCATTCCACTTTCTAAACTCTGATGATGTCAGCACCCTATAAGTATATCAGGTGAAAGGAAATCCCCCAGTAATGCGAATAGCGCTGTGCTAATGTGTCCGTCTCTAGTGTCTTAACATAGTTAGGTAGGGGTTTGAATCCAGCAGGTGGCAAGTGTGTGTGAAGGGGGTTAAGTGTGTATGATTGATATATCCCTTTTGGCAACTGGGAAAACACACTACAGGATGCACATACCCATTTCTAAACGATATCACAATTATGTATGGCTTTTGATTACAGACATGCCATGTGTGTTGTGCACACACAGAATGCCCATGTGTGTGGGTTGTCCCTCACAATAATGCATGACATTGATTACACAGGTTATGGCAATGAACACATGATGTATGTGTGTGCCAAATACACATATGTACCTGAGACTTTCAATAGTTACCATGTGTGATGCCTGCCACATGTGAATACATGGTATTTGCACAGGGTAACATTATGACCGTGGTCTTCTGTGCAGATGCTGCATGTGGGATGTGTATATACAGTGTGAGATGTAGATGCTATCAGCCTAGTAGTGAGGCACACCTGGTCTGGGGCATAAAGTCTACATGTTGTTAATGTACAGGAGCTGCATGTTCTCACCTGTTGTGGGAGTGGTAAGACAGTATTCCATAGCAATGCAGTGACTGCATGCTAAGAACCATTCAGCTAGGGTGTTGTAGATACACTTATTCATTAGCATTCAGTAATTTGTCGGAATCCCTGGTGAGGGTCTGATGCCAACCAAGGTCAGGGGTCTACCAGCCTGTGTCACTTGCTCAGTGATCCCTTCCATGTTCCCTATCACGTATCCCAGTGGCGACATCCCACATCAGCTGTGGTGGCATGGACAATGACTGAGTCATATGTGTCCATGCATCTGACTGACTTGTATGTTGTTGTTACAGTTTGGCCATGTGTTTCCATCTCATACATGTGATGTACATCAATGGGTAGGGGATAGGGTTGACTGTGTACATGTGGCAGCTGTGACATTACTACATGACACACATATTCCACAACTGTACCATAGAGGTGACTGACAACTGACCTTTGCACATGCTACGGAGTATTGAGATTACATTGGTGATTGACAGCACATAGGGCCAATGGTGAAAAAGAGACATAGGTCTATAGGTTCGTACAGGGATATCTGCCCAGGGCATGTATCCACCTAGCCAGAATGTGCGTGCCTTTCAACATGCATTGTGAATCTGTCTTGCTATGCCCTTTTCCAAGGTTAGTATACTGTGCCTCTTTCTCACAGTGACACATAAGTGATACCCAGGGTAACCCTACAATGTCACATCCAGTCATTAATATCGCTCTTGAAGATAGTCACTGAGTCAGTCCACCTAACCTCTATTGGGATAATAATCAGGAATGAAGGGTGCCTCTGAGTTGTGAATGTGCCCCTCCACCATGTCCTATGTATATCACTCCTGAAGTTCAAGTATTTCCAGCGTGTATCCTGGTGGGATCTGGATATTCTGAGATGCAGCATGGCCATTACGTGAGGGTATGACCTGGCCTTCTATGTCAGGCACAGATTGCCTATGAAGAGGCAGTATGTCACTGAGTACAGCTGCTGCTACTTTAACCAGTCAGTATGTGGCATCTGTTTGAGCACTTTGATCCCCTTGTCGAGGTACATATGTGGTAGCCCCAGTTGCTGCAGGTGTCTGGTAAGGTGCATGCCGACAGGTTCATCATAGTCAATTATGGGCATGATGAGGGATGAGTAAAGGGGCACAATGTCCTCCCTGGCCTACATGTGGATCCCATGATGATGTGGCCCATATCACATGCTTACCTAACCACTTTGTCCATGTTGTTGTCAAATGGTAGAATGCTATCAACCTCGTACCCCAAGGTCCATAATTCCTTGGTCTGCACTTACTGGATTAACACATATGTGGTACATTGTGGTCATTTAGTGTTTGACAAAGGGATGACTATACTCTTTCTGTCATTCACGTTGAGGCCATGGCTGTGGCACAAGTCGTGTGTTTGCAAGAGTCCCTTTTGGAGGATGCGTGTGTTAGCTGTTGAGTTGATTATGGTGTTCAGTCTGCAGTCACCTGTGACTTGCTGAGCCACAGTACTTCCATGTTGGCCTGTACCTATGACAAATACATAATGAACATGACAGCCCCTAGGGCTTTGCCTTGTGGGACACCACTTGTACCAGGTTGGAGGCTGGCGTGGCTCCAGCAATTCTACCATGTGTGTTCTGCCCTTGAGCCACTGTGCAATACCCATAGTGACATAGGGGTTAATATGTACACTGGTGAACTTCCTAGAATGCACAAGTGGGGTATTGTATCCAAGGCTTATGCAAGGTCCAGGTAGGCTGTGTGGACCTCCTACCCCTTGACAGTGGCCTTGGTGACTGTTTCAAACAAAGCAAACAGGTTTGATAGGCAGGATTTGCCATTGACAAAGCCAAACTGTGTATGGTGACATGTCTGTAGGTCCACAATATCTAGATATGTGAGGTTCTTGATGATTCTTGCCATAGCTTTGCAGACAAAGCTAGTCAGACATATGGGGCGAGTAGTGTCCAGGATCCGTGGCGGCACCACCTGCATGTTGAGGGACCACTGTTGCTGTATGCCACTCTCTGGCCACATATCATGTATTAAGGCTGGGATTGAACAGTGGTGTTATGTCTGGGTGTAGCTCTTCTTGTGGTTCATGTAGGACACAGCCTGGGACACTGTCTGGTCCCATTGATGCAGTGTTTATTGCTTTGGGAAGGGCATCTCTTACCTGAGCATCTGTGATGTCAGGGGGGGGAAGCACTGTGATGCGAGACATATGTTCCCTTTTGGTGTGGTGGGGAGAGAAGGCAGCATTGAACCTGTCCACTAGGATGATGGCAATGTCTGTGTGTTTTATATTTTGTGTGACATATTGTATTACCTCTGAGCATATCTGGGTAGTACCACCCAGGTTACTAACATAACTACAGGCAGCCTTGTGATTATCCTCAGTGGCTTGTGGAATCCTCTCTCAAAGATGGCCTTAGACAATCATATGGGTGCCTGTAGTTGTCTTCCAATACTCATCAGTGGTGCCTTCACATTTTGGGAGGTTGTTGTATCATGTAGTGGCGCCATCCTTCTATTGTATAGTGTGTTTATGGCTGGTGTCCGGCCCAGGACATCTGCCTTTGGAGAATTGGGTCATGCTTTCATATGTGGCTTCATGATCCATGCATTCCTGAATGTGTCCACAGAATGCCTCTATACAGGTATCTGCAGTCTGGTCCATATTTTCAACAGGCCTTGGGCCTTTGAAGGTTTCCACATCATTTATGAGGGGTGTGCACTTGCTTGACATGAGCTGTTGACAGGCGTGCCGCCCTCCAGACAGTGCAAGGGAGGGTCACAGTCAGCTACCTGTTGGGACGTACCTCCCTGGACCACATGGAAAGAGACACAGAGGAGCTCTTACAGCACCCTCTCAAACTCAGGTCTCCCACACAGCCTTCATGCTGACACAGGAGAGTTTAGATTACTCTGCAAACACCATCATACTGGGTGATGCCAGCTACCCAAACATAGACTGTGAACATTACACAAGCCACAATACCCAAGCTCTAAGGTTCCCATTGATCAGACATTCTTTGGCTATGGAACAGGTAACCAACCTTCCCACAAGAGGGGCAGATATACTAGAGCTGATCTTTACAAACATGAGTACAAACTGCTCACCACTGGGAGTATATCCCTCATTGTTGCAATCAAACCATATACTAATCACACTGGTGTTCTGGATCCCCACATATGCAAACCTCCAACACATCGATGTGTGTGTGTGGGAAATGTCCCTATTAGCAACCGTGACAGTATCGTACAGGATGCAGATCCCCTTTTGAAACAGTGATGATGTCAGGACTGTATAACTATATCACCTGTAGTAAAGTCCTCCAGTAATTGGCATAGCACGCTCTGCTAATGTGTCTTTCTTCAGTGTCATAACGTAGTTAGGTGGGGGTTTGAATCCTGCAAAGGGAATGTATGAGTGTGGTTTATGTGTGTGCACTATGCTGGGAGGGTTAACTGCCTTTTGCCAACTGGGAGAACACACTACAGGGTGCACATCCCTCCTCCTACACACAGATGATGTCAGCACCCTCTAAGTACAGCATTAGTAAAGATTTCTCCAACTACTGCAAATAGCACACTCTGCTAATGTGTCTGTTTCTACTGTCATTGCACAGTTAGGTATGGGTTTGAATCTTGCAAATGGAAAGTATGTGTTTTACTGTTGGTGGGGTTAGTGTGTGTGCACAATGATGGGGTGGGATGTGGCTTTTGCCACATGGGGCTATGCACTGCAGGGTGGTCATTACCCTTAACAAGCAGTGATGTTGATAGCACCCTATACAAACAAAACTACAAAACAGAAGGTGGTGGTACTGATAACACATGTAAGGTAACACTTCTTCAAGTAATGTCCACAAAGCGGAGTAGGATAATAAAACAATTCTTTTATTCTATACAGACAACATGACAACAGACAACTAACTGCCAGTACTCAGTATAGTGTTACATGCTACTGTAACACGCACATGTACCGAATATACCTAGATAGTGTTCTGAAGCCTGAATGTGGCAAGTGTGTGGATGTGGGATGTGTCTGTGTGTGCATTTCCGTATGGGAAACATGTTTGCTGTGGCAATCAGGGTACTACAGTACCTGATGCACATTACATCTTCCAACTGATGAGGTTGCCTGCACCCTGTGAGTACAGGTAGAGAAGGGGATGCCAGTAGTAAACAACATAGTGCACTTCTGAAATGTGTACCTGTCATGTATCAACAGCTACTCATGTAGGGTGATAAATAATGGGAATGGCAGGTGGCGTGTGCATGTGTGTGGGTAGCAGGGTGTGTATAAATGCATGTGTGACAGAACAGATACATGTAGCTGAATCTACATAACAGCACAAGATGCGCATTGCCATAGTCAATGTTAGCATGTGATGGTGTGCAGCTGGTACACTTTGTTAAGTAGTATGGGTGCAGATAACAATTGAGGACATTCATACAGTTACTGCAGCAGGACTGATGGGATATACACACATTTATACTGCAACACACAACAGTTACCAACATGTTACTACTTATACACATCTATGTAGTCACCCTGTGCATCAGCAACGTGTTTACCTTTACCTGCACCGATGTTGTAGTATGCAGGAGGTGGCACAGTGTCATCATATGCACAGGGTGTGGGTTAGGTATGCCCAAGCCGGCCACTGGTAACACCAATTGACATGTGTGTGTATGTGTGTTTGTGAGGGGCAGCAGTACAGGGTGGACCGTTGTTGGTGCAGTGTGTGTGTGTATGTGTTTGCCCTAGGTGTTAGGTTTCTGCATGTGTGTAAGCACGCACACAGTCCCACATAATGGCTGCCATGTACAGGGTTTTGTGGACAGCCACAGACTGCACCTGTCAGGTCATCCAGATCAGTGTCTGTGGGCACGGACACGGTACCTGTGCCTGGCAGGGGTGCTACGGGCCGTATCGGTACTAACCCAGACTGGGTACTGTCATCGGAAGCAGGGGTGTGTTGACTGGACACAGTTCCCTGTTGGGACTGTCCAGAGCCACGTGCACGTGGTCTCCTGGGGCGTCTGGATGACAGCACAGACCCAGCATTGCTGGGGCTGGTGCTGGCACTTGAGGGGGGCGAGTGGGCCCGTTGTCGTGCGCGGCCACTGCCAGCTGGTGCTCTTGCTGGCATACGGCCACGTCGGCGCCGCAAGCGCACACTATCGCCCTGGCCCATGGACATCTGGTTGTGGAGCATCTGTTGTATGCCCCACAGCGTCTGTCAACGACATCTGTGAAGTTACGGATAGCATTCGCAACATCATGCATGCCGTCTGTCATGGCTATGCGACATGCTCTCAGCTCCCTCAGACCCTGTCTGGTGTACCTTTCCATACGTGCCTGTGCCTGCATGACAGTTCTAAACATAGTGGAGGTTGACATACCTCCTTGGGCACGTCGGCCAGAGGCAATGCGACCACGGATGCCCCACGAGAACCCATGGGCGACTGTCTGCGTGGTACCATTGGAGGCCTCTGCACATGGCTGCCTTGTGAGGATGCATGTACCACAGGTACCACATTACCCTGATCTATGCCCACTGCTGACTGTCCATCACCTAGGGACAATGGTGATAAAGGATGTAGCGGCAGGATGACTGTGCGCATTGGCGGGGTTGAAAGCTGTGTACTGTCAATTGGCTGACCAATGGCGGACCCAGACACACCTTCCTGCACCATTACAGACATTTCATCATCATCAGTACCTGGGGCACAAGATTCAGGTTCCCTGCTGCAGGTCACCAGAGCAGCACCAGAACCTACGGGAGGAAAACATGGAACACAGATTACAGTCTCAATACATATTTGAAAGAGATGCACTTCAATACTAATGCACACATTCAGAAATGGACACATGCACTCATGGACACTAACACACATGCACACTTGGGCACAGGCACACTTGCACACATGCACACCCACAGTAAACACACACATCAGTACCGTGTTACACTACTCAATTTACTACCTGTCAATTACAGTTATTGTGAACACAGTCACCAGCATGTCTACTACAGAGTTACACTACTCTTCCTAGTTTTATAAATTGTTTTACAGATACTGTTAAAAGACTCACCAGCATGTATGGCCTGCCTCGTTGCTACATGGGAGGGACCTGGAAGTGTGAAGAGAGTAATGTCAGTGGGCACATGTGTGCCATTTGTTTTGCACATGATACAGTACAGTAGTACACTAGTTCCCTTATACACATCAGCTGCACATCATGTCTGTATATATATCATGATGACTTTTCCTCACTTCCCTTCTTGACTCCTGCCTCTTCCATATCATTGTATCTGTCATACTCCTTCTACTTCTCTACCCTTCTGAGCCCTAACTATTATGTATATGGCTTTTGCCTTATTGCATAACCATTATGCTTTAGGTAGGATTGCTTTGAAACCAACGGTACATTGTGTATGACTCTAAACTGTTTGACTTCCTTACATGTATGTTGATTTGATTAACAGGCTGGTGTACAATTCTATTATGTTGGCTGTCTGTATTGACAACTTGTCTGTCTGCCTTTATTACGTTATGTGTGGAGCTTTTCTCCACAGGCCTCTACTGAAAATGAAGTTATATCCAGCTAGACTATCTGGGTCAACAAATGTAAAAGTAATAACAATAAATGAATATGGCATCTTACCTGCACGCTCGCTGTCTTGCTGCTGTGTGGACCCAACCTCCATCAGGATGCATGGTTGTTGCTGTTGTTCTGGGGCTGGTTCCACAACACTTAGCAGTAGCCCCTCCTGTCTGGTGAGGGGGGGATGTGTGGCCAACCCCCACCTGTGGCAACCTGTTGCCTGCGGATATCTGCAGCAGCTGGCGGACATTTCTTATCAAATCACTGCAGTGATGTCTCACCTGCTCATATGTCCTATCATGCATGCCAACATCATTTATCCTGCTAACAAGGTTAAGCCACAGTGCAGACCTCTCCTGCTGATTCTGGGTGGTGCGTGAGAACAGGATGGCATAGTCACGCACCAGGCTCTGGTGGATCACGTCATCCTCTGCAGCAGAGTAGGCAGGATTCCTTTTAGGTGCCATGTCTATCTGGAAAGGTACACAAACAGGTTATCAGCATAGTATCTCAACAATACATGGTACACATTCTATACAGGGAGTGTTAACTTCTACTTATTACTGATTGGTTAAAACCTGATTACAGTGTAGCTATCATTCTATGTCATTTGTACTAAGTACTTGGCCTTCAGACCGGTTGTTTTACATTAGGGCGGTTGGTGGCAAGCACTGTGGTGGCAGGACACATATCTTTCATCCATTGAAGTTGGGAACTGCTGATTGTGGGCCCAGTGTACAAGTGTATTACTTCTGGTATGGGCAGTTGGCCTTCAGGCCAGTTATTTAACATTAACGAGGTTTGTGGTCTGCACTCATGTGTGACAATAGACTGTACTCTGCCATTCATAGCTGGGGACATCTGGTTTCAGGTTTATAGTGCCTGCATATCTGAGCTGTATCTTACTGACATTGCTACACCTTGTTTGTTGTAGCAAACACTACATCAGGCCTCCTGGATCTACCTTTGTTTATATGCTTGTTATCTGTTAGCTTGTTATTTCACTGGTATGCTACTTCCACATAGTACACATCTTCTCAACACATCTGTGACTCACTACTGTTATCTGCATTGCTTACTGTACGTACTTCCATGTTACACATGACAGCAAGTGACTGCTTGTCATTGTTGCATTTACTTCATTGTGACACATTGCACTTAGGTTACCTGGCATTTGCTCACTGACACTTTTATATCAGTCAGCAGTTGTAGGTAATGTCAGTACACCCTCACTCCCCACTGGACCTTGTTTTCAATCATTAGTGATTACAGAGTTCACAATAGTATTCTAGCATGTCCAGAGGTCAGTTGTCAGTTCCCTCCCCAGTCCAGCTGGTGAGTGTGGTACTCCAGAGACAATGTTAGAACAGTTGTATGTACACAGACAACCCCTCCTCCTAACAACAAATTCAAACTCATGTGAGTGATGCAACCATATACCAGACTGGAGGCTAGGCTCTGTCTACTCAATACCGCCATAACCAGTCACGTGGCAAAGGGGATCACTCACTACACTTCCAGTCTCACGTAGACCTACCACAACAGCAGACCTAACACATGATCACACATGATCATACTTGTAGGCTCAGACCACAGCTCTGCCTATGCAGCAGAGACCTCCTAAGCAGACATCCAGGCAACCACTACCACATAAGCGAACATGTGCAACACATATCACACAAAGCCAATGTGCTGAACACTCACAGCCATTAACAGTTAACAACACACCTCATACACCTGTACTAGGTGCCTCTATCATCAGGCACACTCACATCATGTTCAACAGGCTTAACGAGGTGAGGGTCACGGTGTGCAGCCTGTCAGGCACTATGACCTGCCACATAACACAAACACTCAGGTAACCCCAAGGCAGGTACAGGTATGACTCAGTCAATGTCCATGCTGCTGTGAATGGCCTGACACATTCCTCCCTGGACTACATGACATGAGACATTACAGAGCTCTCTGAGCACGTAGCCGAGACAGTTTGACCCTGACGTTTGGTAGGATCCTACCCTCACCTAGAGGGATGCCACAATATCAAGGCGCGATGATCCCTTCCAACAATTGACTGACATACTGGTGTCATTCACAGGTGTGCCAATGCCTGCCATCTTGGGGTGGTATGCTTTGCTAGGGACAGCTTGCACCTGTCACCACAGTCCTATTGACATTTGGCAGAGCCTCCTGCTACACCCATAGTGCCTGTATTAGGCAAGGCTCATAAGGCAAACCCACATCCATTTGTATCACAAAGGATGAGGAAATAAGAGTGATGCTACTCAAGACCCAAGGATGCACGCACACAAAACCCTACCTAGCATTCTGGACATCGATATCTGTGCAGTAACATGAACCTGTTTCAGGTTTCACAGGAGCACACCAGTACTACCACGTTATAGCTGTTACCATTCTTGTCGGCCCCAACACTTGAACAAGGGAGGGAGTATCAGTATTCAATGCAGATTCCCACGCCTCCACATTGGTGGCACAGTACAACATAGGAGTTAGGCCATTGAGTATAGAAGGCGTAGTTGGGGACCTGGGGAAGAAACATGGTAGCGGTCTGTCATTTGTCTACCACATGGCCAGCGTGGATTGACAGACATGTTATATAGCCCAGCTAATCATGACTGATTCACATGTATGGCAGGGGAGGTCATTGTGCCTCTGTACTCATCCATCATCAGGCCTATAATTGCATACAATGCACCTTTTGGGATGTACCTAACCAGACACCTACAGCAACTGGTACAGGACAACAGTACATCATCAAGGGGATGCAATGGCTCACACAGATGTCATATTCTGCCCAGGTAAAGTGAATCCAGCTGGACTCAGTGGCATACTGCCTGTTCAGAGGCAATCTGTGCGTGCCATATACAGCCATGTCCTACCTAGCAGTAATGAGCATGATGCACCTCAGGCAATCAGAGTCCCATACAGCCACATGCTCAGAAGAGCTGGACCTCAGCACTGACATACATGGACATGCTGGAGGGCATATTCCTAACCGAGAGGCTCCCTTCACTCTGTAATGAGCTCACACTACTGGTTAGGCAGAGTCCCTCATTGACTCTCTTCCATAGGAATCTGGATGAGTGGATGGAGATCATAGTTGTACCCCAGGTATCACTTCTATGTCGCTGTTAGACAGAGGCACAGTATACTAAAGTCGGACAAGGGCATAGCAGCATAACTTGTGATTGGGTGGCAAAGACAAACACATTCTACTAGGCTTACCAATGCCCTAGGGCAAATAGCCTAGTATGAACCTATGAACTGTTCATTCTCAACTGTTCGAGCTCATTACAGAGTGAAGGGAGCCTCTCGGTTAGGATTTGCCCCTCCAGCATGTCCATGTATGTTCTATTCAGTCGCTTACCGCTTGCTCAGAGGTGACCTTTGCCTAACATACAAGGCCATGTCAAACCCAGATTTGATGAATATGCTTCACCTCAAAATATCTAGCTCCATCAGAGCCACAAGGGCGGGAGACTTAAACCTCGACACGGCTATTAATAGGACATGCTGGAGGGATAGATTCATCACCCAAAGACTCCCTATGCTGTGGAACAAAATCACGGTATATGTGAGGCAGAGCACCTCGCTGGCCTTGTTCAAGAGAAATCTTGACCAATGGATGGGAGATCGCAGATATACCCCAGGGATTACCTCAGTGTCACTGCTCGACAGAGGCACAGCAAAATAATGGGTATGGTTCCCCATACTAAAGGGGTGGCGTAAGCCACAAAACGATGGGCTGGGCTTGTAAATGCCCTTGGGCAGATAGCCTAGTATGAACCTATGAACATGTGTGTACTGCTATAGTACTTCTGCCATATGTTGCATGTGTGTGTGTTGTGGGGGATGCACAGGTAATGGGCAGACCGTCTGCACAGGTGACACGTCTGACACATTCTGGGTGTTCATCCATACATACTGGATGTGTGCTGCCATCCAACCCTGTGATGTGGACACACATTACTCAGCCTGGATATACATATCCGAACAACACCACAAGCACAGTACACTACCTTGCTATGTATGCATGTTATTACACAGTTATTCAGTAGTTATGACAGTGATGCTATGCATGCAGACCACTGGGCCAGTGGAAGCCACAACACACACCGCCAGCACCTTTGCATATGCTTACCACAGACATCCCACATACTGCATGTACTGTGCACACAGTTATCTAACCCAGAACAACTGCACACCACTTATTAATCCTGTCCAGTGGACTACAGATACAGGCATATTGTATAACAATAGTAGGAGGCTACTGCAGCACAGGGCATATTCACATGACGGAAGGCATCTGTTGTCTGCAGTGTTAAGTGGCTTCACATTCACCAAATGCACAGATATTGGCAACATTGTTGCAGACAGTTTAGGTGCAGGTACCCCCCCCCATTGTCCTACACACGTGTTATTAGTTATCCCAGATGACTGTAACCTCCCTATCCTCTCACATGTCCAGGTGAGAGCCACCCTCATCATTGCAGAACACATATCATCACTGTTACGAAATGGTATCCCTGGATGTGTGCTACATTCACCCCTGGAGGACATAGCACCACATGACAGACTGATATTAATCCCTGGCCATACTACAGGATATGTACCTGAACAGTGCCATACATACACAGTGGTCCCACACCAATGAGGAGGAACCTCTACTGACCCTGGGAACTACTGCATCATATGCACAACTGGCCTTGTGTTCTAAGCTATGGAAGTGTTAGTTATGGCCCACATGTACAACAATATTACATATGTTTATATTTCATGACTATCTACACACAACCTATCTCATGCACATACCTATAGATAGTGAACTATGATACATTTGGAGGTGTCACAGTATACACAGGATTAACCTGCTACTTTGCATTACCTGTGTTTGTGGCAGCTGTTGCTGTGCCAGTGGTGCTGCTTGCTGCTTGCTCCTTGCTGCTTGCTGCTGATTTTGCTGCTGGCAGTCCTAATATTTGTTTTCTTTTTTGTTGTTTGGTTGTTTTCTCTGTCTCTCTCTCTCTCTCTCTCTTTATCCGTAGTGTTTGTGCAATGAATGTATTGCGTGAGTGTAGTGTGGGAACTCAAAGCTTTTGTAGGTATCTGCATAGGTCCATGTGATGGCCTCTGCACCAATTGTAAGGCAGCATTTGCTAATTGCAAGCAGCTGGGTGTGTACTGATTGCATGTCTCACTGTGATTTCAGGACACTGCTATAAAAGGGTATGTGAGATAGGCGTTGCCCTTTCAGATTTTAGGGCGTGGACCATGCTGGTATGCTGTTGACAGTGTTCTGTGAGTGTGAAGGTTAGTACATCTCCCATGCTTCATGCTGTGTTGTAGATTCAGGTTGCTGCATTTATCTTGCCTGTTCCCTGTAGTGAGTGTGTATGCATACTGACACCTACAACTATATGTCATATGTATTGCTATATAAATATATATATATATCTGTGTACATATACATACTTTCATATATGTACATTAGCTGACATTATTGGGTACAAGCTAACAATTAGCAGGGCTGTTTCTGTTAACACTACACTAGTATGGGAACCCAGTAATTGTGACTATAAAAGTCTGCCTGACATGCTTTGGGTAGTAGACATACTATATTGCCTTTATCTTCATTCCTACTATTACATGTTCCACGTATTTAGCACTATATTCCTGTATGAGAGTCATGTCTTAGTGGTAGGTCATACAGACTAGTGTTACAATGGTCTTGTGGTAGGGCCTACCAGTATGCTCATATTCTGCTTTTGAGTTGAGTATAGGGCCTATCAATCACAGTGCTGGAGGCACCTTTAAGCAGTTAAAGGGCTTAGTAGGTCTCACAGGAGCCAGGCTGTGTTGCAGATTCTGGTTGCTGCATATATCTTCACTGTTTCCTGTAGTGAGTGTGTATGGCTACTGAGACCTACAAATATATTTCATATGTATTAATATATATTTATATATATGTATGTGTAGATATACATACCTTCACATATGTTCATTACCTTACATTATTATGTACAAGCTAACAGGTAGCAGGGCTGTTTCTGTTCACACTGAACTAGTATGGGAATCCAGTAATTTGGCCATTAAAACTCTACCTGACATGCTTTGGATAGTACATCTCCTATATTGCCTTTATACTGATTCCTATTATTAAATGTTATATTTATTTTAGCAGTGTGTTCTTGTAAAGCAGGCATGGCTTAGTGGTAGGTCATACAGACTAATGTTACCAAGGTCCCGGGTTTGAGACTGACAGTGGGAATTTATTTTTCTTAGCAAACTTTCAAAGTGAGTACAGGACCTGTCAATCAAAGTGCCATAAAGGCACTTTTAAGCACTTTAAACCTGGTCTGCACTCGTTTGCGCGGAGGTAACGCATGCGCACTGGCAGTTAGCTTGTGGGAGTGCCGCGCAAATGGTGTGCGCTGGGATAAACCTTAATTGGCTAGTGACACACATGTTCAGCTAAGCACAGCTAGTTGCAAACAGTTTCACTCTGTTAAACCGATGCCTAGCAACGGGCACGCAGTTTGCAGCTTTTTAAACACTACTCAGCTACGGGCACTCCGTCTCACAGCAGCTTAGCTATCAGTACATTTCTGACTATTTTTGTTATTGTGTTACTTCAGAATATATGCTCCGTTTCATTCCATTTTACAAAAGGGAATACATTTACATGTATACAATACTGTCAGGGGGCTTTTTAGTGCTTATTTACAAAAAAAAAAAAAAAAGGTTGTTGTGGGGGCTCGAACCCTGCCTGCTTACTTTTAGGCCGGCAACTCTACCGCTAAGCTATTACTTCTTGGCTTACTTTGCATATTTAATTCTTATATCCTTTTCCACTGATTGCTAACTGTGATTGCGCTTAGTAGCACACCCACGGGCGCACACAGTAGCAAACATTTACGGGGTTTTAAAAAAAAAAAGGTTTTAATTTAATTTTATTACATCTCTTCACTTTATACAGTGATGGTCTATCGGGGCATGTGTTGTGTAGTGTGTTTATGCACATTTCCATGGCCTCTCTCGTGGCTGTTTACTTTCAGCCATTCTAGTCTTCCGGGGGCGTGTCCGCTTGCAGGGCTTAGCCTACAGACACGCCCCCTACTCTCTTACACGGACCGTGTAAGAGTTACTAGTGTGATTCAGCATGCCTTATGCACCTCATGCATATGCATGACATGCTGACATCACACAGTTTCACTGCAGCCTCCGTGTAAGAGTTATAACTCTTACACGGAGGCTTCCTGAATTTGGCCCAAGGTCTTTGCAAATGTCATGGAACACCATTAGAGGGTACAGTGGTATGCCAGCCAGAAGCTGAAAGAGCCTGAAAGAGAAATTGTCTTCCACCACAGATTACAATTAATATGTATTATTTGAATATTTAACATGTCAATTCATTAAAGTTATTACAAGTTATTTTGAACATGTTGTTTTAGAGCTGTTTTGACTTTATTTCTTATAACTACTCATTCTGTTTACCACAAGACTAAGAGATGAGATGTATTTTTTCTTTCATTTTAATATTTTAGCATAACTTATTTGTTCATTAACTTAGTACATTGTATTTTCATCCAGTTACTGCATGGTTGTCCTGCAATGTCTGGCTATACCAGCATTGGTGGCCACAGGGTTATCATCTGATGTTTAGGCATCATCACCCTTGATATTAGTCATTGAGGTGACTTACTTCTGGACAGATTCCCCACTTGACAACCTTGTCATATCCCCCACACCCCACCATATAATCCAGTATCACGCTCCTCTACCTTGTGTATTAGTACTCATCCAATGTTTACCGTCCAGTCATCCAGTCGCCATTTGTTCACCCTGTATTAGTCTGCGTACCTTTATTGCCCCCCCTTTTGTGTCAGTACCTGTCCCTTCAGTCTTTGTCTGTAATACATGTTTATGTGGCCTACCTTGCTACTTTCATTATACCTTCCAGTTCCTTCCTACTCACACCTTTGCACTGTATTCTTCTTAAACAAAATGCAAAAGGACTTCTGCCCATAAAAATATATTACTTTCATCTCTTGCTCGATATCACATTTCAGTTATCCTTGTCTTTCTGTGTGACCCTCTGCTTGCTCTTGGTCTTTCTGAATTCCATGCCCCCATTTCTATTCTACTTATGTAATAAAACTAGTTAGCATTTTGCTGTGCAGCCCATGAAAGGGCTGTCATCTGCACTAACATGTGTAATATGTGAAGCTTCAATGTATGTGCAAATATGCAATAACATCAGGCATATACTGCCTACACACAGACTTTCTCAGGATGCATGACCTCACACGGCAATGTACATTGCATGGTAATTGTTATTTTCATGACTGCAAGGCTTCAGTAAGCAACACTATTCCCTGAATGTTTGTACTGTGTTAGCTCTAATGAATTTTAATCCACATGGTAAGATGTCTCATTAACAGGATAACAAGGATACAAAAAATGTTTTGGTTTATATTATATTTTCATATTTTTATGTGATCTTAAATTAGAAAAGTGTCCTAAATTTTTCTAATAATATTAACAGAATAGAAGCCATTAATTGCTTCAAGATGAAAACATGTAGTTGCATCTTTTGGTTGCTTAGTGTTAAATGATCAATACCTAATCTTTGCTTGAAAAAGTAAAGGAGCAAACTGCAAATTTAAGAACCAGTAAACCAAATCCAAATAATATAGGTAGGAAAAACAGAAGGCACACAGTTCTAGCTGAAAGTATTTAAAAAAATTGAACAATTTCATCTGTATGTATCAACAAGAATTCTTCAGAATACAAAAAATAAAAAAATCTAGCTATCTAAAAGACCCTCTCCCCATCACTTGACCTTAATTAACCAATAAGCAAATAAACATAAAAAAGCCTGTAACAATTCATTGCTTAAATAACAAAAACAATTTCCATTAACAAATTATCAGGGTTACACTAAATATTAATTCAGTTTTAATACACTAATAATTGACATATTGTCATTAAAATCAGGGGGTGTAAAAGAATTCAAGCAAATTTGGCATTTTACCTCATTGAGTTCAATCAAATTCTCCCACACCCACCACGAATATCTATATGAACAATGTCCAAAACAAAAAACAAAAACTTGTGAGTAGGATATTCAGAGATATGCTTAAACAAAGATATGCTTCACAAACCCAAACTGGGTGGGATCCAGAGTTTGGAGATTACCAATGTCTTTGTTTATGAGTTCCATGATGATATGTTCCATGGCCTTCCAGACCAGGCTCGTCAGGCTAATAGGGTGATAGTTCCCGGGATCAGTAGTGGCTGCCCCTTTGTGGAGTGGGATAACTGTTGCTGTGCACTATTCAGTGGGCACAAAGCCTAATGTGAGGCTATTATTGAACATGGTGCTTAAGTGGTGAGCCAGTTTGTTCTGACGTTTGTGTAAAATGCAGCCTGGGATGTTGTCCGGCCCATGGATGCTGTGTTTTTGGCTTTAGAGAGTGCAGCTTTTGCCTGCTCAGTTGTGATTAAAGGGACTCTGCATTCTTCCTGTATAGATATGGGCCCTTTAGGGGGTGAGGGGGGGGTAAAGTTAGCACTGATCTGCCAGGATGTTGGCAATATCAGTTGGTTCTGTAATTTTCGTGCCGTTGTGCTGTAACTTAGAGCAGATCTGGGTGTTGCCATCGAAATTCTTGACATAGCTATAGAATGCTTTGTGGCTGTCCTTAGAATTAGTAGTAATTTTGTTTTCGCAGCTAGCTTTGGAGGATCTTATAAGGGACCTCAACTTTTTATTGAGGCTGACCAGGGAGCTCCTCCACTCATGGTATTTTACTCTCTTTTGCAACAGTTTCTTCCTTCTGTTGTACAGTTTGTTTATGGCAGGGGACCACCAGATCGGCTTCCTTTTTTTGGAGGATAGCGTCTTGGTTCTGTTTGGGATAGCACAATCCATGCACTCGTGTAAGTGCTTATAGAGTGCATTTGTGTAGGATTCAGCAGTTGTAACTGTATTGTCCATCATCTGCATGGGTGTCATGAAGTTACCTACTTCTGTCTTAAGAAGCATAAAGTTGGCTTTGGAGAAATTTTTTTACCGTGGTTTCCTTAATGGGGGGTGGGGGCAGGATGTGGATATCAAGGGTGATTAGCTTATGGTCAGCTCGGACCAACGAGGAGTTGACTTCAGGTGTGGATCACCGGTCACACATGTTGGTAATGACTAGGTCTAGGATATTGTTGCCCCTGGTGGGAGGTGTGGATAAGTTGATCCAGGGCATTGGAGTTTATGAATTCCAGAAAGCGGTGAGCTAAGGAGTTGGTACATGAGTAGTTTTCCCAGTTAATGATGGGGTAGTTGAAGTCACCCATTATTAGGGTGTTTGGTTGAACCCTAATATTTTCCAGTACATCAAGAAAAGAGGAGTGGGAATCCTGGGGCATGGTGGGGGATCTGTAGCAAGCTACAATTTGGACTGCAGTTTTGCCCAGAGTTAGTTGCACTTGGATAACCTCAGATGCATTATGCTGAGCAACAAGCCTGGAGGTGTGGATATCCTTAATGAATATGGACACACTTCCACCTTTGATGTTTCGGTCCAGGTTACAGGGCCAAAAAGTGTGGTATGAGTTATAGCCTCATAGTGCAGGGGTGCTCTCTGGAGACTTGAACCAGGTCTCAGTCACTGCACAGATATTGATGTTCTCCATTTTAAGGAGTGACTCGAGTGAGTGCATTTTGAGATTTAGACTTCTAGCATTGAGTAGCATTACCCTCAGTTTTTGCTTGCCTGTTCCTGTTACAGTGGTGAATTTGTTATTTGAACCTTGACTAAAAAAGACACTAATAGGGGCAGCAAGAGCCTTAGCCAGTATCTGGAATACCAGGGGCGACAGGTGCAAACCATCTGTGGCAAAGCATCGTAGTCTGTCGACCATGTCATCCCAGGCAGACAGATACTGGATCCCCTTAGAATGACACCAGAAGCTTAGCCAATTGTTGAAGTCAATAATTTTGTCCTTGTACTGCTGTATCATTCTTGGCGATAGCAGAATGCTACTCAGGGCTAGGGTAATACCTGCCTGGGCTACAAGATCAGAGAGCTCTTCCATGTCTCTTTTCATGTAGTCCAGGGAGGTACGTCTCAGGTCATTCACACCAACATGGACAATGACAGAGTCATATTTCTACTTGTTGTGGAGTGACCTTAGTGCTTAGGTTATGTGGCGGATCCTGGCACCCGACAGGCAGCTGACAGTAACCTTCTCCTTGTTTAGCATGGTGAGTGGAACATCAGTGTGCCTGACTATAGAGTCACCTATGACTAGCGTGTTGGGTACGTTGTTTTGTCTTATTGGCTGTAGTTGAGTGGCACACTGAGTCTGTGGGCTATGTGTCATTTGGGTTGTGTTGGGGGATGGAGGTTGCTTGCGTTTCTGCTTTGGAGGTCTCTGTTGCTTAGACAGATTATTATTCAGAGTCTCTGCAAATGTTTTTGTGTTACTATGTGTGGATTTTGGTGGTGTAGATTTAGTGAGACTATGTGATGAGTGTGGTGGGGTGCAAATGTTTATCTTCTCCTCATGACTGTCAAGTTCAGTCTTGGTTGGAGAGAGCTTTACCTCCAGTTTGGCTAGATAAGTGCATCTCTCACAGGTTGTAGTGTTGGGTGGCAGGAGGAGAAGGTTGTCTGTGTACATGAGGCAATTTCAACATTGCCTCAGGATGCCCAGATTCATCAGATAGACAGGAGAGAACACTGGGAGCTGATCCTTGGACATGCCTGAATAAAAAACTATTTTCCTCTAGATAAATAAGGAAAGTGAGTACAAGAGCTTGTTTTTCTCTAAGCAAGTGAGAAAAGTAAGTACAAAAACTGTTTTCCTCTAGGTAATGAGGAAGGTTGAGTGCTATAGTAATTAGTAGCTTATTTAGTGCTTATGAGTTCTGAACAAGTGCTGAGCATGAATAAGCAAATTTAAGTGCTAAAACTAAGAATCTGTATCTGCACTAGATGAGTTACAGGACAGAAACAAGTGCAAATGCAGGCTTTCAAATCAAAAAGTTGAGAGAGATGGATGAGATTGCCCAAGCGGCCAATAACTACAATTTCTGGGCCAGAACGACTCCTTATGTGGTAGACAGGTTATCTAGTGCTTACCACTCCCACTGATAAGCTAGATGGCTTCCCTCCAACCCAGAAAGGCTTAGGGGGCTCAGAAGCTTACATACAGTCCTGGATACAGCGAATCTGTATCTGGAACACTAGTTACAGGAAAGGTAGGAAACAGGCTTACAGTATTTTTTTTTTTTACAGAAAAGTAGCAAAAACAGCAGTAAAAACAATTCACATGCAGTGCAAGCTAGCACACTTGAGTATGTAGCAATATTAGACCAAACACAGTTTAAAAAATGCAATTAAATTAAAAGGACTAAAAGCAAGTGCAGGAAAGAGTTTATTAGGTAAAATGTGGTAAAGAGATGGGACTGGGGGAGTGTCCCAGATCAAATCTACAGTGGGGCGGGCAACTGCAAAAGCCACCAAATTTAAACTACAAGCCAAAAATAGGGAAGGTGGGTGGGACAAAACGGTTTCAACAGAGATATAAGCAACAACCAACAAGGCATATCATGCCTCCTGAACCTGATCGACTTTTTTGAGGCAGTCACCAAAGCCGTAGATGAGGGTAAGGTGGTTCACACAGCCTATCTTGACCTCACCAAGGCTTTTGACACCATTCCCCATTCTGGAATTATAGCTAAACTCACTAAACTAGGTATAAATCCCTACGTCACAAGATGGGTTGCCAACTGGCTCACTGACAGAACCCACACTGTAAAAGTTGCAGACTCCAAATCTGACCTCAAAGCAGTGACAAGTAGAGTACCACAGGGTTCCATCCTGGGACCTCTCCTGTTTGGTATCTACTTCTCTGAAGTACAGGCTAACACAGAAGGCCTCTGGCTAATGAAGTTCACAGATGACTGCAAACTAGGAGCCATAGTCAGGTCCCCAAATGATGTGGACATCCTACAGAAGGGCCTCACTGAGGCAGATGCCTGGTGTCAGAGCCATGGCCTCAAGCTTAATGCCAAAAAGTGCAGGTTTGGTGAAAACTCTGTACCCATGAACTACCACATAGGCAGCAATCTACTTAACACCGAATGTGTGATAAGAGACCTTGGGACCCAG
Source organism: Protopterus annectens (assembly GCF_019279795.1). Taxonomy (NCBI): domain Eukaryota; kingdom Metazoa; phylum Chordata; order Ceratodontiformes; family Protopteridae; genus Protopterus; species Protopterus annectens. Next base: position 1,080,840,839 of record NC_056731.1, read on the forward strand.
GTGGACAGTAGTCTCTTCTTTGATAGTCACATCGCCACAGTAGTCAGGAAGTCCTTCTACATGGCACACCTCATCATAAAAGGGTTCTCATCCAGGAAAAAAGAGGTAATTGTTTCCTTCTACTTGACACTCATTAGACTCATTATAGAGTAGAATGCCCCTTTTGGAATGCACTTCACAAGACATCTGAAGCAGCTGGAAAGACCACAGAAGTACCTCACAAAGAGGATTACTGGCCTCAAACAAATGCCCTACACTGACCATCTCAAAATACTCCAGCTTTACTTGGTAGCATAGCGCCTACTCCAAGGTGATCTCTGCCTAACATATAATACTATGTCAAACCCAGAGCTGTTGGACATGCTACACCTAAAGAAATCGCAATCCCTCCGAGCTACACACTCTAGGGACCTAAACCTTGTCACCACAATAAACAGGACGTGCTGGAGGGATAAATTCCTGTCCCAGAGACTTCCCATACCCTGAAACAGGCTACCCATCTATGTCAAGCAAAGTTCTTCATTAGCAATCTTCAAGAAAAATCTTGATGAGTGGATGGGAAATAGGAAATACACCCCGGGGATCACTTCTGTGTCTCTGCTCGACAGTGGCACAGGAAAATAACTTTCTTGGGTGGCGTTAGCCAGGGAACCTTGTTGGCTAGGTTTACATAGGCCTTTGGGCCGATTGCATAGTACCTACCTGTGAACCTATGAACCTATGAACAGAGTCTTATTTAACATTCTTTTGTCTAATTTCCAAAGTGTGTTCATATATCCGGTCCCTGAACCTCCACTGCATTTTATCCACATAGAAGGAACAACATTTGATGCATAAAGCAACATATATAATACCCCTTGTGTTATAATTACAATAATGTCAGGACCTAAGAAGATGACAATTAATGCAGATCCCATCAGCCTCATACACACTTACACATAGAACAAGTACCACACCTAAATGTCCCATTTTTCTTATTCGTGTGGGATATAAAGAAAGTGTCATTACTTTCCAAAAACTTTTTAAGGGATTTACCCCTTCTAAATATTCTTTCCTTTTTGGTCTTGACTTCATCAAATATCTTAAGAAACAAGCCCGGACAGCTCTCAGCAAAGGCAGATAAATGCTGAATTAATGTGGGAAAGTTGCATGGAAGATGAGCTCTGAGGATCATATGAACAGGATGGGTAGGACATCTTTTGAAGAGGCATTGTCAGATGTGACCATGGAGATTGATTCAATTAATATAGATAAGGTCTCTAAAGCAATTAAACAGTTCCATCACTATAGCAGGGCTCTAGGAGTGTACAAGATCTGATGGAAATGGTAAAGGTCCTAGACATTATTAGGTACCACAGTTATCATGCATTTTTCAGGGATACATATAAGCTGAAAAAGTACCACTGAACTAAAACAGCTGGAGTGATCATAAACATGTTCATAAAAGAGGACAGAAAGGGGTGTGCTAGTTGCTGGGATAATCAGGAGAAGGTGCCATAGACTGGGCGGTATACTGCCTTTATACTTCGCAGGAGAAACTGTAATGCAAATGATCGACCTGGAATTAGTTGTTATGCTCACCAGGCCTCTGTTTAGTGATAACATTCAGCACATTTGTGTGGATGTATGCACTCGAATGGGGAAAGCACTGTGGGCCCCCGTCATGATGCAAATCTCATATCCTGTCCTACAGGAATGGGACTAAGGCCATTACAAATGCTTTTATTACCAAGATGCTAGCAAAGATGCAAAGAACCCTCATGGATAGCTGAAAGATGTCTCTCTCCAAGCAGTGCTTAACCTGAATAGGCTATGTTTAATTTAGGGGGGGGGGCTTGATGGTAGGCAGTCCCTGAGTTGGCTGTGTCTTGCTTTTGGGGGAGCTGTGTGGTAAGCAGGCCTGAGCTCTAAAGGTGTATAAAAGAACATTTTTAGGGAAAACCTTGCTCCTTATCATCCAAAGGAATAACTAAACTTGGTTTCTGGAAAAGATGGAAATCAGCCATTGTCTAATATGCTAGCTTATCTTTTGGGAGGAGCTGCAACTGCAGATTGTTTAAGGATTGTTGTTACTTGTCAAAGCCTATGCAGAACTAAAGCTAGAAATTATCTTGTTTCCCCCCCCTCTTCATGATTTTATGCATGACGATGTAAGGTGCATCTAACATTTGGAAAGCATATGGTATATACGTATATATATATCTGAGGGTTAACACCTTCAATATTTATAGATGATGCTGTTTTCTTGGGCTAAGGGGACTGTGACCATCATCATGCAGTGGAGTGAGTTATTGATGAATATAAAATGACTGAATGGAAATCAGTTTTTCTCAGAGTCATTGGTTGTTTGCACAAAGGAGTGAGCTGTTTTCTGCATGGAACCACTGTTTCAAGTGGACACGTTTAATTATCTTGGGATCTTGTTCACAACAAATGCCAGACAGGATCAGGAAGCAATGGTAAAATATGAGCTGACTCAAAGGGTAAATCTCAAATTATAGGTCAGGCTACATTCCATCCTCACTTATGACCACAAGCATTGGGAGCATTCGTAATACAGAGTAAGTGATTAAAGATCTATACAAGAAATAAGATTTCTTCACATGACATCTGGTCTCTGCCTTTGTGACAGACTGATGAGATCATTAATGGAAGAGTATTATGGGAGAGACACTTATTCTCCAGTTTAATCAGATTTGCCATTTAGGACTGACTGCTGAGGTCAGCAATTACTGAATTCTGACCCCCCCCCCTGTACATTGGAGTTGCTGGTAAAATACCAGCATGGTCATACAATGAGGAGTTGTGAGGAGAATATAACCTCCAACTGACATTTTCCTAGAAATCCCTGTTCACCCATATGCCTATGATTACATCTTTTTTCACTGGGAATCATATTGGACATCCTCTCCCATGAGAGGGCCAACTAGCCATGACCTCATCATGCCACTACAAATGCCGTATCTCCTTCTCCACCTGTTCATTAATTAAACCTGGGGCAACCTGATCACCCAAGTGTATATGAACTAATGGAGTTTAGTATGTACAAATACTGAGGGTGTTGCTCAAACATATTCCATGAGAATAGCAGGCAGAAACCAAAGGCATGTTAAACTGGAGCAGACTCATGATATTTTAGTAAGAATTTTTCTGTCAGTTTTATCTGATTGTCTAGGGATCCTCCATGATGAGATGGGGACTATTGCTAAAAACAGAGAAGATTTGTCTGCATTGTTCAGTTTTGTATTATCACAGCAGTTAAAAGAAAAGAAAAGAAAACAGTTTAGAAAATAGAAGGAAAAGTGTGCATGGAGTAATGAATGGATAGATGGAGTAGCTTAATCTGAAAAATATCTTCTCTGCATTTTTGTTCTTCACTGTAGAGTTAGCGACTTCTATTTTAAGTGTGTTTCTTTAGGGAGATAACCACTGGATATAGCAACATGGACTCCAGCCCATTCCACTTGATCCATGATGATTTTGGTGATCCTGGCCTTATTACATTAACCAATGACTGTGGAAGTCTTCCCATTTGTTCCTGAAAAGTTTATTGAATTATCCTGGTGGCACCTGTCTAGGATCTTTAGATGATATTAGCAAACCAGTCAGATTCTACATCCATGAAAAAAAAAACATTCACGATGGTATTCTAAACTGTACTGTCCAATCTTGTCATTCTACATAAGAAGGTGTATCCAAACAGTTTCTCAAAGAAGACACTAGCACAGCAAGTCTAGTGCCAAATTTTACTATGCTCACTGTTAATGTGAGGTAGCATTGAACATAAGAGATGGCCAAAATTGTGCTCAGTGAATTGCAAAAAGACATTTGCAGGACTTTATGAGCAGACTGATGCAAAGGTATAGGCTGGATTTATAGAGATCCCCTCCACCACCTCTAATTGGCAAATATGGGCTGTCCACTCACACATTAGAGAGATAATCCTCAACTCAGTGACATGATAAAGCCACAAAGAGAATCATCTCATTAGCAGCTGATTGTCATGTCTCTGTATCAAACATTGTACTGTCACACCTGACCTCTCCATACTAAGCTATATATCATGTTAGTAAACTTTTGCATACATGCATACATACACACACACACACACACACACACACACACACACACACACACACACACACACACACACACACACACACACACACACACGCACACACACACACACACACACACACACGCACAGTGAAAATGTCAGTCAGAATAATCACAGGACATTCTTTAGCTACATCAGAAATCTAAAAGGGAAGGCCCAGCTTTGTGCCAAACTAATAGTGGATGGTAGCAGACAGATTTGGCACAACCCCCCCCCCCCCACCGTCCCCACCAGACATACCACAAAGCATACCTGTCTTCACTCCTCTACCTAGTACCTCCAAAGAGCAGGTTATAACTGAACCCTCCATGGCCAAAAACACAACCTCTATGGGACTGGATAATATCCCAGACTGCCTACTAAATGGTGTAAAACAGGACCAAGTGGAACCACTTGGCACTCACTTCAACCACAGTCTAAGTACTGGCTTTGCCTCAGTAAGGTTGAAAACAGCAACAGTAATTCCCTTGCACAAAGGGGGTCCATCAACCGACCCTGGGAACTATAGACCCATAAGCCTAACCAACCTTATCTGCAAGGCCTTAGACAGAATCATCATGGACCTTATCAACAAAGGAATAGGTGACCTTCAAACTCTTAGCCTGACCCAATTTGGCTTCAATAAGGATAGATCATGCTTATTAAACCTGGTGGATGTTGAGAATGTCACCAAAGCCCTGGATGAAGACAAAACGGTACATACAGTCTATCTTGACTTAGCCAAGGCTTTTGACACAATTCCCCACTGAAGCATAATTGAGAAACTCACCCCTCTAGGAATTAAGCCATATGTCACTAGATAGGTAGCCAACTGGCTCACCAACAAAATGCACACATTCAAAGTTGGAGATTCCACCTCTACCAGCAGACCAGTTACTAGTGCTGTACAACAAGAATCTGTGCTGGGCCCCCTACTGTTTGGAATCTATTTCTTACAAGTCTAGCCGAAAATAGGTGACTTGTGGCTAACCAGTTTTGCCAATGACTGCAAAACTAGGTGTAATCACTGAGTCCCTCAGCAATGTTGACATACTGTAAAAAGGGCTTACATAGACAAATGATTGGTGCCAAAGCCACAGACTTAAATTAAATGCAACAAAACCTGTTATCATCCCTTTTGGCAAAGGGGACGTCCCTGCAAATTACAATCCCATAGCTCAAACCCTATGGTGAGAGATTTGGGAACACAGGTTGATTGCAACCTTAACTTCAATCACCATGTGTCCACCATGGTAAGGAAGACCTTCTGTGATGCACATCTCATAAGTAAGGGCATTGCATCCAGAGTTAAGGATGCTGTAACTCCTCCCCTCTACTCATCCCTCATCAGACCACTGATAGATTACAATGCTCCCTTCTATATGTAGTTCACCAGACACTTGCAGCCAGCAGCTGGAGAGACCTCAGAGGTTTCTCAAGAAGAAAATTCAGGTCCTTCAACACAAGGCCTACATGAAAAAACTGAAGGCCCTGTCATTGTACTCTGTATCTTAAAGGCTGCTGAGAGGTGATTTGTTACTGGTCTACAGAGCAGTCTCAGACCCTGTCCTAAATGAAATGCTGCACATCTGCAGGTCAAATGGGACAAGATTCACTTGCTCTAGGGATTTTAACCTAGCCAGCAACATTAACAGAACATGCTGGGAGAGAGATATGTCTCCCAGAGATTGCAACTCCTCTGGAATAAACTCCTAATTCACATAAAACAAAGCTCCTTAATGACCCCATTTAAGCATAACTTAGACAACTGGATGGGAGACCATAAATTTAGCCAAAGGGTGTCACTTATGTCCTTCTTGGATAAGGGCAGTCAGTACCAATCATGGACTCATGCTGCAAATGTAGACCATACAACTTGGTCACTAAGGGAACAAGGGTATAACATGGCTAGGCTTATAAAGGCCCTAGAGCCCTAGGACCAATAGTTTAGTGACCTCCTATGAACCTATGAACCTATAAGTACATAAATAAAAATAAGAGAGAGATAAGAAGGACTTATGGGCTGCTGTTTTTAATATTTTATTGACAGTGTATATAAGAAACTTCTTAAGCAGGTTTACTACATGAGGTCATGCTTCATATTATATTCCTCAACAATGCTGCCAAATGATAGTTCTGTTGGATCTGTTGAAAAGGTTACTTATGGTATTTGCATTATTTATGCAGTTGTATTTGAAGCAGTTCCTCAAAAATTGTAACACATTCTTTTCAGATATACAATGCAATTTATAAGAATTGACTATATTTTGATGCTGCTATAATGGAATGAGATAAATACTCATGTACACCTTTGTAAGTCTCTTAATCCTGCAATTCTGTAACTGCAATCACCCCACTTAATACTCTTCCTTCAGTTCTCCCTCCCTCTCTTCTCGCTCCCATTTCACTTCCCACCCCTTCCTCTCCCTATTACTTACTACTTACTTCATCTCTCTGCTTGGTACTATTTCTACTACCTACTTTTCACCTTTACCCCTCTCAATCCTTACCCCTCTTATTATTTGTTATACTTTTTATTTCTCTCTCCCCATGTTATCTTGCAGGATAATAGTTAACCTTTGACCCTAGACATATCTCCTCTTCCTTATCTCTCCTTTCTCTTACTAACCACTTCTTTACTTCTCTTCTTCTTCCGTACTTACATAGTTCTTTATTTAATTATCTTATAAGTTCTACTCCTGATAAATTTGACTTTATACTTCTTATGAAACTTACTTTTTTCTCAAAACTCTACTGTGCATTTTATCATTTGTTAAGTCTGTATTTGTGATTTTGTATATCTTATTACTATTTAAAACTTGTTCTTTGGAGATTTTTCTCTCCGGGCATCTGCTGAAAAAGGGCACAAGCTCAGACGGATTATCCCAGTCAACAAATGTCAAACAAACAAACAAATCCTGGCTGCTTGACTCTCATTATAGGATATATCCTTTTTAGTTATACAAGTAAGAAGAAAGGGAATGCATATTTGCTTACATATGCAATGATTGTGGCTGTACTTTGCTTTATTAATGCAAACTTTTAGCAGTAGGGAATGCTCTGCTTATGTTCTGAAAATCTTTAATTTAATTTTATAACTTCTGTGTTTTCATGGTGTAAGAGTTTTTTTACATGATGGCCTCTGTTCTTGTGATTTGCTACATTGTGAGACACCTAAGTGTCTGTGAATATGGTGGGTTTGCTAGTGCCAAATTACTTTTTACATTTCCTTATAGTACTCTAACTTTGACAAAAAGATTTGCTTGACCAAAAATAAGAATTATGAAGTCTAGAAATCACTTGTGTTTTTCTGAGTTAATGCATTTTTAATTACTTGTAAGGCATTCTTTTCCTACATACTGCTAAAATGAAATGAGCAGTGCAGCATGCAAAAAGCTGAATGCAGGACATACACTTGTTGCTTTGTCTCCCAGGTCTGGCCTAAGGTGTGGTGGCCAGCTCTGGTCAGCCATTTGGATATGCAACAACTATTCTGTAAAGAAGCATGCAGTCTGCGCATCAATAAAAGGGTATGGCCTTACTTCTCCCTTCTACTGACCACTGTAAATGATTTTAGGATCAGTTCACTGTGTCTGCATTCTGTAAAAACATGATACATTTCCTATAAAATGATACTATCTATATGAACAAATAAATATGAATATTACTGCAGAATATCAGATGGCCGCAGTGTTGCAGCGATTAGCGTTGCTGCCTCACAGCAAGAGGTTCTCCGGTTCAATCTTCAGCTGCGGTGCCTTCTGTGCGGAGTCTGCATGTCCTCCCTGTGGCCATGCTGGTTTCCTCTGGGTGCTCCAGTTTCCTCCCACATCTCAAAGATATGCTGTAGGTGGATTGGACACTCTAAATTGGCCCTAGGCATGAGTGAGTGTGTGTGTGTGTGTGTGTGTGTGTGTGTGTGTGTGTGTGTGTGTGTGTGTGTGTGTGTGTGTGTGTGTGTGTGTGTGTGTGTGTGTGTGTGTGCCTTCTGTGGAAGGTTGGGTGCTGGGCTGGCAACTTAACACCATAAAACTCCACTGCCATTCATGAGCGGACAGGTGATCCGCTGTGGCGACCCCTAACCAGGAAAAGTCGAAAGAAGCAGCTTAATGCAGAATATCATATGTACATATGGCTTCCACTGTATGATCAAATGTCCTTAATGTTGTGGTTAAAAAACTGTATTAAGAAGTTCAAACATATTTTATTTATTTATTTAATGTATTTATTTTACATTTGTTGACTGGGATAGTCTGACTGGATTCATGTCCATTTTCAGTAGAGGCCCAGGGAGAAAAGCTCCAAGGTAAGCAGATGCAATAAAAACAATGAAAACAAATATGGTATAGACAAAGAATACATAAGCAAACATGAATAGACAAGTTCAACAGGTTAAAGGTCCGCCCTGGTGACAGTACGGGGTAAGTTCAACAGTAATCTGATTAATAGATTTTTCACATTCTTGATGAGAGTTAGCCAGGCTTGTTGCAGTGGCAAAGCCAGTTTAGTGCCAGATATTGTTTGAGCTTAGTTTTAAATTGGCCTAGGGAGGAGAGCAAAGTAATATTTGTGCAGTCCTAGGGGTGATGTGGCAAGAGTGCAAGATGATACTTCAAATACTATTACATGAGTAATCAAAATGGTGATGTACAACCTTGGACCGTAAATTTCATACCATCATAAATCCTGCCATTGAAACTAGCGCTCTTGCCACATCACCCTTGGGACTGCACAAATATTGACTTCTTAAATTGTTCTAATGAAAAAAAAGAAATGGATGTCAGTGAAAGAACTACCTAATCTGATGTACAATATCATCTAGAGGAACACCATACATCAGTGACTAGTCATGCACAAGACAGTTTGAGCAGTGCATCTTAAAATCCACATTTGCGATGTCATTACTTAGAATTCAGCTTGAAATACTGACAGGTAATAAACAGTCCAGATCCATGCCTGCTATAAAAATACAGTACTTGTGAATAACTCTACACTTAAATGAGCCATTGCACTTGACTTTATGCCTTTTATCAACAACCTACAGGTAACAGCTGTCAGTTAGGCATCAGAGTGGTGCTATGACATAAAAAATCAATATAGCATTCAATTAATTCAGAATAAAAAATAATTTACATAATAATGAAACTGTCTGATGTACAGTGATATTAGGCAATGCACGACTCAGCATATCACACAAGTAACAATGCACGCATCAAGTTTAATTTATGCAACATTGAAGTAAAGGTATTATTGCCGTAAAGTCATGGCCCAAGGTGGTGAATGAGGCATTTGCTGTGCATGAGTCTTCAGCATGGTGTCTGCTTAATACTGCCATCAGCTGGCCACCGCCACATTCATCACTGTCATTACTGGAGGAGGGAAAACAGCAGCAGGAGCTGCACTGCATCATGGGGCAGTTGAATACCAAACTAATGCATAAACATGTTATGCAGAATGCAGTATTTAATAAACATCCTGCATGCAGTAACAGGGTTATATTGAAGAGTACCCTCAGACTCATCAAACTGACTTTCATCACGTGAAATGCTTGGTCAATGACAATCTGTATATGGGAGAGGGTGGTGCTGAAGCTTTCTTCAGCAGCTCCCTTAGGGTCACAGAGTGGTGTCATCAGTCTTGGTTCAAGTTGATATCCTTTATCACCATCAAAAGAAAAAAAGGCGGGAGACACTACTAAGTAAATCATTTATCAAATTATACTGACAAAAATGAATATAACTGTTTAACCATAGCGTATCCTACCAAGCAGGAAGGGGCAATAGAGTGAGCATGTGTGCTAGATATGAGAATCATGGACACGGCCAGTATACTGGGCTGACACATTGCTGGTGCTCCCCATGCATCACATACTACATGGCAGTTTATGAAATGCTGTTCCTTGCTATTCTGGTACCAGTACCCACATCATTTATATGGAGCCGTAATGACAAATTCAATGCAATCTATCTCATCAAGCACCTCTGAAAAACATATGATCTCAAAGAAGGCACTTGTGGTCTTGGCTCTGTGCTGAGGTGACACTGACAGGTAGATATAGTGATTTACACACGACAAGAGTATGCTGAGGAATGATGAATTATCCTCAGTGCAGAAGCCTGAGAAAAACCCAATGTGTCTCCGGTTTGTCAACTGAAGGTATAGAAAGTACAAAATATTAAGAATAGTGAGGATTATTATTGATACCCTGGCATCCACAGATATGGGAAGACCACACATTCAGCAAGTTCTCATCTGTGGGCCATAAAAATCTCACAAACACCCTTACAGTATCCCTGTGTACTCTAAATCTGTCAATAATTTATTTTTCAGCAAAGCTGTAATAGGTTATACTTTTTCCATTGCTTCTGTCTTCTTAGCCAGAGAGTACCATTGGGTGCCTGCAGTTTTGGCCCTGCTGAGATAAGCAGCTCACAATGAGAACAGGTAAACTGGCAGCTTTAGCAACTATCTTTACCAATCACAAAGCAGATAAAAAAGGAGTGGCTTTGCCTTTTACAAGGTATGTACGTATGGCACAGATGTGGATATATGAGAGAAATGACTTAATTTACATAAGACTGTCATACAAGATTTAAGGCATTCCTGATTTAAATCTCAATACAATACCATCTGCATAAGTTTTTCTTAAGCTGTCTATAATGTCTGTACTTAAGCATAGACGGCCCCTGTGAATCATGTGAAATCTGTGCTTGGGTGTAACATCTACAAATTCCCACTATGCATAAGTGCAGAGACTATAAATACCACCCTAATTCTTCTACACCTTTATCAGCATTATTTGTTAATCTGGACACTCTCAATATCTGACTCATTAGTAGGGTTTCCACCTATCCAATACAGCATTTCCTGACAGGCAAGGTCCATCCCTTGCATTATGTAACCACACACACCAATTCCCTTTGGCATACCACCGTTTTTATCAAACTATGCACAGATGCACTAATTCTGAATTCAATATGCAGTTATTGCATATAGAAAATGTACAATGACTCACCAGAGAAATAGCTATGATAATATCTTAAAGACATCAATAATCAATCATTTGATTTTATTATGCATTTTCATAGCCCTCTACTTCTCTGCTGAATAACCAGAAACTTTAATTTACTTAAAAAAGGAAATAGAATCACTGATTTTGCATCAACTCACATTCCACTCAATGTTTTAAATCAAACCACAGGATTTCTGGACAAAGCCAAAAATAATTATGGGATAAAGGTTCGATATCAGGGACACATTTTACATATCCACCTTAAAAATCTTAGAAAAGTTGTTAGAATAACAGGTTTTGAATTAGCACAAATTCTCTGAATCATAGGAAGTGTGAAACTTAAATATCTGCCATTGTTTAGGGGCTTCAATTCTGAATGATTTGCCAGAAAAAAGACAGTTTTTATGTGGAACAGACTCAAATATAATGCAAAAATTTGCACATTCAGCAGAAATCTGGATGTCTGAGTATGGTATTGCATATTTCTTGGTCAAAAAGGATATGAAAATCTAAAATCTGGCTGTACTGAAACTATAAATTCAGACATTATTGACTGACTACAATCCTCAGCTATTTACCAGAAAACCCAGCATTTGTTGAGGGACAGGAAAATATTTTGCAAAATCAGCGACATTCTGCACAATCACGTACAGTTGAGACATGTCTACCTGCCAACCATCAACATTCCAACAGCTATCTACCTGAGTGCTGTTCCTCTCACTCTGCCAGTGGCCCCATCACTAAAGCTGCTTTTACCCTGCCCCAACAACAAATTAATAAATGTAATAAAGAAGAGAAAGGAAGAGTAGTCACGGCTTGAAATAACTTCACCAAAAAAAATGTTTGCTGCAGCGAAATGATTCATTTTACTGTAGCAAAAAACACACAGTTTACTAGGAATGGGGTTCAACATCAGATACATATTTTAAGCATTGATCTTAAAACTTACTAAGTTGATAAAATAACAGATATTGCATTGGCACAAATTTTTCATTTTCATCTATGAGAATTCTATCAGTAAAAAAGGGATTCTTTGTCAAAGATATCTGTCACACCAGCAGTTCCTATTTATGCTTCAGTAGATGTATTTTTTTTTCCTTTGAGTGGGTGTTTAGGGTGTTGATCATTTTGCAGACCATTTAACAGTCACATAGGAATTGTTTGTTCTATCATGAGTCTGGAGAGGAAGGAGTAGAGATAGATGACATTTTCTCTTGTCATGTTAACTCAGTGCTTGTGATTATGAACACATGACTCTGGACTGCATTTTAGCTATCATACTGAGTCCAGATTATGATTTTCTGTATTATCTCATCTTTCCTGTATTCAAATAAAAAAAAAAACTATCTTTTTAAACTGAATTTTAATTTCTAATCCATTTTTTTATTTGTCTGTTCACAGGTCAAAAAAAAGAATTTATGGATTTACAGTTTCCAGTTTATGGAAAATCTGTTTTGCAGATAAAGATTTCTTGATGGGAACTTTCACATTACTTCTCAAATAAAACATAAATGACTTATTTGAAATTACTTGCGATGCATTGTAATGTCTAGTGTTCTGGATAGATCAAATAATGAACTGGACACAGACTGCCACTGGCCAAATTCAACAGCATTTACTTTAAACAGTATAATACACAGAGGAACCAGCCTGCATTTTCTGTAGTCAAATTACCCTGTAGAGGATAAACCCACTAAATCTGTTAAAATTATAGAGATGCACCACAGGTAAAATGAGAACAGATAAGGTACCCATGTGTTGTGTTTTGTGGTGAGAGCCTGACTGTGACATGGATGACCAAGGATCCACTAGTGAACCGGCAGCTGGAGAACCTGACAGGAGAGGGTAGGAATGAACAACTGATGCTGGCTCCTCCACTCGAAAGGTTGGGAGGAAATCCAGGTCAGTGTGACACTAGCACCTACTGGACAGAGAGGTACACTGCACATAGCTTATGGGGCAGAGATATGTGTTGCTGTGCAAACCTGTGCCCATGTACTAGCTTTCATGAGCCATATGCAGGAATGCACATGTGTATGGTACTGGCAAACCAGGTCCTTAGTCTTTAAGTACTCACATCTGTTATCAAGGAAGGGATTAAGATTAGAAGCAGGAAAAATTATCATGGCTATCTCGATAAAATCTGTAGCTCAACATCTTACCCTTGTGATGGGGAACAAATGGACACGGTCTTTGTGATAGCTTTACATTTGGCAGTTGAGACAGAAACAAAACAATACAGCAGAAGAATAGGCAGGCACCCCAAAGAAATGTAAAACTTCTACATAAATCAAGTAAATAGAAAATTGGTAAGGACATACATATCTATAAAGGTGTGAAGATAGGTGAAGGCTGCCAGCCTAGCCAGATAGAATTTTATAGATAATTCTGTCATTTGTAAATATTAATGTAAGCCACAGGCTTGTTCTCTTAAATGTGAAAATACTGCATTGGATATTGAACTGTAAAAATTTAACAACAGTGCACTCTGTTGCAAGAAAGCTAAGTCAAGCATTTTATGACTGTCTTTGATGTCAAAATTCACAGCCGATATGTCTAGAGGGAGGCATCCTGGCTATTGTTTTGAGACCAGAGTTAATGGCTAGAATTTGCATGTATAAATGTGCTTTATTGCTCTGATTTTTGACCAGGTATAAAGAATGTAAACGTAGTTTCTGTTAGCCTGGGAACACCAGAGAAGTGTGGAGAATGATGTCATAGGAAACAGCTCTGTGTTATCTATTTAAACAGAGAACATCAGAGAGCTCTGAGCATTTTGTCTTGAGATCATCCAACATCACAAGCACTGTCTTGCTCTATATGTAAGTTATGTAGAACTGTATTTTCTCTTAGAAATAGCTAGGAATTAGGAAGATTAGACTAAGTGTTTTTCTGTGCTGATGTCAGAACTTTTCTACGGCATTATTTTAAATATTTCTCTGTGATCGCTGGACTCTTTAATAGCACTGTGTAGTAAGATGTATTGTCTTGTATTTTTATTATTTATTATTAAATATTTTTAAACATTTCAACTGTGTCTGTTTTGTGTAGAGATAATTTAAGCTCTAAGAATACATTGCATGCATATAGTGATGCTGTACCAAGTCACTCTAATAAGCCTTGACGGTTCAGTCACACATACCATTTGGATAATAATATTGCACAGTAATAATTGGACACCCTTTTAAGGGCCCTTGAGTAGCTGATACATATTAATTGGGTGGTGGCAGTGATTTCTACCATATAGACTGGGCAGAAAAGGGGCACAGCTGGAGAACCTGCGCCAGCCTTTCCCAGGAATGTCTGTGTGGTTGTATATAGCTCTTATCTCAAAGTGGCTGTGTGTGTGTGTGTGTGTGTGTGTGTGTGTGTGTGTGTGTGTGTGTGTGTGTGTGTGTGTGTGTGTGTGTCAGATACTTGGGCAGGGTCATGAAGCACTGTTTGGACAGAGAGGGTGCTGGAGGTTTTAGCTTGCCCACTAGGCTGAGATCTGGATGCTATAGCTGTGCCAGTGTGGAGTCTTATTGGGGACCTGGAGAGAAAGGGAGAAACCAGCCCCAGACTGATTGTGATCTCTGTGTGCTTTTAAGGGAAACTGTACTTTACTCTGTGTGTATTTATTACCTTTTTCCCTATATGAACGCCCCACACTGGTGTTAGTGGAGAGGATTGAAACTCTTTGATTGCTGGCTCAGTGCATGGGGGATCACATATTAATTGTTTGGCAGTGGTGGGATATCCACACCACATATTAATTAGTTGGGAAATACTAATTGGCTTGTAGTGGTGTGGGTAGTGTATATTCCTGCAGCTTGTATACAGTGATCACTAAAGGTGTTTTTGTTCTCTAAATCAGCCATGCAGTGAATACTCAAGTTCAGATCACAATTGTTGTATTTCCTTTGTTAACTTAGTTAGTCAGGTAGAGCAGGCAGCATGTCAGCAGAGGAGTAAAGAAATCTGACAAGGAGCTAGCTGGCTGAAATGAGCCAGGCTAGGGGACTGGTGCATGAAACCTGACTAAGGCAGACATGATTGCAGCTTTGGTCACAGCTGCATCAGATAACAGCAACCAGGAAGACAATCAGGCTGTCAGTTGGGATGTACCACTCTCAGAGAATGGACAGCTCAACCTTTCTGAAGAGGACTTCAAAATTCATCTGGAGCTAAAGAGACTTGAGTTCGAAGCCAGGCATTTGGAAATAGAAGCAGCTGAGAGACTGAGATGTCTGCAGGCTGAGGAGAGTGAGAACCTGCTACACCTGGAAGCTGAGGAAAAGGAGAGGCAGAGGCAGCATGAGAGGGAGATGCTGATTGTTCGGCAGACTCATGGAGGTAATGGGGAAGGGAGTAACTGGACCCCAGAAGCACAAAAGGTCAGTAAATTTCTTCCACAGTTTAAAGAGGGGGATAATTGTGATAGTTTCATTCATATGTTTGAGAGGGTATGTAAAGAGTATAATGTTGACCAAAGGCTCTGGGTACTGTTCCTGGCCCCCTTATTCCATGGTAAAGCTGTAACTGTGTTGTATAAAATGTCTGACATTGACTGTTTTAATTACACTGCTGTCAAAATCACTTGTTAGACTGTTTTAAGCTAACTCCTGAAACTTATAGGAAAAAGCTTTGTGAGCATAGATTCAAGGTAGGTGAAAGTGTGTGTGAATATGTTGCTGAACTGAGCACTTTTTTTCATAGGTAGGTGAATGGATGTCAGGTCACCACTTTTGAAGGGATGGAAGATTATTTGGTGAGGGAACAAGCCTTTAGCACTTTGTCTGAGTACATGAGGATCTGGTTAGCTGATAGACAATCTACTACTTCAGATGAGATGGGGAAGAAGGGAGACCTATACCTAGCAATCAGGCCATCCCTGCACAGGAAAGGGATGCTCAGTACTGCTCACTGCTCTAAAGGAACCCGTGGTGGGCAGCACAGACTGTCCCAACAGAATTTGCCAGTAGCAGGGGAAGCTACTAGTCCAGGTACATGTCCTGGACCTAAGGTAAAATGTTTTGAATGCAACCAGTGGGGCCATGTGGCATACAAGTGCCCGTGGAGACAAGGTGGGGAACAAAAGGTGAGAGAGTCAGTAAGTGAGAAAGACTAAATACCAGTAGTAAGTTGTCTTGAGACAAAAAGAGTACCAAACTACAGGGTCTGGTAGCCTGCAGGAGACCCAGACAGACTGCATAGTTGCAGCCAGGACTGATAAGGTGGTTACTGCAGGGAAGGAGCTACCCTGTAGCAGTGAGACTGAAGGTGAGCCACAGCTGCTTGTTGGTACTGATGTTCCCTTGGACAGAGGGACTGCAAAGGTACAGGTGAGTAGGAGTACGCAGGCTGACAGTGAGGCACCACTGTCAGAGGTTGCCAGACTTTCAGTAGAGGGGGAGCTGGGAAGGGTTACAAGGAGAGAATTGAGACAGCCTCAGCTCTCAGACCCTACATTGCAAGGCCTTTAGTCAGGTAGCTAGGGAGGCAACTGATTCTCAAGGGAAGGGGGAATCTGTATAGTGGGAAAAAGGGTTACTGTATAGAGAGTGGACCCCTGAGAGAGGGCTAGAAGGTGTGAGAGTACAGCAGTTGGTAGTGCCTACAGCCTACCATCTGACACTTCTAGCCATACCCATGATATTCCCTTTGCAGGTCATATGGACATAAAACATTCCAAAAGACATAATATGCAGAACTTCTATTGGCCTGGAATTTCCAGAGATGTAACAGGGTACTGCAGGACCTGTGAGCAGTGTCAAAAGGTAGGCAAGGCACAAGACAAGGTGAGAGCTCCTTCGATGCTTTTGCCTGTGATTGAGGAGCCATTTCATAGGGTAGCTATGGATATATTTGTGGGGCCTCTGAGCACACCAAGTGCCACAGGGAAAAAGTATATCCTAGTGGTACTGGATTATGCTACATGATACCCTGAGGTAGTGACTCTGTCCCCCACTTCATCAGAAAAGGTGGCAGATGCTTTGTTAGAGATTTTCAACAGGTTAGGTTTCCCAAAAGAAATACTGACTGACAGAGGTGTCAATTTCATGTCAGACCTGCTGGCTTGTCTGTGGAAGTACCGTGGGGTGAAGCACATGAAGACCCCCCCCCCACCATCCCAAGACTAATGGTCTGGTTGAGAGATTAAACTTTACAATCAAGTTCATGTTACGGGCATTTGCAGATCAGTTTAAGTGGGAGTGGGACAAATATTTGCTCCATCTGTTGTTTGCTTACAGAGAGATTCCCCAGGAATACACAGGTTTTTCACCCTTTGAGTTGCTGTGCAGGCATAGGGTGAAGGGACCTCTAGATTTAATTTGAGATGAGTGGGAAGGTGACTGTGGATCTCAAAAGGAGTCTGTTGCGGCATATGTCCTAAACCTCAGGACAAGGCTCAGGGAATCCATGGACTTGGCCCAGGAGAAACTGGCAGAAGCCCAACAACAGACAAATGTGTGGTATGACAGGAATGCTCGAGCTAGAGAGTATGCTGTAGGGCAGCAGGTAATGGTTCTCATTCCTGTCAGCCACACCAAGCTGCAAGCTGCTTGGGAGGGACCCTACAAGGTGGTAAGAAAAGTAAGTGATGTTAACTACATGGTGAAACTGCTAGGCAGGAGGCAGTGGCACAAACTGTACCATGTTAATATGATGAATCCTTACCATGATAGGGAGACTTGTGCTGAGCATTTGCAGTGGATTGCAGGAAAAGTCTGAGGGAGAACTGATGAATGATCTCCTCAGTGAGGGTCGGACTGACACCTCAGTGGAAGGGGTAGCAATGTCCCAGCAGCTATCTACTATCCAGGTTTGAGAAATTGAAGCCGTGTTACAGGAGTTTGGGGACATGTTCACTGGGAAACCAGGGTGCACCCACTTGGTGCAGCAGATACAGGACCTCAAAGGCCTATTAGGCAGGTACCTTATAGGGTGCCTGAAAGAGTCAAACAGACTCTGAGGGAGGAGATGCAGGAGATGTTGGAACTAGGGGTAATTCAAGAGTCCAACAGTCCCGGGGCCTCCCCAGTGGTGCTGGTGCCAAAGAGGGATGGCAGCACCAGGTTCTGTGTGGACTACAGGAAATGAAATAGTCACACAAAATCAGATGGTTACCCCATGCCTAGGACAGATGAGGCCCTAGAACAGCTGGGTGGGGTTAAGTATCTTACAACTATTGATCTTACCAAGGGCTACTGGCAGGTACCCTTGACTCTCAGTGCTAGACAGAGGTCAGCCTTTGTGACTCGTTTTGGCTTGTATGAGTTCACAAAGATGCCCTTTGGGATGAAAAATGCCCCAGTGACTTTCCAGAGGCTGGTAGATCATATCCTAGCAGGAACAGGAGGGTTTGCCCTTGCTTACCTAGATGAAATTGCCATCTACAGCCATTCCTGGCAAGAGCACCTTCAGCATGTCAGGGAGGTGCTGAGCAGACTACAGAGGGCACTGGCTAGACAGAGAGGGTGCTGGAGGTTTTAGCTTTGCCCACTAGGCTGAAATCTGGACCCTATAGCTGTACCAGTGGGGAGTCTTATTGGGGACCTGGAGAAAAAGGGAGAAACCAGCCCTAGATTGACTGTGATCTCTGTGTGCTCTTAAGGGAAATTGTACTTTATTGCATGTGTATTTATTGCCATTTTGCCTATATGGACACCCCATACTGGTGTTAGTGGCGAGGATTGAGGCTCCTTGATTGCTGGCCAGTGCACAGACACCACAAAAGGCATGAAGCAAAACTAAAAAAAACATTGAAAGCGATAAGAGAGGCAGTATTGTGAAAGCAAAGAAAATAATGTAGCCGACTAAACCAAAAATGGGGTGTCAAGACCATGACCAAAACCTTGACATTGACACTTGAATCAGGCCTAAAGAAATTATCCAAAAGGAAGATAAACTTTTGAGAGATAGCCAATAGTAAGCACATTATTGGACTATATGGCAAGGCTATGATTGAAAGAGGTAAACACTGTATTCATTAACATTATAAAAACAAAGTTTTAAACAGTAAGGGTTTAAAAGTTTGCAGAACATTAAACATAATGAAAGAAAACAGCTATGAGAAAACACAGACACATTCTAGGGGCTTACTGAAATAATAGCAGGTGAAAACAGGAACATAAATTGCTAACATAAATATAATGATTATGATAACAATCATGATAAGGCCATGTTAAGATCTACTCTTAGACATGTACTTCTAACTTGAAAGAAAAAGGATATAGCAAAAATTCAAGAGGCATTTTATGATTTTTATATGGAAAAAAATGATCCAAACGTAGGAAATGGCAGAATAGGATGAGGCAGATTGTATAAGTATCAGCAGCAACAACTTGTTCTTGAGATAAAATTAAAAGTATAGTAAAATATAATGAAAATTATATATTATGGCAGCACTGGATGAAATAAGGTAAACTATCAGTGTGGTAAAGTAAATAGGTAACATGAAGGTGCATTTATAAGGAAAAAAATAGCTTTGGTGTGGCAACATTCAAGATAATACCAGGGAATGAAGAGAAGCTAGAAACCAGAGAGGATAAATATGAAAATAATCCCAAGCTATGAGTTCAGAGGAATGAGAAATATGCAAGTGAAGTATATTGCAGGGCAGTGGAGTAATTTAGATACTATGGAATAGGTGATTAGGTTCATAGGTTCATAGGTTCATACTAGGCTATCTGCCCTAGGGCATTTATAAGCCTAGCCAGAGTGTGTGTGGCTTTCACCACCCCTTAGGATGAGAATAATATACCCATTAGTTTGCTGTGCCTCTGTCCAGCAGTGATACAGAGATGATTCCCGGGGTAAACCTACGATCTCCCATCCACTCGTCAAGATTTCTCTTGAACAGAGTCAGTGAGGGGCTCTGCCTCACATGGACTGGGATTCTGTTCCATAGTGTAGGGAATCTCTGGGTGATGAATCTGTCCCTCCAGCACGTACTATTTATATCCGTGTTGAGGTTTAAGTCTCTTGCTCTCGTGGCTCTGGTGGATTTGGATTTTTTGAGGTGGAGCATGTCCATTAATTCCAGGTTGGACATGGCCTTGTATGTCAGGCACAGATCACCTCTGAGCAGATGGTATGCGACTGAATAGAGCTGGAGTTTCTTCAGTCGGGCATCGTATGACATATGTTTGAGCCCCTTTATCCTTTTGGTGAGGAACTTTTGGGGTCTTTCCAACTGCTGCAGGTGTCGGGTAAGGTACATTCGAATGGGGCGTTGTACTCAATCATTGGTCTGATAAGTGAAGAGTACAGGGGTACAATGACCTCTCCTGATCTGGATGTGAATCCCTTCATGATCAGGTGGGCAATGTAGAAGGTCTTCCTAACCACTTTGGCAATGTGAGTGTCAAAAGAGAGGTTACTGTCAACTTGGGTCCCCAGATCCCTGATAACTTCTTCCGTGTTTAATGGATTACCACTTATGTGGTAATTAGGGGTTACCTTGTTTTTCCCAAAGGGTATGACTATACATTTTTTGGCATTTAGCTTAAGGCCATGGCTCTGGCACCAGTTATCCATTTCTATGAGACCTTTCTGGAGGATGTCTGTGTCTGATGGAGTGTCAATTATGGTGCCCAGTTTGCAGTCATCTGCAAATTTTGTCAGCCACAATCCCCTATGTTTGCCTGCACTTCAGAAAAATACATGCCGAACAAGAGGGGGCCCAGGTCTGATCCCTGTGGGACGCGCGTCGTGACCGGCTTAGAGTCTGACATGGCACCAGCAACTCTAACCCTGTGTGTTCTGTCCTTGAGCCAGTTTGCAACCCATCTTGTGACATATGGGTTTACATCTAAGCTGGTGAGCTTTTCTATGATGCCTGAGTGGGGTATTGTGTCGAACGCTTTTGCTAGGTCAAGGTAGGCTGTGTGAACTGCCTTACCCTCATCAATGGCCTTAGTGACTGTTTTGAAAAAGTCGACCAAGTTCAAGAGGCAGGATCTGCCCTTGACAAAGCCAAATTGGGTAGGATCCAGTGTCTGTAGGTCCCCAATGTCTTTATTTATGAGTTCCATTATGATCCTCTCCATAGCTTTGCAGACAAGGCTCGTCAAGCTTATGGGGTGGTAATTCCCAGGGTCCGTAGAAGCACCGCCTTTGTGGAGTGGGACCACAGTTGCTGTACGCCATTCTTTGGGTACGTATCCTGTAGTAAGGCTAAGATTAAACAGCAGCCTTATGTGTGGGTTTAGTTCCTCATTGAGTTCGTGTAGCACACAGCCGGGGACACTGTCCGGTCCCATTGATGCTGTGTTTTTTGCTTTAGAGAGAGCAGCTCTCACCTGGGCATCTGAGATGTTTGGGAGGCTAGACTCTGGTGGGATAGATATTTCTCCTTTTGGGGGGAGGGAGGGAAGAAAGTTGCACTGTACCTCTCTGCCAGTATGTTGGCAATGTCTGTGGGTTCAGTGATTTTTTTATCATTTTGGACTAATTCTGAGCATATCTGGGAGTTTCCACCCAGGTTTCTAACATAGCTAAAGAAGGCTTTATGATTGTCTTTTGTGTCATTAGCGATTTTTCTCTCAAAGTTGGCCTTGGATGATTTTATGAGTGATCGTAGTTTTTTGCTAGTATTGAACAGAGATGCCTTCCCATTTAGGGATTTTGCTCTGTCATGTAGTAGCTTTCTCCTCTTGTTGTAGAGTTTGTTTATGGCTGGAGTCCACCAGACCGGCGCCTGCCTTTGGTGGAAAGGGTCTTGATTTTATTAGGGATTGCTTGATCCATACATTCCTGGAGGTGCTCGTAGAAGGCATTTGTAAGGGTTTCAGCAGCGTGGGTTGTGGTTTCCACTGGCTCGGGGGCCTTGAAGGATACCACTCCAGTCTTAAGAAGTGTGAAGTTTGCTTTTCAGAAGTTCTTCACTGTGGTCTTTTTTGCTGGGGGTGGGGGCGGGATGTGGATCTCCAGTTAGATTAATTTATGGTCTGATCTCACCAATGAGGGATATACTTCTGGTGTGGAGCATTTCGTCCCCATGTTTGTGATGATCAGGTCTAGTTTATTTTCTCCTCTTGTGGGAATGGTGACTAGTTGTTCCATAGCATTTGAGTTTATGAACTCAAGGAACCTTTGGGCTAGGGTGTTGGGGCTTGAGTAATGTTCCCAGTCTAAGTTTGGGTAGTTGAAGTCACCCAATATGATGGTGTTTGGAGAGACATTCATACTCTCCAGTGTCTTCAGGAAGGCTGTGTGGGTTTCCTGAGTTTGAGAAGGTGGTCTGTAGCATGTTACAAACTGTAGGGCAGTTTTACCTATGGTTAATTGCACCTGGATGGTCTCCGATGCTTCGTGCGTTGCCACTAACCTGGAGGTGTGGGTATCCTTTATGAATATGGATATATGTATACAAAAAGACTATTGCAGAAGACTGGGACACAAACAGAGAAAGCAAGAGAAAGAGGACAATTCCTATAAAAACAGAAGCACTGAAGGAGAGACTTGTAGGACTGCATTATTGAGAAACTATGGAATTTTAAGGAGGACAGGGTATGGTTGTTATTAAAGAATGATGCAGAAGAGAAAAGGCTAGGATTATGGATAGTGACGGTGAGAAGAAATTATCAAAATATGCCACATAGTTAAGAAAATATGACAGTTATGAGATTATCAGATGCAAATAGTACAAAGAGTGTTGCACTCCTGGTAGGCTATAGTGAAATTAAGAGGAACAGAAACTGTGAGAGATGCAGAAATGAACGGGCTGGAACAATTTATGTTCTGCAGTTGTAGGTGGAGATTTTTGATTTGAGACAAAGTGAAAAAGAAATGGAATAACAATGGAGAGACAATGAATTAACAATAAAGACATTGTTGAGGGTATAAAACAGTATTTAGTGGGGAAAAAGAGATAGATAGAGGAAAAGGTAGAAGGGCATTAAATAATAAACTTTAAAATGTGAAATGAATAACAATAAGTCAGAAGAATATTTGGATTGAGCAGACTGAAGGTTATGGAAAAGACGTAATAGGAGGCCTGGAATAAACATAGGAAAATGAGTGATGATACAAGAAAGAGAAAAGGGAGAAGGGTAACAGGAGTGGTTTACTGATGAGAAGGAATAGAAAAAAGGATAGTAAACAGATGGAAGGGAAAGCTGGTCGTTCTAAAAGGAGACTGCAAATAGTCATAACAGTATAGAGCTTTAGATGAATATAGCAAAACATATATGTGTGTGTGTGTGTGTGTGTGTGTGTGTGTGTGTGTGTGTGTGTGTGTGTGTGTATACAGAGATTTTTTCAAAAGGTGTGGCATGGGTTAAAACATGACATGACAAAAGAAACAAAAATAAACATATTCCAGGTGATGTTGTCTGAAGCAGTCAGTGAATTTAGCACATGTGAGTGAATGACAGGCTTGAGCTTGTTATAGTATATTTCCATGGCACCGGCATCTGCTGGCATGTAAGATGGTTTGCTTGTTGTCATTCTAAGAAGTCCTCCTGAATCAAAGGGTTCCTGTGGGGCTTTGTGATGAATTTGCCGCACATTGATTTTTGGCTGACTTTGATGTTTCTTAGTATGGGGAATTATCTTGGAACATCTAACAATGTCACGTTCTGCTCAACAGTCAACAGTTTATATGCAGTACTGTTATTCAAAAGCAGAACGTCAGTGTTGTTGTTGGTATTATTATTATTATTATTATTATTATTACTATTATTAATAATAATCTAAACATGTTAAGGGAGCTGTGGTATCTTTTATCGATGTTCTCATAGCAACTAGAAGAAAGGCGATTGTAAGTAATAATCTAACAATTGTCTGCTAAGAATTTTCTAGTCTAAATTAATATTATGATCATGTAACTGGAACTGCCTACATATACTGTTCAAAAGAACAATGCAAGCAGCCTGCCTTTAGGTGTGATAAGAAATAAAAGGTAAAACAATATTTTAAGCAACAGTAAGGTCTCCCATCCCATCTAGTGCTGTACAATATAGTGGGGAACAGGCTGTTTACAATTATGCTTAACATAGCACTTTTTAATGTGCTACACATGATTAAGGCTGAAAAAGACATATGACAAATTATTTTAAAAATGGCAGTTAAACTAGCAAAATGTTCAGCTTATGCTTCTGAAAATAATCAATTCCATTTTTTGAAGTGTTATTTGAAGAAAGACCTACCAGCAAAACTAGCAAAATACTAACTCAGAAACTAAAATGGAAGGTGAATTGAATGTATGTCTGTGTGTGTGTGTGTTGAGGGGGGTGGGGGTGCAAGCCATTCTGCACCTTCTTACAAAATGTGCTCTGAGGTTACACAGCCAAGAAGTAGGTTAACAATGTTTTCTGAAGCATTCCATTGCTTCAAAACACAAAGTGGCAAAGCAAATGACTACCAATATATTGAAGACCATTGTTTTCTTTCATAGTGTACATTAAAGCCATGTTTGTAATTGTAGACATAAACGATAAAATAAAGAAAACCCAAAAACATCAAAAGGTAACACTGCTTAACCATAAATGTGATAACTAAGTGCAAAACTGATACTTTGGGTATAATGTATTCAGGACATTTACCTCAACAGCTTATGGGGTTGAAATAATGAAAAAGAAATGAAAATGAAATATACAGAAATATATTTAATTGTCAATAAAGCTATGATTCATAACAAATTGTTTATGTATTATGTTTGTTTACCAGTGTGATGCACTGATCACTAAGGTTCAATTTCAGGACTAGCCTAGGTGAATAAATCACAATCATTCAAACAATACAGATTTGCATATAAAATAAGGTAGACAAAACATAATAAGAATGATATTACAAATAAAATCAGAAACATATATATAAAATAAGGCAGATTAACATAACAAAAAAGAGGTAATATATGACTTGATCAGTTAGCACATATTACAGATAATACATTATTAAGAAACAAATGCAGAATATGGGGTCTATATTAGATCATCGAAGTGTTAATACTTTGAATGGTCTAATATCAACCTGAAAATAGCGTAGCTGCAGATAACCAAATTTTTTCCTAGGGAAAGAATTTGGTTGTCCATTTCTGCGGCTTTGCTATTTTCAGCACTGTGGTGGAGAGTTATGGGTTGGGTTCAGGTAAATGTGCAATTGTGCAGACGTTAGGGTGTGGGTGAGGTAAGTGTGAGATAGTGATAGACTTTAGGGTTAGGGTGCAGGTGAGGTGAGTGTGCGATAGTGACTGACTTTAGGGTTAGGGTGGGGTATGTGACTAGGGTTAGGGCGCGGGTGAGTGTGCGATAGTGATAGACTTTAGGGTTAGGGTGGGGTATGCAAGTTAGAGTTAGAGTGCGGGTGAGGTGAGTGCGCGATAGTGACGGACCTTAGGGTTAGGGTTTGGGCTAAGAATAGTGGATAGATTAGTGTAGGGTTAGATGTAGGATTTTAAGTGTATGTGTGTAGATTGCTGTTTTTTTGGTGTGCTTGTGTTGTGTGTATGTTTCTCGGAACAGTGAATTTTTTCTCAGGGAAAAAATTTGCTGTCCTATGTTTTCGATGTTTGTAGATTTCGTGGATAGAAGTTCGAGGTTGTGGTATTCAATGATGAGCTGTTTCATTGAACTGATATAGACTCCAGAATATGCAATGGGTACAACGTTTTTTTAGCAGCAAGAGCATAACAACTTTGAACAGTATGTAATGTTATTTACTAGTCAATGTCATGTAGTAATGCTCCTGAGAGGGGAAGAGTTAGCAATGACTAAACATATTGATAATTTTTTTGAGGTGTTGACAAGTTGCTTTGGAAAGCCCATACACAAGTCAGGCTAAAATGACACCTTTATCTGTACATGCTTTAGCTAATATGGATGGGTCAGAGGAAATTTTCTGGCTCAGAAAAATAAGAGTTTATTTTTCTTTCTATTCTATGTGGACTTAGAAGTTAATTGTCAGGTTTACTCAAATGCCTAAATATTTGAAGGTAGAAAAATTCCAAATACGATGTTATTGTATTCTATGTTATCCAATGTTGAGAGAGAGCTTTAGCAACTTTTTGGTATATATCAAAATATATAACTTTCATTTTATTAAGGTTCAGAAAATGTTAGTGGTCTTTTAGCTATTTGTTCTTTGTGTTTAGGTCATGTTGAAGTTGTTTTGGGATGACCGAGTTCTAGGGTGTGATCTGTAAGTGACAAGTTCAGCGACACATTAAGATCAGAAGCAGAAAGGAGTAGGTGACATGAAGTTTATTTATGAAGACTGAGAAAAGTGTGTGTGTGTAGCGGGGAGTATGGCTCCTTAAGGAAACATTTTAAGGGAAGAGATGCATGATAATCCAGCCTTCTTTGCTATGGATGGCCTGCAACTCTCTCCTCATGGCAGCTCTTTCCTCATATATTAGCAAAATCTTTTCCTTTCCTACTTCCACAATTACTTTTTAGGCACAGTCAGTCTCCTTAAATTGACTACATAGCCAACCATAATCTTATAAATGTATCACAATACAATACTACAGGAAGACAACTCTGATAATAACATCCATATTTTAACAATGTAAACCCACTGGACCCATAATCCCTTATCAGAGGTGACCTGGGAATAACGCTTTGCTAAGTGATTTGACAAAGGTCTTACAGTAGGTAAATAAGGGCTGAGAGAATCAAACCCTGTTCCACAGGAAATAAAAATCATGGCATTAGTCCTTTGCACCAACTGCCTATAGGAATAATTTCCATAACTTGTTTTAGAAAGAGAGAGAGAGAGAGAGAGAGAGAGAGAGAGAGAGAACGAAAGAGAGAGAGAGAGAGAAATCTCTTAAATTTATAGACTATCATAACACAGAAAAAAATAAAAAAGCAAGAGGTGTATCTACTTACGTCAAAGAAAAAGTAAATGTCCACATGGTTTAATAGGGATAGAGTGGAAATGATATGTCATTCAAGGAACAAGGATGAATTTAAATATAACAGTTTTTTGCAGATCCCCCATGCAAATAAACCAAGAATTGGAAAGCTTTGTCAATGAACTGGAAAAATGTACATTGGGATCTAATATTGTTTTGACAGGATAGTTAAATTTGCCAAGAATAAACTGGACAAACATATCAGGAAAAATAGCTCAGATCACATCATACTGTTGACCTTATTATCAAATGCATTATTTTAGCAAGAATAAATTATTGAACCTGTAAAAGTTTAGATGTGGTTCTGACTTCTGGGACAGCATAACATCAATGCAATGTTAGGTAAGTCATGATTAAGAGTTTGACTGGTGTAGAGTTCAGGCTAGAAAGAGATATCAGTGTAAAATAGAAGTTATTTTTAAGCCAACTTTGCTGCTATAAATGAACATTTAAAATAGGACTGCAAGGAAGAATTAAAAGATGTAGACACTGAGGGCATGTTAATCATTCTTTACAGAAAATGGACAGTGCATTAGAAGTATATACTTCAGTGGATACAAATGGGAAAACATTGCTAATAAGCTTCCATGGCTAACAGCCAATGTTAAAAACTAACAGAATACATAATAAAAATTGGAAAGAAATGTGACAAGACCCATCAGACTCCAAGATAACGTGCAGCAGATACAGCAGTGTAAAGGCAGCAAGAGTTATCTTTAGAAAAGAAAACATGAGTGTAGGTATGCAAATAATGTCCCTGATAACAAGAGTTTTTTTTGTTAGGTGTCTATTACAGAGTTGTAAAAGGAAGCAGAAAAATGTAATTTTAAAATAGAAATGGTACTAACACATCTCTGAAGATACTTAATCATAAGTTTATTGGTCTGACTGTGATGATAAATGCTCATGCACAAGGAGTGGTGAATGTCCAAAAATGACAAGTGATGTTGAGATTAATGTATTAAACAGGGCTCAGTAGAATACATCAGCTACATCTGTTTAAATAAATAGGCTCATTGTGACTAAAATGGAAAGTATTATATTCAAGATATTTTCATGTCTCCTCCTATCAAACCTAGAGTTTGGACACCTATCATCCTAACTGAAGTAGGCAAATATCAATTCAATGTACAAAGAGTGGGGATTCACTAAGGGGTGAGAACTATTAATCAATAAGCCTTACCAATATATTGAAAAAATGCTTAGAGAGGGATTATTAGGGATTATACCATGACTCCCCATTAATATTCCAAAACATGCACGCTGATTGGCCAGCGTGCAAGTTGTAAATCGACTTATACTAATGGAAAAAGGTCCGGTCGCCCGGACTTTTTCCATTAGTATAAGTCTTGTTTAAAACACTGTCTCGCTATGTTAAAAGAGTTTAACATAGCCACACAGGTTTAAAAAAAGCAACGGAGATCTCCGTTGCTTTTTTTTAAAGCTGTCTCGCTATGTTAAACTCTTTTAACATAGCCACACAGTGTGTAAAAAGCAACAGAGATCTTTCTTTCTCCGTTGCTTTTTTTTAAACCTGTCTCGCTATGTTAAATGGGTTTAACATATCGAGACAGCTTTAAAATAAGCAACGGAGATCTCTGTTGCTTATTTTAAAGCTGTCTCGCTATGTTAAACCCATTTAACATAGCGAGACAGGTTTTAAAAAACGGAAGCAAGATCTCCATTGCTTTTCGCTATGTTAAATGGGTTTAACATAGCGAGACAGCTTTAAAATAAGCAACGGACATCTCCGTTGTTTATTTTAAAGCTGTCTCGCTATGTTAAACCCATTTAACATAGCGAAACAGTAAAAAGCAATGGAGATCTTGCTTTCTCTGTTGCTTTTGGCCACAGCTCTGATGTACTGCGTAGGCATGTGCAATACATCAGAACTGCCGCAGATACCAGACAGCTGCGGAAGGGCAGCAAAGAGGCATTATACAATGCCATTATTTAAGAAAAGTGATTATTTCTTTTCTTAAATAATGTCATAGTATAACAGCAATAACCCACTTCTGGGTGTGGATAATGCGGGATTTACCCACGGTTGTCTTTGTTTGGTCCCTCGGGCTTCGCCCTCGGGACCAAACCACGCCAACCGTGGGTAAATCCCACATTACCCACACCCAGGTGTGGGTTATTGCTATATTATAGACTTCGCTGAAAGCCTAAATTATATGCCTCCCTTGTGAAGTATCTACTACAATAAAACTCATCTATTTTTACTCAGAAGTGGTAAAAGTTATAGACAAGAATCTGTCTGTTAATATTATGTACCTAGACCTTGAAGACATCTGCAGCCTTTCTCCCATTTAACCAGTAGTTAGCATATTGGTCAAAACCCCTTTTACCAAACATTTATTATGACCTAGTGTGCTACTGAGTCAGTTAAAAGCCTGTTATAAAATATCTGACTGGCTTACCTGTGAGGCTGCAAGGGCATTTGTAATTAGCATACTTACACCAAACTTACAATATGCCCCTACTGTAATTATACTCTGATGAGAGCATAAGCACAGTTTAAGCTGCTTTTTCTAGAAGTCTCACTCCCTCACCAGCCCATATGTTGCATTATATCTTTCAGTACTTGCATCTCAGCTATTGTTCCTCCACTAGCATGTAGATCGTTACTTATGACTTGAAAAAACTCTGTCATGTTAGAAAAATCCTATTTATTTTTAGGTCTAAGACAAGAGAGTATCCACATGGCATTTCAAGCTGATGTTATCCTTTTTTGAACAGGTTAATCCTATTAATCTAGTAACATATTTTCAGGGGAGATGCAAGGTGGCATTTATACTACTCGGGGAAATGGGGTCAGGCACTCAGGGAACTTCCCCTATTTGTCATTGTTGCAAGTGGGATCCATTTTGGAAGAGCTCCTCCTTTTTCCATTCCAGGTGTAAAGGCAGCTCAGAGAAACAGGGAGGCAGGTGGAGAGACAAGGAGATGATGGAGTGGTGAAAGAAATGGAGGGAAAACAAATATCAAAACCAGAAAATGTGGGCAGGATTCTGAGGAAATGCTCTGGAGAAATCTGTTTGACAGAGATGTCAACAAATAATGGCTGTAATGCATTTAACAGGGAAACAAAAAAGAAAACTCTATCACCTCTCTCCTGGATAACCACCAAAATCTATCACTCACAGTCCCCTCCCCTTCCATTAGAACCACTAACTCTTTCTCTTTTAAACCTGTTCAAACTTCTTACATAAAAAAAGCTCCTGAGCAAGCTAAAACCCTGCTGCCTTGCTGCCGATCATCTTCCCAGTGAATTTGTAAAAATAGCTGCTCCATCTATCCTATTTCTATCCTACTCAATTGTTCTGTCTCTGAACAATATGTACCTCACCTCTGGAAAATCTCTCACATCATTCCCCTACACAAGGCTGCCCCTCTTGAAATATCTCTCACTACCACCCCATTGTCATCCTCCCACCTATAGCTAAAACCCTAGAGAAATGTATTCACCAACAACTCCTAAATCAATTTACCAATAGCAACCTACTATTCCACACCCTGCATGGTTTTAGACCTGAACATAGTATTATCGCAGCCTTAATATCCTTTACTGACACTATTCATCACCTTAAGAATAATAGACTACTAGTCTTGGCAATTTTCCCGGACATGTCAAAAGCATTTGACACTGTTTCTCACCAACTCCTACTTAACAAACTTGCCACTTACAATCTCAGTTCATCATCACTTACATGGTTTCACAGCTACCTATCAAACCATAAACAGGCTACCAAATGGGAGAACAATCTCTCTCATTTACTGCCAGTATTCACTGGAGTACCCAAAGGGTCTATACTTGGAGCCCTACTCTTTATCATATTTACCAATAGCCTATATTCGGCAACCCAACTTGCTACAATCATACATTACACAGACAATACACCTCTTACCTGCGCTGCCCTTTACCTCCAAAATAAGATTCAAAAATCATTTCAGGAAATTGAAACTTACCTATCTAACCATCAACTCATTCTAAACCCAAATAAGTCTAAGTTAATGATTTTCACAAACAAAACTTCAAAACCCTACTCTCTACCTCTCTTTATTCAATCCAGCAATGGAATAAAATCAAGCCTACAGATCACACCAAACTCCTAGGTGTAACAATAGATGACAGGCTGAAATTTGATATACATATTCCCCTAACAATCAGAATAGTTTATGCCAAACTCAGATCTCTCTACAGGCCCAAACCTTTCCTAACACACCAGGCTAGACTAGCCACAGCTAGATCTCAACTTCTATCTACCCTTCTCTACTACTCAGACATTTTCACAAACTTGCTCAAGGCTGACCTCAATAATCTAGAATCCTGCTAGACTAAAATAGCAAAGTTTGCCAGCAACCATTCCCATACAACTCATCTTTGTTCAGTTCTTCAACAACTGAACTAGCTTGAACTTCCCAACCCGTTAACATTAAACCAATTTAACTTCACCCACAAAATCATTCACAATCCCAGTTATTGCCATCCACTTTCAATCCTGGTCCAACAACATGTCAATACCAGGTCCCTTAGGTCTTCAGGCAGGCTATTGCTAAAAATAAACCAGTCTCACAATTACCATGGTGACTCCCTCTATCCAGATAAGATAGCCAAGACCTGGAATGTTCTCCATCAGCACATACAAAACATTCACAACTATTCTTCCTTTAAAACAAAAACAAAAGACTATCTCTAAAACACCTTTCTCTGCTCCTGTAGTTCTCTTGGATAATTTCCTCTTTCCTAGTACTTTCACAACTCTCTCATCAGCCTTAAACAGCTCAATCCTATTTCTACATATGAGTTGAAACTTATAGCACAAGCCCTGTTAGATTTTTAAGTGCGTCAATCATCAAGAATATCTGCATTATGCTATAAAATATGTCACAATGCAATTTTCTTTGTCAGTCAATTTTGTTAATCATATGTATCTTTGATTTTGTTTTTGGTCTCTGCTAGTATTAAAATACTCAATAATCTCAACATTTACCATGAAGCCAAAAAATACACTTCAGAACCAATAAAGCTCACGTACTGATGTAGTTTTAAAGAATGCATCTGAACAGAAATTAAAACACACTTTCTTTATTATAATAAGTTAAGTGCTTCCATCCCTCTATGTCAAGGACTTCATCAGAAGTACTTTGACACAAAAGATTTATATGAAAGAAATCAAGAAAAATTAAATAATTTTTATATAAACAAGATATTTTTACAAAGAAAAAGAGAAATAGTACCAAGTTACTTAAGCAGATTAGTTAAGGAAGATGGTAGTAACAATGAGAGAAAAAGAAATAGAAAGAACTCAGGAAAATATTATAAAAAAATGCAGTACAGTATATACAAGAAATGTTTAATGAAAGAAAAGATAGTAAAAAACATGTAAAATGAAAAAGTTAACAGAAAAAGAAAATAAAGAGTTGGAAAGCAGATTTGTTTACTTGAGCTACATAAAGTATTATGACAAGTAAATATAGATTTGGTTTCAGGACCAGATGGAATAGGGTATGAAATGTATAATAATTATATATATATATATATATATATATATATATATATATATATATGGGTCTACCTGATAACACTGACACGTCAAAACACAGACAATGAAATAACCGAGACTAAAAAATGAAAAAAAAGAAAGTTCAAAAACACAAAACTTCACATGCCCAACAAACCAAAATCCTGACAATCAACAAAACAAATACCTTTCCCAAAAAACATACACACAACACAAGTACACCAAAAACCTTACAAACCTACACTAAACTTTACATACACAACTATCTATGCACTAACATTAACCCAAACCCTAACTCTAAGGCCCGTCACTATCGCACACTTACCTTACCTGCACCCTAACCCTAACTCACTTAATCCGTCCCTAACCCTCAAGTCCCGTCACTATCGCACACTTACCTTACTCGCACCCTAACCCTAACTCACTTAACCCGCCCCTAAACCAAAAGTCCATCAGTATTGCACACTTAGCTGACCCACACCCTACCCTAATGTCTGTCACTATCACACACTTACCTTACCCACACCCTGACCCTAACGTCCGTCCCTATCGCACACTTACCTTAACATGTCGGTGTTCTCAGTGTCGGGATTCTCAACTGTCGGTCTTTTCCATTGTCAGTCTTCCAGTGTTGGTGTTCTCATTGTTGGTTGTTCTGGAATTTTGGCATTTTCAGGTAGACCTATTTATATATATATATATATATATATATATATATATATATATATAGATATATATATATATATATATATATATATATATATATATATATTTTTTTTTTTAAGATTTTGAATGAATGGTTAAATTAAAATTTTATGTATAAAGACTTATGTAGTGGAATACTTAAATTCAGATAGAAGAAAATTAAAAAAGCAGGAGACCCATAGTATTGAATAATAATGGTTATAAGATCTTTATGAAAATAATAAAAAAGAGAGTTGAAATTGAAATGGAATGTATTATAGAAGACAGTATATATAGTATAAACTGGAAGGGTTGTCAAGAATAATTCATGATAGTTAAAAAAAAAAATATAGATGATACTATAAATAAAAAAGAAGAATGGATAGGAGACTTTAATAAGGCATTTGGCATCATTGGACATACAATTTTATGGAGAATAATGAAACAACATAATATAAACTGAGAAAGTTAGGAAATCATGCATGTCAGTGTATAATAATAATAAAGTAAAACTACTTGTAAATGGCTAGTTAAGCCAAGAGGCACATATGAAATTGATGTAAGACAGGGAAGTCTAATGAGTTGTACACTATTTGCATTAAATATGAATGTGATAATATGGGAAATAAATTGCAAAATAAAGAGGTGGTATATATAACCTTTGAAGAATTAAAATTACAGTTCTGTTAACATATGCAGATGACATTATAATAATTGCAAAAAAATGTATAAAATAAGTGATTGTTTGCACAAATGAGTGACCAGAGTTAAGTTTTAGGTGATTTAGTAAAGATAGTGGGTATATATATTTCACAATGAATGACATTTCTGTGTTAGGTATAACATTTGGGAATAAAAATGTAAGCAGTATTCAAAAAAAACAGCAATAGAAGAAATAAAAAACAAACCTATCTTTTCTGGGAGAACATAAAAGTTATCATTCAGAAAAAAAGGATTATTTTACGGAAAAAAATAACATACTTACCAACTGTATGTATATTATTAACAGTATCTGAAAATGAATTATTGCAGATATTGTTTCATTTATATGGGGTTTTAGACTAAAGCAAGGAAAAAGAGGAGTTTTGTATATAAATAAAAAAGAAGGATGTTTAGGGTTAATTAATTCTGTGGTATATGCTGCTTCATTAAATTTTGACAAAGTATTACGTGGATAAATTAAAAAGAAAATACAAAGTCAACAAACTGGAGCAAAACGACCTCAGTAAAATAATGTTTCCAAAAGCACAAAAAGGTTATTCAACCCGGTAGAGGCAAAATACACAATCTTCCAGTCCAGTGACCATGCACAACAGCATATAATCCAAGAGAAACAATTATTTATTGAGCTAGCAAACAGTAAGCGCTTTCACCATAGGGCTTTTTCAAACTTCAACAGTAGCCATTGAAATCAAGCAGCTTATATACATATGGGGAGAAGTTCATTGATATAATCAGATTAATTAATTAATTGGCTAAAATTCATCTCATTTAAATAATTTAAGAACATACCAAAACCTATCCTTATAAAATATAGCAGATCTATCAAAGCTAAAAATGAAATTACATTTATACATATATGAAATTCCTATAGTACTATTTAATTTAGTATTCCTAGTAACCTTATAACTTTAATTCATATCTTTTCATAAGTGTCTTTAGTAATAAATGTAAAAGATATATGTATATGTGTAAAAGGTATGAAATGTAAAATACATATAAAAATATAAAAATACAATTAAAAATACAATTAAAAAGTATATATGAATATGAATGCTCATATCAATAAGGTATAGACACATAAATGGGCATATGTTGAAAAGAACATCTGTGGGGTAAACCTAGCTCATACCTAATAAACTAAGGAACTAATAAGAGATGGACATATAAAAATATGCATAATGAATATAGCAGGGAATATGTACATATATATATAATGGTACATACATCTAAAAAGAACAAACATAGGAATATAGACAGTAAGACTACTACCTATCCACTTCTGATTATGGAACTGATGGTAAAAAACTGTATGGTAAAAAAACTATATGGCAAACTAATTCATGATTTAGGCCTAACCAACCTCTTCCTACGTAGCAATGGTTTCACTTGTACTTTATCATTTATGCCTGGGAACTTGTCTGCTCTTAGGCGGACAATCCATCTGAGTTCAAATTCCTGTAGATAAGAATCAATGTCTCCACCTCTAATACCAGGTTTAACCTGTTTTAACACATTAAAAGCAAATAGGTGACCTGGTCCTGTATTCCTTACATGTTTAGCTAAGGCATTATTCTCAGACGCAGTCCTAATACTATATACGTGTTCTCTAATACGTTCCCTGAGTTGCCTACAAGTCTTACCCACATAAAATACTGGGCAAGACGTACATTTAGCAATATATACTACATTAGTACTAGTACAACTAGTCCCAGTATTAAACTTATAAACTTTTTTCGTATTACTATTATCTATGTATTGACATTGATTACATTTTAAACATGGTGTGGTATTGCAATATTTTGTGGGTATATTACTATGTCTAGTTAATGAACGATGACATAGTGTCCTCTTTAAATTAGGTTTATTTTTATAAGAAAAGCTTGGACTATCACCCACTATCTTAAATATATCATGATCCAATTCAAGAATTTCCCAGTGCTTACAAACAATTTCCCTGATTGTATCCACATCTCTAGAAAAAATAGGGATAACCTGATATCATCATTATTATTTATAACAGGTGTCACATGACAGCTTTCCTTCCCAGAGAAATAAGGTTTGGCCACACTTTCCCTCAGCTTATTAACTAATTCTATGTTCCTATCTATCTCTTTCACCATATACTTCCTTTCTAGTAGTCTATTTTTAAGGGCATTAATTTCTTTTGAATGCCCCATATGGCAAGGATTTAGCCTGGACGCTCTAATAAATTGACCTTTCATGATGTTATCAAAAACAAACTTTGGGTGCATACTTTGACGGTGTAAAAGTGTGTTCCTATAACATGCTTTCCTGTATATAGAGGTATTCAAAAGACCAGTCGGTAATCTATTTATGTGTATATCTAAAAATGGCACTTGATCTTGGGAATAATTGATAGTAAATTCCAAAAAAAACTGAGAGTCCATTAACTATATCGAAGAAATCCAAAAGAGATTTCTCATCCCCTTTCCAAATAAAGAAAAGGTCATCTACAAATCGTCTGTAGTAACCAATATTTTCCAGGAACTGTGGTAAAACGAATAAATAATTCTCTTCCCAGTCAGCCATCACAATGTTGGCGTAGCTATTGGCACATGAAGTGCCCATAGCTACGCCATCTTTTTGTATAAAGGTTTGTTCCTCGAAAACAAATATATTGTTCTCAAGGACAATTTCTAAAAACAGTGAAAGTAAATCAACAGTCCCTTCATCGAACTCTGAATGGTTTTGAACATACCTTTGAAACCTTATTAGACCCTCTTCATTTGGAATCTTAGTAAATAAACTTACTACATCAAGTGTTACAAGTAAATAGGATTCCCTATCTTCCAAGGTTCTGGTATATTCATATAGATCAACTAAAAAATTTTTACTATCTTTTAGTATATGTTTATTAACGTCTACTAAAGGTCTCATGAAGAATTCCAACAAAATAGAGAAGGGCTCAGTTAGCCACCCTTGCCCTGCTACTATTGGTCTCATGGGAGGGGCTGTCAGTGATTTATGAATCTTTGGCAGTCCTTGTATGATAGGTATAAGAGGGTTTTTTACTTTAAGGTATTCAAATAAAGTATCAGAGATAATATGACTTTTATGTAGGTCCTCTAGGGTATCATACACTTGAAAAACCTTCACACCAACCTCTAAGGGACTTATACTGACATAGAACACTTCATCACTCAACATAGTGGTCATAGTATCAACATAACTAGAAGTGTCTAAAATGACAACAGGACCACTCTTATCAGCTGGTCTTATGACTATAGATAGGTCATTTTTAAGATTAATCAATGCTTGTCTCTGTAAGTAGGTCAAATTAAAATGACGCTTCCCTTTAGTATTTCTATCTTTACTTTCATAATATTTATAAATGTCATTTTCTACCATTTTTGAAAAGGTATCTATTACTGGGTGTAAGGACGGAACATAAATGCTATTAGGTCTGAACCTCTCTATATCCACCTTCCTATCTGAATTATTCTGAATTCCAAAATCTAATTTCAATTGAATATTTCTAATGAACATCTTTATATCTAAAACTGAGCCTGTTAAGTCACTGTCACGTGTAGGAATAAAATTAATTCTTTGTTCAGGACTTCTTCTTCAAATATATTTAAGGGCCTGCTAGATAAATTAACAACTAAGGTCCCCCTGTTTTCTCCCATAATTTCTTTAGGGTCGGTCCCGTCTGTTCCCCTCCCAATCCTTTCCGTTTGTTCCTCCCTCTGCTTTGGGATCTCTGTCTCCATAGGAAGGAATCGTTGGCTATGGGGAAAGGGGCACGGATGGGAGATTTGTTACCATAAGCTAAATGGAGGGAATTAGGAGTGTCTTTGGTATTCTTTTTCCTAACCACAGGTTCACTCCTTTTGTCCATATTATCTCTAGCCACATTGCCTGTATTTAAAACAGGGATTGCATTATTCCCTTCATAAACAATATGAACAACATCTGATGTATTTTCAACTAAAATGTCATTAACATTCTCAGTCACATTATTAGTGTTGTTTCCACTAGAAATTCCAGTATTAACACCTTCATTACCATACATTCTAACTAATTCAGTATTGGCAGGCACTGCTCCAGTTACATTAACATTACTATCAACATTACGTTCAGCAATGTTTCTGTGCACAAAACCATTACTCTGTTCTCTGTTAAAACGTGGCCAAGTGAAGACATTCCCACATCGGAAATCTTTTATGTCCCTTAACAGTTTATTCTTCTTTAGTTCCAAAGTCCTTTTTTCAAATAACTGAATGTTATCTAATAACTTTTCCATCCCATACTGTGCTTGAAAACTTTTAAACTTATTGTTAAAACATTCATACTGCTCAGTTACGCTTTTCCTCAGTGTCTCTTCTTCTTGCGAGTGAAACTCATTAAGGAGTCTCATGTAATTAAAGCTTAGTTCAAGGTTGAGCTGCTGCCATTTCAGCAGCAGCTCAGGAAAATTATTACCTGATGTTGGCATCTTGAGAACGCGTAACCCTCGAGGTATTACGCGTTTCTCGATGCATGCCTCAAAGTGCTGCCGTTGCAACTGAAGTCTTTTTAGTTTGGTAAAGTCCAGTTCCAGTCTGTTAAGGTCTCTCCCTATCTCTGCAATGTCAGAGTTGTTATCCGCTCCAATATCTGGTTCGAATAGCAGCAGCATATTCTCCGTGGTTGCCAGGTAGTTCCTAAATCGTGTCAACTTCCGGTTGACCGGATCCGGTTCATCCGGTCTATATGGTAGCTCCACATTCATGTCCGAAGGACTGATAGCCATTTCTCTTAACAGGTATAACAGAAATTAGTAATAACAGCGTAATAAAACACCTGTGAAGAGATAAACGCTCCTAGTTCCAAGCGAATGTTAATATACAAAGTCAACAAACTGGAGCGAAACGACCTCAGTAAAATAACGTTTCCAAAAGCACAAAAAGGTTATTCAACCCGGTAGAGGCAAAATACACAATCTTCCAGTCCAGTGACCATGCACAACAGCATATAATCCAAGAGAAACAATTATTTATTGAGGTAGCAAACAGTAAGCGCTTTCACCATAGGGCTTTTTCAAACTTCAACAGTAGCCATTGAAATCAAGCAGCTTATATACATATGGGGAGAAGTTCATTGATATAATCAGATTAATTAATTAATTGGCTAAAATTCATCTCATTTAAATCATTTAAGAACATACCAAAACCTATCCTTATAAAATATAGCAGATCTATCAAAGCTAAAAATAAAATTACATTTATACATATATGAAATTCCTATAGTACTATTTAATTTAGTATTCCTAGTAACCTTATAACCTTAATTCATATCTTTTCATAAGTGTCTTTAGTAATAAATGTAAAAGATATATGTATATGTGTAAAAGGTATGAAATGTAAAATACATATAAAAATATAAAAATACAATTAAAAATACAATTAAAAAGTATATATGAATATGAATGCTCATATCAATAAGGTATAGACACATAAATGGGCATATGTTGAAAAGAACATCTGTGGGGTAAACCTAGCTCATACCTAATAAACTAAGGAACTAATAAGAGATGGACATATAAAAATATGCATAATGAATATAGCAGGGAATATGTACATATATATATAATGGTACATACATCTAAAAAGATCAAACATAGGAATATAGACAGTAAGACTACTACCTATCCACTTCTGATTATGGAACTGATGGTAAAAAACTGTATGGTAAAAAACTATATGGCAAACTAATTCATGATTTAGGCCTAACCAACCTCTTCCTACGTAGCAATGGTTTCACTTGTACTTTATCATTTATGCCTGGGAACTTGTCTGCTCTTAGGCGGACAATCCATCTGAGTTCACATTCCTGTAGATAAGAATCAATGTCTCCACCTCTAATACCAGGTTTAACCTGTTGTAACACATTAAAAGCAAATAGGTGACCTGGTCCTGTATTCCTTACATGTTTAGCTAAGGCATTATTCTCAGACGCAGTCCTAATACTATATACGTGTTCTCTAATACGTTCCCTGAGTTGCCTACAAAGTCTTACCCACATAAAATACTGGGCAAGACGCACATTTAGCAATATATACTACATTAGTACTAGTACAACTAGTCCCAGTAACATTAACATATGCCCATTTATGTGTCTATACCTTATTGATATGAGCATTCATATTCATATATACTTTTTAATTGTATTTTTAATTGTATTTTTATATTTTTATATGTATTTTACATTTCATACCTTTTACACATATACATATATCTTTTACATTTATTACTAAAGACACTTATGAAAAGATATGAATTAAAGTTATAAGGTTACTAGGAATACTAAATTAAATAGTACTATAGGAATTTCATATATGTATAAATGTAATTTTATTTTTAGCTTTGATAGATCTGCTATATTTTATAAGGATAGGTTTTGGTATGTTCTTAAATGATTTAAATGAGATGAATTTTAGCCAGTTAATTAATTAATCTGATTATATCAATGAACTTCTCCCCATATGTATATAAGCTGCTTGATTTCAATGGCTACTGTTGAAGTTTGAAAAAGCCCTATGGTGAAAGTGCTTACTGTTTGCTAGCTCAATAAATAATTGCTTCTCTTGGATTATATGCTGTTGTGCATGGTCACTGGACTGGAAGATTGTGTATTTTGCCTCTACCGGGTTGAATAACCTTTTTGTGCTTTTGGAAACGTTATTTTACTGAGGTCGTTTCACTCCAGTTTGTTGACTTTGTATATTAACATTCGCTTGGAACTAGGAGCGTTTATCTCTTCACAGGTGTTTTATTACGCTGTTATTACTAATTTCTGTTATACCTGTTAAGAGAAATGGCTATCAGTCCTTCGGACGTGAATGTGGAGCTACAATATAGACCGGATGAACCGGATCCGGTCAACCGGAAGTTGACACGATTTAGGAACTACCTGGCAGCCACGGAGAATATGCTGCTGCTATTCGAACCAGATATTGGAGCGGATAACAACTCTGACATTGCAGAGATAGGGAGAGACCTTAACAGACTAGAACTGGACTTTACCAAACTAAAAAGACTTCAGTTGCAACGGCAACACTTTGAGGCATGCATCGAGAAATGCGTAATACCTCGAGGGTTACGCGTTCTCAAGATGCCAACATCAGGTAATAATTTTCCTGAGCTGCTGCTGAAATGGCAGCAGATCAACCTTGAACTAAGCTTTAATTATATGAGACTCTTTAATGAGTTTCACTCACAAGAAGAAGAGACACTGAGGAAAAGCGTAACTGAGCAGTATGAATGTTTTAACAATAAGTTTAAAAGTTTCAAGCACAGTATGGGATGGAAAAGTTATTAGATAACATTCAGTTATTTGAAAAAAGGACTTTGGAACTAAAGAAGAATAAACTGTTAAGGGACATAAAAGATTTCCGATGTGGGAATGTCTTCACTTGGCCACGTTTTAACAGAGAACAGAGTAATGGTTTTGTGCACAGAAACATTGCTGAACGTAATGTTGATAGTAATGTTAATGTAACTGGAGCAGTGCCTGCCAATACTGAATTAGTTAGAATGTATGGTAATGAAGGTGTTAATACTGGAATTTCTAGTGGAAACAACACTAATAATGTGACTGAGAATGTTAATGACATTTTAGTTGAAAATACATCAGATGTTGTTCATATTGTTTATGAAGGGAATAATGCAATCCCTGTTTTAAATACAGGCAATGTGGCTAGAGATAATATGGACAAAAGGAGTGGACCTGTGGTTAGGAAAAAGAATACCAAAGACACTCCTAATTCCCTCCATTTAGCTTATGGTAACAAATCTCCCATCCATACCCCTTTCCCCATAGCCAACAATTCCTTCCTAGGGAGACAGAGATCCCAAAGCAGAGGGAGGAACAAACGGAAAGGATCGGGAGGGGAACAGACGGGACCGACCCTAAAGAAATTATGGGAGAAAACAGGGGGACCTTAGTTGTTAATTTATCTAGCAGGCCCTTAAATATATTTGAAGAAGAAGTCCTGAACAAAGGATTAATTTTATTCCTACACGTGACAGTGACTTAACAGACTCAGTTTTAGATATAAAGATGTTCATTAGAAATATGCAATTGAAATTAGATTTTGGAATTCAGAATAATTCAGATAGGAAGGCGGATATAGAGAGGTTCAGACCTAATAGCCTTTATGTTCCGTCCTTACACCCAGTAATAGATACCTTTTCAAAAATGGTAGAAAATGACATTTATAAATATTATGAAAGTTAAGATAGAAATACTAAAGGGAAGCGTCATTTTAATTTGACCTACTTACAGAGACAAGCATTGATTAATCTTAAAAATGACCTATCTATAGTCATAAGACCAGCTGATAAGAGTGGTCCTGTTGTCATTTTAGACACTTCTAGTTATGTTGATACTATGACCACTATGTTGAGTGATGAAGTGTTCTATGTCAGTATAAGTCCCTTAGAGGTTGGTGTGAAGGTTTTTCAAGTGTATGATACCCTAGAGGACCTACATAAAAGTCATATTATCTCTGATACTTTATTTGAATACCTTAAAGTAAAAAACCCTCTTATACCTATCATACAAGGACTGCCAAAGATTCATAAATCACTGACAGCCCCTCCCATGAGACCAATAGTAGCAGGGCAAGGGTGGCTAACTGAGCCCTTCTCTATTTTGTTGGAATTCTTCATGAGACCTTTAGTAGATGTTAATAAACATATACTAAAAGATAGTAAACATTTTTTAGTTGATCTATATGAATATACCAGAACCTTGGA
Organism: Protopterus annectens; assembly: GCF_019279795.1. NCBI lineage: Eukaryota > Metazoa > Chordata > Ceratodontiformes > Protopteridae > Protopterus > Protopterus annectens. Next base: position 1,080,883,485 of record NC_056731.1, read on the forward strand.
AGATAGGGAATCCTATTTACTTGTAACACTTGATGTAGTAAGTTTATTTACTAAGATTCCAAATGAAGAGGGTCTAATAAGGTTTCAAAGGTATGTTCAAAACCATTCAGAGTTCGACGAAGGGACTGTTGATTTACTTTCACTGTTTTTAGAAATTGTCCTTGAGAACAATATATTTGTTTTCGAGGAACAAACCTTTATACAAAAAGATGGCGTAGCTATGGGCACTTCATGTGCCAATAGCTACGCCAACATTGTGATGGCTGACTGGGAAGAGAATTATTTATTCGTTTTACCACAGTTCCTGGAAAATATTGGTTACTACAGACGATTTGTAGATTACCTTTTCTTTATTTGGAAAGGGGATGAGAAATCTCTTTTGGATTTCTTCGATATAGTTAATGGACTCTCAGATTTTTTGAAATTTACTATCAATTATTCCCAAGATCAAGTGCCATTTTTAGATATACACATAAATAGATTACCGACTGGTCTTTTGAATACCTCTATATACAGGAAAGCATGTTATAGGAACACACTTTTACACCGTCAAAGTATGCACCCAAAGTTTGTTTTTGATAACATCATGAAAGGTCAATTTATTAGAGCGTCCAGGCTAAATCCTTGCCATATGGGGCATTCTAAAGAAATTAATGCCCTTAAAAATAGACTACTAGAAAGGAAGTATATGGTGAAAGAGATAGATAAGAACATAGAATTAGTTAATAAGCTGAGGGAAAGTGTGGCCAAACCTTATTTCTCTGGGAAGGAAAGCCATCATGTGACACCTGTTATAAATAATAATGATGATATCAGGTTATCCCTATTTTTTCTAGAGATGTGGATAAAATCAGGGAAACTGTTTGTAAGCACTGGGAAATTCTTGAATTGGATCATGATATATTTAAGATAGTGGGTGATAGTCCAAGCTTTTCTTATAAAAATAAACCTAATTTAAAGAGGACACTATGTCATCGTTCATTAACTAGACATAGTAATATACCCACAAAAGATTGCAATACCACACCACGTTTAAAATGTAATCAATGTCAAGACATAGATAATAGTAATAGATTCATACACCCATCTACGAAAAAAGTTTATAAGTTTAATACTGGGACTAGTTGTACTAGTACTAATGTAGTATATATTGCTAAATGTACGTCTTGCCCAGTATTTTATGTGGGTAAGACTTGTAGGCAACTCAGGGAATGTATTAGAGAACACGTATATAGTATTAGGACTGCGTCTGAGAATAATGCCTTAGCTAAACATGTAAGGAATACAGGACCAGGTCACCTATTTGCTTTTAATGTGTTACAACAGGTTAAACCTGGTATTAGAGGTGGAGACATTGATTCTTATCTACAGGAATGTGAACTCAGATGGATTGTCCGCCTAAGAGCAGACAAGTTCCCAGGCATAAATGATAAAGTACAAGTGAAACCATTGCTACGTAGGAAGAGGTTGGTTAGGCCTAAATCATGAATTAGTTTGCCATATAGTTTTTTACCATACAGTTTTTTACCATCAGTTCCATAATCAGAAGTGGATAGGCAGTAGTCTTACTGTCTATATTCCTATGTTTGTTCTTTTTAGATGTATGTACCATTATATATATATGTACATATTCCCTGCTATATTCATTATGCATATTTTTATATGTCCATCTCTTATTAGTTCCTTAGTTTATTAGGTATGAGCTAGGTTTACCCCACAGATGTTCTTTTTAACATATGCCCATTTATGTGTCTATACCTTATTGATATGAGCATTCATATTCATATATACTTTTTAATTGTATTTTTAATTGTATTTTTATATTTTTATATGTATTTTACATTTCATACCTTTTACACATATACATATATCTTTTACATTTATTACTAAAGACACTTATGAAAAGATATGAATTAAAGTTATAAGGTTACTAGGAATACTAAATTAAATAGTACTATAGGAATTTCATATATGTATAAATGTAATTTTATTTTTAGCTTTGATAGATCTGCTATATTTTATAAGGATAGGTTTTGGTATGTTCTTAAATGATTTAAATGAGATGAATTTTAGCCAATTAATTAATTAATCTGATTATATCAATGAACTTCTCCCCATATGTATATAAGCTGCTTGATTTCAATGGCTACTGTTGAAGTTTGAAAAAGCCCTATGGTGAAAGCGCTTACCGTTTGCTAGCTCAATAAATAATTGTTTCTCTTGGATTATATGCTGTTGTGTGTGGTCACTGGACTGGAAGATTGTGTATTTTGCCTCTACCGGGTTGAATAACCTTTTTGTGCTTTTGGAAACGTTATTTTACTGAGGTCATTTCGCTCCAGTTTGTTGACTTTGTATATTAACATTCGTTTGGAACTAGGAGCGTTTATCTCTTCACAGGTGTTTTATTACGCTGTTATTACTAAAAAGAAAATAGTTAAACTGTATAAATATGATACATTTGGAGGTATGGTAAAAAAGAGTAAAAGAGAAAAATAATGTATAAATGAAGAAATAAAACGTTACCAAGAAAAATATGTTTTGGAAAATAAAATAAAAATGATGATATAGAAAAAGATAGAAACATATGGTATAAGTATGTAATGCTATAACATTACTATGTAAAATTTTGGGAAAGTCTAACAGATAAAAAAGCTATAAAAATAAGAAGCAAATTGTATAATCAGAAAGCAGAATGACATGATTTTTTTATGGGGACTGGTAATAGATAAATTGACAGTAAAAGGAAATATCTTTCCTATCTTCCTTTACCTCTCCACTTTCTCCACCCAAAAACACATTAAATGTTTACCATAATTCACCTACCATACTTATGACAGGAACTTTTCTATCCCCTCTTCTAGCTGAATGTTACTGCCCCCCCCCATGATAGTAATTTTTTTCTTTCACCATGAAAATTATCTATTCCTCTACTCATCCCATTATATCTCTCACACCTCTTCTTTATTTACCCCACATCTTTCTCAAGTTATCCTCTCTATTTTCTCCAGCTACCCTAAAGTATGGTTCTTATGGCCATCACAAAAATAAAAATAATAAAAAAAAAAAAATAGATTTTTTCAATTTGGCAATTTATTTTTATGTGTTTAAGGATTTACCTTTCTTAACTTTTTATCTATACTAATTTTTGTGAATTCATCTTTAACTGTTTATGGATTTGACTGCCTTAATATCTATGTAGACTGATTTTTTATATTTTTTACTATGTATTACACTTGGAGCTTTTCTCCCCGGGCCTCTACTGAAAATGGACACATATCCAGTTAGACTAGCCCGGTCAACAAATGTAAAATAAATAAATAAAATAAATAAAATATGCCATGTAAGAAGAAAAGTGACAGAATACATTTAAATTGTCAAGAAGAAGGAGAAACCACAGAACATGTGTTTTTGAAATGTAAAACAGTAAAAATGTTATGAGGAAAACTATATAAAGAAGATATTTTTGAAGATATAAAATAAGTGGCTACAATGAATATTAATATGTTTAAATATGGGCAATATAAGAATAGAAATAGACTATGTTAAAAGAATAGATAAAAATAGTTTATGTTATATGTGTTATATGGAATGAAAGAATAAATGCAATTATGTTTAATGGTAAATGGATTTTAGCAACAATAAGTAAAATCATATGGTGGTTATAGAAAAAGGAGTAGGGTCTAATACGGCTGAAAATTAAGGATGATTGTGTAAAGAGATTTGTATATCTATACATTGTATAGCTATATTATTGTACATTTGCAAATATTTGTAACTATGCAAATATTTTGCAAATAAGAGTTATTTTTTATATTAATAAAGGACCCCAACTCTATTTAACAGGTGCCTTGGGATCTTTTACAGCCACCACCAAGTCATGCAAATGGGGCCTTGGTTTAACATCTCATCTGAAGGATAACACATAAAGTTTCAGCACTCCATCTACCTGGTGAGCAATACAACCTACAGCCTTCTGCACTAAAGTTAAGTTTGCTACCTGTTGTTCCACTGGATGTTACTTTGTCAGTGATTTGCAACAAATCAGTTTGACTGAAGTTACACATGATTATTAACTTATTTTGGCTGATTGAACTTGAGTACTAAATGTACCTCTACATTTTGGTTAACATTCTTCCTACTATATATTGCGTTCGTATAGTGCAGTATAGTATAGTATAGTATAGTATAGTATAGTATAGTATAGTATAGTATAATTTATCATTATATAATTAAATCTGTTTTCTTTTTTCTTGTTTTCTTATGTACTGTCTTACTGAGCATTATTTCAATAAATTAGAGTTGAACCGTGTCAGAAATCTAAAGTTAGGACTGCATATATTTTTATTATATTGCGACCCAAATACTTTGCTTTGCTTTATATTAAATGTTTTGACTTTGGCCCAGGTCATAGTTGCAAATGGTCCTTGAAACAGCTTATCTACCTAGTTAACATATAAATAAATAATACTAAAAGACAAACACTGCATTTAAAGGTAACCAATTATCATTACATGTGCAGTCTAAGACAGTGAGCGCTTGTGTGTGTGTGTGTGTGTGTGTGTGTGTGTGTGTGTGTGTGTGTGTGTGTGTGTGTGTGTGTGTGTGTCTGCCTGTGTGTCTGTGTGATAGTACATTCAGTGTGAAGCCTTATAGTTATACAATGGATTACTAATCATAAACAAACTTGTTATGCTATTTTTTACTAATTTAAAGGGTTTCATCATCCACTCATCAGAAAACATGTCTTAGGATAATTTTACTCAGTTCAAAGGTTTCATTATCCACCAGAAATCTATCATCCTCTATCACTGGTACATGGGACTTCCTAACTATATTGTCATAGTTGAAGAGTTTCCTGAAGAGTGGAAGACTATGCAGAGTTAACATGAGAAAATAATGCAAACATAAGTTAAAGAACACTACCTCGAATCTTAAGAAAAATATCAGCTGTTCTTTACACTGGACATTATGTCTCTTTAACCTTACCTGTGTAGTGAATTATGTCTGTCAAGCATGCACAAAGACGAGATTGTCTACTATTGCTACAGTGTGTGCTGTACTAGGCTTATACCTCATAATTAGTATATGTGCCACATATCTTGAAAGTTGTAATGTTTCGTATGTTGTATCACATCTATATGTTATGATAGCTATATGAGATTTGTTTGCAGGATTGAACTTAACATGCACGAGATCCAGGTGATAACACCTAAAATAAACCAGTATTCAGTTCCGTGCAGCTTTTTCCATATCTAGGAGACATAGATAGTGAAATATGAAAAACTTATTTCCTATTCCATTAATATAGCACACCAAGCATATCAGGTAATGCATATAAAGAGATAATTTCCATGGAGAAGTCCTATCTGTCCATGGTCAATTGGTCATAATATTTTACACAGCTGCAAAAAATGCACATAAGAATTTTGCACGAGACATTAGTCATACATGTGACAGGCCAACACTTCCACCCTTGGGTAACTTATGTTCTGATTCTTGGTCACACAAATGCAAAGGCATGCAATATCAATCCCACATCAGAGTTCTAATTTAGGAATGGCCTTACACACAATGTCATGTGGGAAATATTCTGCATCTTGCATTAACATGAAGGAACACACAACTGGACTAAAACACCTGCCCTCTAGATGACTGGAGTTGAATTCCAATAGTTGATATATAACAGTGTCCTCCACAAGATCAGTGGCATGTTGGAATAGTGCCTGTCTATTCTGTGTTATGCTGGCTGATGTTTGTAGAAGCAGTCAGCATGCAAAAGGCCTGATCAGGAAGTTTGGGAGTAATGTAAAGGAGTATCCAGTGGCAGGATGCCTTGACTCAGTACATGAGAGACTGCAACATAAAACAGGATCCATTCTATGCACACATGGATGAGTATGCATAAACATTTAGGAGATGGGCAAGCTTCATATAAAGGTTAAATGGCAATTAATGTTCACCTAATGTAAGAGAAAAGCTAGGTTACTGAATGTAGGCAGGATACTCAGTGTTAAAAGTGCACAGAAAAAGAGCAAAAACATCTTAGCAAATGATGTGATGGACCTATCATACATGCAGTCATTAATATAAGGTGTATGCTGCTAGTTAGATCTATTCATTGGTGCACCAATCAACACAAGTTCATAGGTTCAAAGGTGTGTACTAGGCCAATGGCCCTGGGGCCTTTACAAGCCTAGCCATAGGATTACCCTGGCATAGTGCCACCCAACCTTAGTTCCCACTGCCTCTGTCGAGTAGAGCCACTGGGGCTATCCAAAGGGTGAAGTTTCTGTTTCCCATCCACTTATCAGAATTTTTCTTGAAGAGGGTCAGTGAGGTGCTCTGCTTGACATGTATGGGAAGTCTGTTCCATAGCATGGGTAGTATCTGTGTTATGAACCTGTCCCTCCAGCATGTTCTGTTAATTGTGGTAATGAGGTTGAGGTCTCTGGAGCATGTCGTGTGGAGGGATTGGGATTTCTTTAGATGTAGCATTTCTAACAGAGCTGGGTCAGACATGGCTTTGTTAGTCAAGCAGAAATCGTCTCTAAGTAGATAATATGCGACAGAGAATAGTTAGAGTTTTTTTGAGTCTGTCGATATAGGACAATTGTTTAAGGCTTAGGATCCTCTTTGTGATGTACTTTTGTGGCCTCTCCAGTTGTTGTAGGTGTTTAGTGAGGTACATGCCAAATGAGGCATTGTAATTGATGATTGGCCTAATGAGGAAAGAGTACAGGGAGGCAATCACCTCTTTCTTCATAGATGCAAAACTCTTAGTAATGAGATATGCAACATAGAAGGACTTTCTGACCACAGTGGCAATGTGGTGATCAAAATAGAGGTTGCTGTCAACCTGTGTTTCCAGATCTCTTATAACATCTTCTGTGTTCAGTAGACTACCATCAATGTGGCAATTCATGGGAACTGGGTTTTTCCCAAAGGGGATGACAACACATTTTTTGGCATTGAGCTTAAGGCCATGGTTCTGACACCAGTCGTTGGTCACAGTGAGGTCATTCTGTAGGATGGCAACATCACTTGGGGAGTTAATAGCTCCCAACTTGCAATCATTTGTGAAATTTGTCAGCCAGAGTCCCTTCGTGTTGGTCTGAACTTCAGAGAAGTAGATACCAATCAGGAGAGGATCCAGGACCAAACATTGTGGGACTCCACTCATGACTAATCAGCAGTCTGACTTGGAGTCAGCTACTTTCACACTGTAGGTTTTATTTGTGAGCCAGTTTGCAACCCACCTAGTGATATAGGGACTGATGCCAAGCTTAGTGAGTTTTTCTATGATTCCTGAGTGGGGAATGGTATCAAAAGCCTTGGCCAGATCAAGGTAGGCTGTATGAACCACTTTGCCTTCATCCACAGCTCTTGTTACTGACTCAAAGAAGTTGACCAAGTTGAGCAGGCATGACCTACCCTTCACAAAACCAAACTGTGAGGGATCCAAAGTTTGTAGATTCCCTATATCTGTGTTTATTAGGTCCATGATGATGTGCTCCATAGCTTTGCATATCAGACTCATCAGGCTAATGGGGTGATAGTTCCCAGGGTCCTTCTTTGTGGAGAGGGATAACTGTAACAGTTGCGCCATTCAGCAGGGACAAAGCCCGAGGTGAAGCTGTGAGGTGTCAGTTCACTCTTTAGTTCATGTAGAACACAACCAGGGATATTGTCAGGTCCCATAGAAGCTGTATTCTTGGCCTTGGACAGTGTTGTTTTAAACTATGCAGCAGTAATACTGGGTGCCTGGCAATCTACTGGTACTGTGATTGGTCCTTTGGGGGAGAGTGGGGGGTAAAGTTGCTTCTTCAAGTTGGACTTCATAGTATAGGGTGACTGCAGACTACATAAGAAACTGTGTCAGAATCATGAGATAGTAATAATACTGTTATGAGGCCTTGTCATCATTAAAAAATTCTAGGAAATGCCATTGTGATTACATATGATTACTAGTGATAAGCAAAGATGTGACAGAGTCAAACAAGCATAGTAATATTATTCATGATGTCACCATATGGAAGTCTTAGAGTTGAACTTGGTTAATTATACAAAGTCTGTGCAGTTTAGCAACTTTAACTCAGCTGGAAAGATAACAGAATTAATAGTGCATGGAGATAAACATTGTCATCATTGTAATTATTATAAGCAGTAGTATTATTACAAAACCTGGATGACCATGTGCATGATCTATGCATTTGCGAACTAAACAGTACTTAAATGATCACTACGCCTAGTGAATAGCAGACTATCATGTGATACATGAGTTCATGGGCACACAACATGTGATATGATGTTAGAACTCATAATTGCAGAACTCCCTGTTTCCTCAGATTAGACATGTCAAAGACAGGACTGATACTGCATAGAAGCAGCAGTACAACTGAGGCTAGAGAATAAGATACTATTTTTTTCCCAAAATCTCTTTATTTCAATTTTCTTTTTTCAAATAATAACAACAATACAGTAACTCAAAAACACAAATAAACAATACAAATACCTATCTAAAGAAGACAGACAACAATCTCGTTCCGAGAAAATTATACATATATATATATATATATATATATATATATATATATATATATATATATATATATATATATATATACACATACACAAGAAGTCACTACATCGTCAAGTAAAGTATGAGAATTCTTATGTTTATTTGGTCTCATAAGGGATAGTGAAAAAGAGGATAGTCTATATATAAAGTAAAAATAGAACTTTAACCATTTATTTGTATGTTTAGGGAAAATATCTAGTTACACATATACTAAGAAAAGGGAGAAGATGCAAGACAGACTGGTTATACTACATTCATTTCTTATTTAAAGGTTAGCTTTTCATGACAATTTGTAGGCAAATTTTATTTGTCAAGAATTATATCTAGCAAGTTACCCCAATATTTTTGATAATAGCATTTGTTTTTTGTTCTTGAATAAATTAATTTGTGAGATGAGATGTATTTGATAGTAAGATTGCTAACATTTTCCCATATAATTGGTGAAATGAGATTCCAATTCTTTGTAATAAAGAATTTAATAAGGGCACACATCGTAATAAATACATGTTTTAATATTTTTGGGAGTTTATTGATATTAATGTACAATATAGCTGTCTCCCATGTAAGGGTTGATTTTTCACATCCCATCTTCTCTAATCTTACTCTCAAGGAACACCATAAGTTGTGTATCTTAGTACAGTTCCACATGACATGTAAAATATCAGCTGTTTGATCCGGACAATGGGGACATATAGGCGAAAAGTTAGGATTGAATTTATTTAGAATAAGATACTATGAATTAAGGCACACTGTGTCTTCCATCCTCTTATGTCATCATAATGGATCAGTCCTGTAGACTGTCTCTCTTCAGTAACATTGCTACTAGCAGAACACTGCAGCTGATAGCAAGTCTATCTCTCTTGCAGAAGTACAGTGATCAATGAAAAGCTTCAGGATATAATTATTCAGTCTTGTCTTTGAGTAATACTATACTGACAGTTTGTTTTTATTCTTTTTCTTCAGTATAAATGGTACATCTGATTAGGGCACATGCTTGCACCTTCATTAGAGTTGCCCCATTCCTACTGAAAAGCTTCAGGATATAATTAGTCAGTCTTGCCTTTGAGTAATACTATACTGACAGTTTGTTTTTATTCTTTTTCTTCAGTATAAATGGTACATCTGATTAGGGCACATGCTTGCACCTTCATTAGAGTTGCCCCATTCCTACTGAAAAGCTTCAGGATATAATTATTCAGTCTTGCCTTTGAGTAATACTATACTGACAGTTTATTTTTATTCTTTTTCTTCAGTATAAATGGTACATCTGATTAGGGCACATGCTTGCACTTTCATTAGAGTTGCCCCATTCCTACTGAAAAGCTTCAGGATATAATTAGTCAGTCTTGCCTTTGAGTAATACTATACTGACAGTTTATTTTTATTCTTTTTCTTCAGTATAAATGGTACATCTGATTAGGGCACATGCTTGCACTTTCATTAGAGTTGCCCCATTCCTACTCTTTTCATCTGATTAGGGCACATGCTTGCACTTTCATTAGAGTTGCCCCATTCCTACTCTTTTCATCTGATTAGGGCACATGCTTGCACTTTCATTAGAGTTGCCCCATTCCTACTCTTTTCATCTGATTAGGGCACATGCTTGCACTTTCATTAGAGTTGCCCCATTCCTACTCTTTTCATCTGATTAGGGCACATGCTTGTACTTTCATTAGAGTTGCCCCATTCCTACTCTTTTCATCTGATTAGGGCACATGCTTGCACTTTCATTAGAGTTGCCCCATTCCTACTCTTTTCATCTGATTAGTGCACATGCTTGCACTTTCATTAGAGTTGCCCCATTCCTACTCTTTTCATCTGATTAGGGCACATGCTTGCACTTTCATTAGAGTTGCCCCATTCCTACTCTTTTCATCTGATTAGGGCACATGCTTGCACTTTCATTAGAGTTGCCCCATTCCTACTCTTTTCATCTGATTAGGGCACATGCTTGCACTTTCATTAGAGTTGCCCCATTCCTACTCTTTTCATCTGATTAGGGCACATGCTTGCACTTTCATTAGCGTTGCCCCATTCCTACTCTTTTCATCTGATTAGGGCACATGCTTGCACTTTCATTAGAGTTGCCCCATTCCTACTCTTTTCATCTGATTAGGGCACATACTTGCACTTTCTTTAGAGTTGCCCCATTCCTACTCTTCTCTAATTTGAGTTGCTTTTTTACAGATAAAAGTAATAACGCTTGCTTAGAAATTCTCTAGGTACAACCAGCAAAGTTAACACAGTAAATGTAGCATTTTATATGTTTGCAATGATCACTGGCAAAGATGTGACTGCAATAAGAGATACTTGCAGCTAGGAATAAAGCCATAGCAGTAATTAACGTTGCTTTTTATACCAGTACATCCATCATTATCAAGTATATTTTCTAGCAGTCAGTGACGCATTTTTATATTTTCACATACCTGTTGGACATTCCTAGGTTTAACAAAAACTTTAAAAACATATAGCATGAAAGCTACAGATAGAAACATGGGGGGGGGGGGGTTAATAAATCCTCCAATTAACTTTTTTCACCATGTAGGCATCGTGCTACACTGCTTACATGAAAGTAAGCAGGTTTGCAATCCACTAAGCACTACTGGGTGGCATGCATGTATGCTCCAACATGGGAACTTCCATGGCATGTAAATCACCTCAAAAACAGGTGAGTCTCATGCAAATGAGGCAGGCAGAGCTATCCAGAAAGCAGACAGCAGCCCTGCAGACCCTGTGACAGTGTCCGTAGTATACACGGAAAAATTCTGTGTACACTGTAGATGGACAAAAGGTGCTATAAAAATATAGGTAGATAGACAGAAATGGCATATATGGAATGACACATATATGAGTGAAATTATACTCTGTGTGTTCCAAAAGTTACAGTAAATATGTTAAAATAACATTTTCTTTTAATAATCTGGGCATGTTTGCATGGCACCACAGTGTGTAAACATGCCTTATATAAAAAAAAAACATGGAAAAATCAAAAATTAATATTGTGAGACAGAAATGCAATAAAGGACCCTGTGTGCAGTATCTACAATGGTGCATTGATGCTGTTGCTAATGTGGCAGGGCTTGGAAGCATGTAGTATCCAAGTTGTGAGCATAGATCCCTATGCAAATGGAGTTAGTGACTAGCATAATGGGGTAATTGTGGCCACAGATCCCCTCTGTGTAGGCAGAGAACAATATTAGTGTCCACAGAGAAGGTAGCTTACATCAGGAGAGAGTGTGTCCACTAACTTCTGAGCTAATTGGAGCATAACTGCTCCTGTTTGCATAGTGCACTGCCATGCTAAGTGTGCAAGTATTGGGGGAGCTGTGCAATGACAGCTAAGCATTATTTACTTGTGGGGATGCATTTGTGCAGTGTGCTGCAGTGCTCAAAGTATCAAAAAGGTCAATGATGTATTAATTAGTGTTGATCTTTCCTTAACTTAAACTAGGGCCATTAAATGATGTCAGTGATATACTAGGCAGCTGAATTGCATCATTGGTAGACAATCACACAGTCAGCACCTACAGCAGAGCACTCCAAAGGTTGCATATACCCTACAATCTGATTTTCCCCCACACTCTGCACCATTGGAGTACAGACTTGGGAATTCTAACTGAGATAATGCTAGGGGCTGCTGCAGGTCTGCTACATCTGTATGTGCTAGATGCTGAAGTCAATGCTGCTGGTGCTGCTGACAATAGGCCTAGGCAGAGAAGGAAATTAGTGTTCAGGCCCAGCGTAACCTCCCAGGAGCTACAGTACATGAGCTGGAGATTGTAGCATGCTGCAGGGTGGAAAAGGACATACTACAAGAACTCATTGCGCTCTGCCGCCATCAACTCAGACCCAGAGTCAACAGAGGGGAACCTCTCTAGGTAGAAATAAAGGTATGTATATCCCTTAGGATAATAGCCACCAGTACCTTCCAAAGACTAAATCGGGACATGATGTGGGTCTCACATGCATTAGCATCCAGGGTACTCCACCAGTTCCTGGATGCCATGCTACCACTTGGCAGTGAGCACAATATATTTTCCCCTCACCTCTGAGGCGAGGGCCAGCAATATGCAACACTTCTACCATGTAGCACACTACTCTGAAATACTGGGTGCCATAGATTGCACTCGTGTGCACATCATGGCATGACCTGGAGTCAACCGCAAGGGGTACCACTCCAACTGCCAGGTCATGAGCAATGCCCAGGGCATTATCATGAATGTGTGTGCTGGCAGCCCTGGTAGCTATCACAAAACCCATATCTGGCATGCATTACAGCTGTACCAGATGTTTGCTAGGGGTACATCCCACGTGGCCATTTAGTTGTGGATGCTGGCTATGCATTGGAACTGTGGATGATGACACCCATCAGAAATGCACACCCACCCACTCACTGAAGAAGACCATCATGAGGCACATGCACAAACTAGGAACATTATAAAGCGTGTCTGTGTTGCTGAAGTCATGGTTCCAATGCCTCGATATATCTGTTGGAGCCCTGCAGTACTCTCCAGACACATGTTCACAAATGTTCATGGTATGTGCCATGCTGCACAATATGATGCTGTGGAAGCAGCAGCAGCAGGATCAGCATAGGGAAGGGATCCATAGCCCCCCACCTGTGCCTAGGTCATCACGGCCACACTCACAGGAGGACTCAGAGGAGGAGTCCCCTGATGATGTCCCTGTAAGCAGAAGTATGTGTGCTCAGTACACGCTGGCATTGGCTAAGAGACAATGCGTAGCACATTCACTGGCAACTAAGGGCCCTAGGGATTGACACCATACTCCTAATTACATATATTATATATTAAAATAGCTGATGCCAGGCAGCTCACACAACCTGTACCTATCCATGTATTGGCTGTATACAACTTGCATCACACAGAGTCAGCCCTGAACTACAGTTCTGTCAAGTGCTACATTCTCAAGGTAAGTCTTTAATCTGCACACTAATTGTAAGGATTACTATAATAAGGTATCATATGTATGGATCTGTTGCTGTTATGCAAGTAAAAAATACAGTGGGCTATTTGTCAGATTTAACATCCACATAGGACTAATGATACCCAGACCAGTAGTATGTGTTCCTTAATATTCAGTAGGCCTCATGGATGGAATATTCATGACATCAGGCAAGGGAGACATTAAATGGTGGCCACACATGATATGTGGCAACTGCCTACACAAGCTGATCATGTGCTGTTGTTCCCCCACCCCCAGCACAGCAGTGTACCCATATAACTGCTTTAACAGAAAATCAGCTATGATATATCTCAGGGCTGTAACATAGATAGCACTCACACATTGTATGTCTCTCTTCACGCAGGAAAACAATGTACATATGTATGCTGTTGACTGTGTGATGAATGACCGCTCTCTGTCTAGCAACCTGTGTGGCTCAGTGGACTAGGGAACCTAGCAGGGGTGATGGTGTTGATGGTTCTAATCTGAAATTACTCACATCTTTTGCATGTGAGGTAGTAGTATGTTGGTGTTTTCAAAGAATGTCATACCTCCCAACCTCTTAGTGCAAGAAATCTGGACAAAGCCAAAAAGATTGGGGAGATCAAAGGCCCAAAGATAGGGACACATTTTAAATAATTTGAATTATTAAATTGAATTTTCAACATTTGTTTAAAGACAAAGCAGTACAAGATAAAGGGGATAATTTAACTAGACTAAGTACATATAACCCCCCCACTTCAACATGAAATTTTAAACTTTGAAAAATGTGTCATCAACAGAGTTCGTAGTGAGTATAGGAAAGGAAGAAAAATGAAGAAAATTTTGACAAAGACTGAGGCTGATTTATTAGATAACTTGAGTAAAAATAATAAGATACGAATTATGAAACCTGACAAGGGGGGAGGGTTGGTGGTATTGGACAAATGGGACTACATTAAGAGGATGAAAGATATTTTGGATACTGAGGAACATTACAGTTTGGTAACCAGGAATGAAATTAATATTTCATATAGAAAAATTGACTTAATTTTAGATGATAATTTACTTACAGGTATGATAGACACTAAATTATATAATTTTTTAAAAGTACCCAAACCTGTGATACCTGCTATCTTTGGTATACCCAAAATCCACAAATCCTGGTCTGACCCCCCCCCCCATTGAGGCCTATCGTAGCTTCTCAGGGATCAAAAACACAGCCTTTAGCAATCTACGTTGACACAAAAGTTAAAAAATTTTATAACAAATACAATCATATTTTAGTAGATTCTTTGGATTTTTTGCAAAAAATTGGGAGAAGCATTTATACCGATGAAACTCTTTTTATCACTATTGATGTGAAGGATTTGTTTTCTGTCATCCCTCAGGTCTTAGGTTTAGAATGATTTGAGGACATGTTGCAGGAAATGAATATTTTAACAGTTGGAGAATTTAGATTGGTTTTAGAAAGCATGGAATTGGTTTTAAAATATAATTATATGTACTTTGAGGGTGATTACTACCTCCAAAAGGACGGAATTGCCATGGGTTCAGCCTGTGCCCCAGCATTTGCCAATATAGTAATGCTGTTTTGGGAGAAGAACTATGTTTTAAATTCTATTTATAGTCAATACATTGGCCAATATTTTCATTTTTTAGACAATATTTTTGTCCTATGGATAGGATCTTTCAATATGGTGAATGAATTTATTAGTTACATTAATCAGACAACTTCATTCTTGCAATTCACATATGAAGTTGGGAGAAATGAAATTCACTATTTGGATATAAACTTGAGTAAGGATCATGACAATAAGTGTTACAAATCAAACATTTTTAGAAAGGAACACTACTCTAATGCGTATCTACACTTTGATAGCGATCATCTTTACCAACTTAAAAAGAATATTATAAAAGGACAGATGATTAGGATGGCTAGAATGATTTCAGATGAGACAGAATTTTTGAACAAAATTAATAATATAGAGAAAATGTTTATGGACAGAGGATATCCTATGGATTTTATTAGCCCAATTAAGGAATATGTAACAGCAGGGAGAGGTGTTAAATATACTCCATTATTGGTTAAGGATGGTGTGCTAGTTTTTGAAGTAAATTCAGTACTTAATATTGACATTAATATTGATGCAAATACAGCATTTAATACCAATTATATCAATGAAAATGTCAATACTGTGGAAAGTAGGAATAATAGTTTGAATACACAGGAAAGACTTAAGGAGGGGTTACACCATATTTGACCCTTACTTACCACCAGGGTATAGGTTGGTTGAAAAAAAGTATACATGAAACATGGGAAATGTTCAAAAACATGGCAGTGAGAACGGATGTCTTTCAAAATAAGATTAAATTTAGCTTCAGAAGAAATAGGAATATTAAGAATATTATAGAGAAGGTTAAAAGTAGTAGTTGTGGAAGTACTAAAAAGCATGGGAGTTTTGCATGTGGTAGATGTGCACAATATTGTTACATAGCTGGATTGAAAGAGGTTAGAATTTCAAATTTGCAAATTACACTCAAAGCTAAGAAATATTATAGTTGTTATTCAAGAGGGGTGGTATATTTCTTTTTCTGTAAAGCTTGTGATTGTTATTATATTGGGAAAACAGAACGCCACCTCAGATCTAGAATATATGAGCACATGAGAGACATCAATAAACGCAATGACAACAATGCCCTTTACAGACATGCTTTGACTTGCACACAAGCTGACTTTAAGTTCTGGGTATTGGAGGAAATTGCCTACCCAGAAAGAGGAAGGGATTGGGAGACACGTTTGGAATACAAAGAAATGATATGGCAACTAAGGTTAGATGCTTGTGGTAGCAAAGGACTCAATGACCACATTTCTATTAGTCCGGCATTAAAAGTATTAGCAGGTGACCCTAAGAGACACATTAGATGAAATTTAATTAATTAATTATTCATTTAATTAATTTCAATAAACATTCAGTTTTATCGAGTTTTTCATTACTTAATATTCAATATTTAATATTTAATATTCAATATTTTAACATTTAATATTTAATATTTTACATAAATACATATATTATACAAACATATATATTATATACATATTTTTTACACATACATTTTTTATAAAATAAGTTTTATTCACTTATTTACATTTTCATATATTTTCATATATTTTTATATATATATACCAATCTATACTCCTCATTATTCATTTACATATATATATATATATATATATATATATATATATATATATATATATATATATATATATATATACATATATGTTCACACATATTTTTTATTCTACTCTATGTTGTGTTTTGAACATTTATACAACTACTTATGTCTAATATATTTATGTTAATATTTCATATATACATGATACATCATTTTTAGACTGTATTTATATTTATATGTATACTTATATTTACATTCATATTTTATATATATATATATTTCAGGTTGTATATATCTATATTCAAAATCTGAAGTAATTTATTTGGAGGAAAACACTGCAGTATTTTGTGACATTTATGACAGCAGTGGACCTAAGACCTTTAGGGGATCTGTGAAAAAGTTTTTTATGTCTGGATTCCTTATGTCTGCACTTTTTTATATCTGGATTACTTATGGCTGCATTTTTTATGCCTGAATTTCTCATGTCTGTACTTTTTATGTCTGTATTTTTTATACCTGCATTTTTTTATATTTGCATTTTTCATGCATGCATTTTTATGTTCGCATATGTTTTATTGTTGACTTCTTATCGATTCACATATACATAAATATATATACATTTTTAAGTTTTTTATACAATGAAGTTTTGTAAAGTGATATTTTAGTATTCAGAAGCGACAATTTGTTTAAACAGTTAGGCTTTGTGAGGTCTGTTTATTTATTTCTCTGTATTAAAGTATTCAGTCAGCCCCAGTTAAGAAGAGGAAAGTAATATAGATCAGTCATTCGTACAATTTCATTTCAATTTATATAATCAATTATGTCAATTTCTGTGGACCAATGAGTGAGAATTATTTGTTATAAAAGAATAAGTTAGTTTATACGGTAACAGGATTCTGAAGAAGTCTCAGTGATTGATGAGATGAAAGCGCTAAGTCTGTTACCTATTTTATTATTTTTTTATGTTAAATAAACATCAGTTCAATTCTATCACTCTGTGGTCGTAATTGGAATGCAAAGACAACGTGATTGTGGTTACTGGACAGCCTTTATTGTGTTGGAGCAGCGTTGAGACAAATTTTAAATACTTGTCACATAAATCTAGACAGTTGCTGGAATTAAAGGTGTTGCATTAGTACATATTTTTTGAAGAATATAAAGTCTGACACACAATTGTTTATCTATAGTTATCTATAGTTAGTAGACTGTATTGATCTCAACATTCAGTAAAGCATTGAAGACCACAAATTTGTGAGGAACAGACCAGACATATGAGGCAAAATTCTGAACATTCTATGAAAATCAGGACAGTTGAGAGGTTTGCATACTGACAGTCTGTGGTATAACATTACCAACCTCAGTCACATATTAAGTACAGCAAACAGCTGGGGAATGCTGTGGACATTTTGAGTGAAAGTGTAGTACAGCAGAAATAGTGGAGGATGTTAATGTCTGTAACATACAAAATCCCAGACTGGAATACAGGTAGCTGTGGCCTGCAGTCACATTATAAGTACTGACAGTCCCATTGGCATGCCTGTATACCTAGTAAAAATGAGCGCAATTCTGTAGGCCCTTCATTGAAATGTCTATACATACAGACATATACGTATACATATCCGTCTGTCAGTATCTCTCTCTCATATGCATAACATATCTATTGCTATATATATGTTTCCTAAGACACTCTTGTAAATAGTTTTGTTGCATTTTGGTTTGATGTGTTCTGGTTTTGTTCTTTTTTTTGGTATGGCTGATTAAATTAACATGTATGAATTTAATTCTATTTAACATGTAATATGAATTCAAAAAAAATTAAATAAAAATATCTGAGGGATAAAAAAGAAAAAATGTTAAGCTTAATCAAATATTCATACAAAGAATATCTGAAATCACATATTCTTCTTGTCATGTTAATAACTGTGGTTCAAAACTAGCCTGAGGTGATCTTTCAAAAAATAGTTTCAAGTTAAGCCCTGTCCTAAGGCATTCAATCGGAGAAGGCAGTAAATGTCCTCACTATGAGAATATTCTACTTTGTTACTTATGAAGTAAACACTAGATCTGGGTCAGGATACCTGGACTACAATAAAAAGAGACAGGCAAGCAACTGTGGATGTATCTTTAATTGGTAACTCAAGGAAGTAAGCCTGTGTCAACCACTCCCTGAAACCTGCTGTTGGAAAATAGAAATAAGTAACAAGTTTTTGCTTTAAGGCCATGCATATTAATATGGGGAAGTTTGTTTTGTGATTGTACTACACTGAGGACGCCAGGGGGCGAAACTGCCTTGTGTTGGTGTTGTTGAATGCTTACTACCCACCAAGTTGTGAAGACATCTATATTTATGGAAGGATAAATATACTTTAAAAGTGACCAGCTGGACTTTCTTTTGGGTAACTATATATATATATATATATATATATATATATATATATGTATATAAATATATATATATATATATATATATATATATAAATAAATGCCTAGAATCTGAAATCTACAGTATATTATAGTGGTTGACACATATCTGGTGCAAAAACAAAACAGAAAATAACATTTTTGATTTCATGGATTGTAATAAATATTTATAACAGAGGCTTGGGTTGTTCTGCCAGTATAAACCAAAAACTCTTTGAATTTTGAAGATGTCAGTAAAGCATTAACATGAATGTGTACACATCTATACATGTAATGAAAAATCTACTGGTCAAAATACATATATGCCATCATTTCAACAACTGGAATTTAAAAACAGTATTAATTAAATGCTATGGAGGACAACTTTTATTACATAATAAAAATATTCACAGAATTTGGATTGTGACTGAGATCCATTAGATACAATGTGAAAAATGCTATTAATAACCAAAACATCAAGAAGTGAATTTGGTATAAATTGCATTTATATGTATTCTTCACACATGTTTATACTTATTTAAGTATTTTGCAAAATAAATTAAACTGTTCAGATTTATGGTCAACACCAGTCAGCAGTTGGCCAAAAAGTGATGGCACATGCCAAAAAAATGGTGGAAAATATTATATATTGTCCTGAGTTTGAAAAATGTCTATTCTTATACTGAAGGCTTGTCTTAGACAGTTTCTACATCATGCTGAACCTTTCTGGTTCATAGACCCCTCTAGCACTGTTGTTCTTGCAGGGGGCTCAGTGCAATGAGTAGTTTGTCAGAAAAAACACAAGTTAATGCATTACACTAGGAGACTGTCTAAAGCTAATTAGCCATGCTTTACCCTGGAAATGTTAATGATTCCTGATTTATTCAGCTGAGAGACTCATTGAGCCACTTAACTAAATACAATTTTACTCTAGGAGAAGAAGTGACTACCATCACAACACTGTGGTCACCTATTCACTCCCATATGAATACTCATGGTGGAGGTAAGTTGATTGAAAATGTGGGGTGAAAAGTGTGTGTGTGTGTGTGTGTGTGTGTGTGTGTGTGTGTGTGTGTGTGTGTGTGTGTGTGTGTGTGTGTGTGACTGTGCATTTGTGTCTGTAGTCTCATGAATGAGGCTATAAAACTGTGTGTGTGTGTGTGTGTGTGTGTGTGTGTGTGTGTGTGTGTGGTTGACTGTGTGTGTGTGTGTGTGTATGTGTGGGGGGGGTTGCATGTGTGTGTGGGGGGGTTGTGTGTGCATGTGTGTGTGTGTGTCATACAAGAGGTTTAGGATAAGTAGAGAATCGAGAGTCTGGATGTATTTTGTGTATGTGTGTGTTTGTGTATGTGAGCTTATGAGCTTATGGGTGAGTATTTCTTCCAGTGTGATCAAGGTGGCCTTGTTTGTTGATGAGTGCATGTGGGTGAGCATCCTGGAATGTTTGTGAGTCAGTGTGTGTGTACATGGATGTCTAAATGTGTGTGCGTGTGTGTGTGTGTGTGTGTGTGTGTGTGTGTGTGTGTGTGTGTGTGTGTGTGTGTGTGTGTGGGTGGGTGTGGTTGCGCGTGTGTGTCTATGTGACTGCATTTAGGAGGGTGACTTTGCTAAAGTGATACATGGGTCAGTAGGGAAAACAATAATGCAGTCAAGTCTGAAAGTGTTAGTGTGTGATTCAGAGACATAGTAATGAGCTGATAATGAAATCTTTTCACTGTGGATACTTTTGTCTATGAATCACATTTTTGCACCATTGAGCTAACTGGTAAATCCATGTCGAGTAATAAGTGTGAACAGTGAGCCTTTTTTGAATCCTAGGTTTGGTATCCAATTATACTTTTTCTTGGATTTAAAGACATACATGATTGTGTATTTTGTTATGCATTTAGAATTTATAACTGCTTTCTTTTAATAATATTGAACTCTTTGCACTAATATATATTTGTTTACTATTGCCATGCTTTTGCCTTTTTGATGAGATGAATTACCTCACAAATGAAGAGAAATGTGTGTGAACTTTAACGTCTGTTTTTAAAGTAAAGACAGATTCTGTTTGTGTTGGAAATCTAGTTAAACCCCACAGCAGGCATTGAACCTGAGTTATTGTTTTCTTTTTCTTACTTTTATCTGATATTGCAGTTTGGCCTTTGAAACCTTCTGTGACCTCCACAGAGTATGCTAACCCAGAGGTTATGTTGTCTTTTGTTTTGATTTTTTGTTGCCCGGGACTGTTATTAGGATGTGTGGCATTCTAACTTTTGTGGAAAGTTAAATTAAGGATTTCTGGATCAGAGGTGTTCGCACTTTCTTTTTTTTTTTTTTTTTTGAAATGTGAGTTATCTGCATGTAACAAGTGGAAGCAAGAGATACAGCAGATGTATTTAGAGAATTGTTGTCATCAGTATATCCCATAGTAGATGTGCACTGTGGGAGCAATAATGCCCTCTAGGGTGTGTTTATGTGTTGTTAACACCCGCCCTGGGGTGTTATGAGGCCTGACACTACAGGCAGAGGGCCTCTACACCCATGGAAGGGTGTTAATTACACATTAACAGACACGCTGGAGGATATTATTGCACTTAGAGAATGTACTCTCTGTAAAATTGTTGTGTTTTACTTGCTTATTTATTTTTTGAGTACTATATATTTTTTGTATATTAATGTAAAATAGTTCCTCTGCCTACTGTTTTAAACCTGTTGTAGTATATGTTAATTATGTTGGCGGAAGCATTTTACATCAAACATATATAAAAAATAATACAGTGTTTATAAAAACAATAAGCAAGTGAAACAACAATTTTACATACAGCCCATTCTCTCTCCCATACACAGTCTCTTCTGCTTTCACACACATACATATTCATATACAGTCTCGTCTGCTTTCATACACACATTCACTCATACAAGATTGATCTTACCCTCTTTCTTAGTCTCATACAGTCTCCAGCTGCTTTCATACACAAATGCAGTCTCCTCTGCTTACATACATGCATTCACTCACACATCAGTCTCACTTTCTCTCTCACTCTCTCTCTGTCAAATACATAGACACACACGCGCACACACACACACACACACACACACACACACACACACACACACACACACACACACACACACACACACACACACACAGTCTCTCTGCTTTCATGCACACATTCATGCGCACATGCAGACAGAAACATAAACATACGCTTTTCTTTTTCGCTTGATCGATCACTCTCTCACTCTCTCTTACTCTCATACACACTTACAATCTCACAGACATGCTTTACTTTAATTTTTTTTTATTTTACATTCACTAAACAGCAAAAATGCTGTTTAGCGAGTGTAAAATAATGTCACTCACTCTCACTTTCACTGACATGCTCACATACACTCAAACACAGACATAAACACACACACACACACACACACACACACACACACACACACACACACACACACACACGCACACACCAGTTTGTTATCTTCTTTTTTATATTTTACACTTGATAAAGACCCAGAGCACTGCTTAGTGAGCGTAAAATAATGGTGGCCATTCCGTTTTCTCAGTCCGAGCTCCATGGCAGCTTGATATGCTGCTGTGAAGTATCGAACTCATTTTTCAGCGGGTATTTCTTGTACATTAATACCCTTTTGGAGAATGCTCATTCTCCAGTCAGGGTATTTATGTACAATAAACCCAATGTCTAATCTAATTTATTTTCCTGTGTGACTGAAATACTACCTTGCATTTACAATCATTATTTTTTTAAAAGTAAAGGGCTTTCATGTGTTCATTTATTAAATTCTAGTAATTGATATCTTATTTTGCTAAAGAAGTGCATCATTACAGCCCTTGGCTTGACATGGACATTAGAATTCAATGTTACTTGAACCATTGTAAGATTTGTCAGTAATTGTGATCTTGGAATGGGATTAGAAATCTGATTGGTGGTAGCATATCATGAAGACTGGAAAATTGTGCTGTCACTGGAGAGGTATCTCTAGGCCCTGCTTGAAAGCATTGTGATTATATGCTTATGAAAAACAGTTTGGCTAAGTCTCAATTGCTGCTCATAAGTTTGCACTGTAAGGCAATAGCTAAGAGCAATGAAGAATAAATCATTGGTGTCAGCACTATAGCTGGCAGTGTAAAGCTTATTTGGGTGAAAAAGTTGTCATTTATAAGATAAGGATGGAGAGGACATTTACGATAAACTCTTAAATAAATCTTCCCTTGAATACTTAACTGGTGGCAGTGGTGTTAGTCTGGGACTTCTAGTCCTGCACCTTATATTATTTTGTGATAACAGTGGAGTTCATCCCCCATATATCTATGGTAACTGCAGTGTGGAAACCAAAGCCCATACCCCTGTATATTGCATATTTGTTGGCAGTGTGGATATTTATCAACTTGACTTTCATTCCTTTCCAAACTGTCTGTCTGGTCATCACATCAACATGTGTGTAGATCTTGCAGCCACAAGATGAAACATACAGCAGTAAACAGAGCAGTTAGAACCCTGCCAAGGTGAGCTATGGAAAACATGAGTTGTTGGTTTCATAGCTAGTGAATGACTGTAAATCAAAAGGGATAGTTACAGTGTTTGAATAAGGACAACGTAACAGTCACTTTTCTGCAGTCAAAACTTAATCTGCTGAACATGGAGAGAGAGTGCAACATGGGATGTGCAACATGTGGAATAAGGACCATCCAATGTGCCCCTGGATGATCCTAAAGTGCAGACAGAGTTAGCAAGACTAGAGTTTGGAGTGAATTAGATACTGGAAGCAGTCAAGAGAATAAGCAGCTTGCAGCCACTGAGAGAGAGGAGCAACACAGTGTAGTTGCAGAGAATGATGCTAAATGATTTCCTCAATATAAAGTGGATTATGATATTTTGATGGGTTTATTTTGGTATTTGAAAGAGTGTGTAATCATCTCTAAAGGAACAAATGGCAAAATGTAGTGTTTTTAACTCCTCTGCTCACAGGTAAAGTTATGTGTGTTATTATCATCATGTCTGATGCTGATAGTATTAATTACAGTAAGTGCATCCTTTCAAAATGTTTCATACAAGTACCTGAATCTCATAGAAAAAGCATGGAGAACACAAAAGACATTTTGAAGATATTATCAGTGCATAGCTCTTAACCTCTTAGCACAAAAAAAAATCTGGATAAAGCCAAAAATAATGAGGGGACAAAGCCCCAAAAAAGGGACAAATTTTAAATACTGCTATTAGAAAGTTGCTAGAATAAAAGGTCTTGTGTTACCATGTATTTTCTGAAGGATATGAACTCAGAAACTCAAATGCCTGTCATTATATAGTGAATTGAATCCTCACCAATTTGCCACCAAAATCCAGAAAACCACAAATTTTATGATGAGCAGACTAAATATACAAATCAAAAATCTGGGCACTCTGCAAAAATCTGAACAGTTAAGATGTATGCTTCAGTGATATCATTGATGAAATATGCAATTACCTTCATAGGTTGGTGAATGGATTTCATCATCCTTTTGAAATACTGAAATAACTTATAATTAGAAAATAAACACTTAATACTTCGTTTGAAGATCTGAAGAGAAGATCTGGTTGACAGAAGGGAAATGTGCACCAGGTGAAGATATAGCTAAAGTGGGTCACCACTTCTTAGCAGCAATGTGTGAATGGAAAAGCATGGTTTACCTAACACTGCACTCAGGCATAAGGCATCTCTTGGGGACAGTTTAAGCCATCACATTAAGTTTGCTAGGCAAAGAAGGGTGTAACTGCTTCCAGTGCACACTAAGGTCCTCAGAATAAATATTTCCAATGTAATCAAGTGTGATGATTCACTCTACTTGTCCGCACAGACATAGTGAAGAAAAATGGTCATGCAAGGAATCTAGCCAAGAGAATACTATGGTAGTCATAGGGGTCTTGAAAATGCATTTCATCCAGATTATCAAAATGGCCTGTACAATATGCAAATAAAGGTCACAGAAAACTTTGTTAAAATACTGCACAGTAAGTATTGTTAAGCATGCAGTAGTTAGATAAGAATATTATTGGCTGGACAGACCAATCCATTTAGAGCTATGTTCATGATTCTCTTTTCCAGTGCATTGGGCCTGGTGTTATTTTGACTTGGAGTAGGGGCATATATATATATATATATATTTATGGAAGATGTATTGACTGGAAATTACTTTGATGATAAGGTACCCAGTATTCATGTAAGTATGCAAAGCCAGACAAGAAGACAAGCACATGGACAAAAGATAAGGAGGAGGAGATGCATTCAGTGCACAGAACTCCAATAAATAATGGTGATATGTTTATTTAAGGACAAGAGCTAAGAGTTAACGGCAGGAAACCTGAATCAAAGACAAAGTTGTCGGAAGATGATGGATGTTATCAAAAGATGGCTACTCCAAGGAAAGGGATAGTTGGTAGCTGTAAGAATGAGCCTGTGCTAGAGTTGTGAAAGGAATGCAGACTTCTTATTGAGGAATCAGGTACATCTCTTGGACCGCACCTTGCAATCCTTGATGGAGGTTACAAAGAAGGGTTCTTACTTACAAGAATATAGGGAGTCTGAATACTAGGGCAAGGGGTTATTGTGCATAAAACAGACATTCACATGAGAACCAGATGGAGGAGAGATACAGCAGTTGCTAGTCTCACATCTCTGCCATCAGAGATATATGGCCATAACCCATGATATTTCTTTATCAGGCCAGCTAGGCATAAAGGTACGAAGAAGGGGCATAGTTTTTATTTTATTTTTTTTATTTCGGTATTCAAACCATGTGACGTGAGCAAAACAAAATGAATGATAAAGCAGCAAACAAATTTAATGTTTCTTTTTTGACTTTGCATTTATTCAAGAGTCAGTCAGATGTTAGCCACAGAAACTGTGATATTTCCTAGCACTCCAAACACTACAGATAAGAGGCATAGCTTGAGAGTGTTTGATTATGCAATGATGTGCATTAAAACAGCGCCATTTTCATCTATTAAGGAAGAAGAGGCGGCAGACGCTTCATTAGAAATTTTCAACAGGATTGGTTTTACTGAGAGCTACTTGTGGACAGAGGATTACAAGTTCCTACTAGCGAAGAGCAAATGAGACCATGAAGAAGCTCCATTACATCACCTAGTACTAATGAGAGACTAACAAAGCACCCCATTAAGAGATCACATACCCCGGACAAAATAATGTGATCATCCCTGAGTCATTCAGACTGGTTTTAAATATTATTAAAGAAGTATTCTACTAACTTTACTTCAAACCTGCTGTCCTGCTTGTGGAATCACTTTGGAGTAGAGCAAATGAATGGTCTGATGGAGAGAGCTAACCACTTTTAATACCATGCTGACAGTATATGCTGATCTGTCTAAATAGGACTATGGCAGTCATCTGCCCTATCACTCTTGGAATACAGAAAGGTGCCCATGGATTGCACATAATGTTCACCATTTGAGCTATTTTGTGGCTATATGGTGAGTGGGTCTGCACACATAACACTTGATAAGATGGAGGTGGAGATGCTTTCCACAAAATGCCTAGTGTGGAGTACATATTGAATTCCAAAAATAAACCTAATAATTTTATAGGCATAGAATAACAGTAGCTAAGCCTAGCACATCAAGAGGAAATGTTCCGGTACAGCAGAAAAGGGAGAGCATGAAAACATATTACAAAAAAAAAAAAAAAAAGAAAAAAGAAAATGGTTCTTATTCTTGTTTTCTAAAATACGTAGTGGTAACTGTTGTGGGAAAAGTATGTCATGTTGGTTTTATGATGGAGTTGCTGGGTAGGAAATAGAAACATTCATTGGTACTTACCACTTTGTATTTCTTCCTTGCTGAGGGAAGCAGGAGGAAATAATATGGGATTTTGTAGCAGTCCTGCAGTGAAGTGCAGTCTGACACATCAGTGAATGAGGTAGGTCTGTCTTAGCTTTCTCTTTCCCAGGTTCATGAAGTCTGAGTGGTATTATAATGCACTGGAATAATATTCATTGCCAACCCTGGGAGTACTCTACTGAAGAAGTACCATGTAAAATGAGTGGCCAGTCAAACAGACTTCTTACAAGGTAACAAACCAAGTTAAGCAAATTGTGTTAGAAGAGCTACACACGTGAAATCCAAGAATACAGTCATCTCTGTGCTTCACCAGTAGTGATGGTTCTGAAAAGGGATTGGGAGCATGCGATTACATGTAGACTTTAGAAAAGTGAACAGTCACTAAGAATCAGGTACTTCATCTTGAGAAGATAAGAGGATTTGGAGGTGATGGGATGGGCTATGTACATGACAACAACAGATCTGACAATATATTATTGTCAGGTACCCCTAACATCTAGAGTAAGGGAGATGTCAGCTTTTCTCACCCCATATGAATTTCATGACATCAACAAGATGTCCTTTGAGATGAAAAGTGCTCCAATGTGAGCTGAGTATTCATTGTATTTTATTTATTTTTCACAAAGTTTCCTTTACCTACTGTTACTGCTTTAAAAAAGGGAGGGTGTATGTGTTGTGAGAAAGATAGTGATTGACTTGCTATTTAAGAAAGTGTTCCAGTGAGTGTCCATGAGCTGAGAAGCCATACATCATGTACATGACAGCTACAGGAGACACAGGAGTGCAGTAGAGATTTTGGACCTCTCTTGAAACTTTGCATATTAATTCATTTTAAATAGTTAGATTAACACGTTTGTGGCTGCAGTCATTGATTAATGAAAAATAACTTTTCAGTGCGTTCATTAACTCATATATATCACACTCCCACAGAATTTAGTTAACTTTGATACAAGCAAGTATGCTAATTGTGCTGCGCTGACTAATTTATCTATGGAATTGGAGGGCTTAAGGACGGAGATCTTGTCACAAATGGATGAGTCTGACAAAGTCAAGGCAATTACAGAGGTTGTTCTGACTTTTTTGGGTTCTCAGATGGATACTAATTCCCTTAAGATGAATAATAATCCCAGTTACAACATGGACATGATGGAGAATCATGTATTTTTGTTTAGAAAACCACTCAGAGTGGATATCAGTTTATTAAGCAACATACTACCTCTGTTGAAGGAACCTTGATGCAGATTGAATTTGATTTTCAGGTAAAGGCAGAAGACACTAACCTAAGGAAGAGAAGAAAAGATAATAGTGATGGTGATAACATTAGCCAGTTTGAGTTATCTTTCAACAAATGCAGTAGGAAAGAAGCAGTTGGAGGTAACTTTTAAGCCAACATGGAAAATATGGGGGTAAAGGTGAACCAGCCTACTGGTTTGCTAGTTATAGGAAAGTCAATGATTAGGAAATGCATTAGAGCATTTGTTAGTATTAACAGAGAAAATCTGACAGTATCTTGTTTAGGAGGATGTAAGCTGTAAGATATTTATGTAGCTGTGGTCACAATGACAGAGAAAATATCTACTTATAGCTCAGGAGTGAATGACCTGTCAGAGACCCCTCTTTTTCACATGCACAGGATGGTTGAATGTATTTGAGAGGTTTGTTGAAAAAAACAAATCAGCTCTTCTTTTTCAGAAATCCTGTCCTTACCAGCTTTATGAATGATCAATTCACAAATGCATTGTTGTTCAGTAACTGGCTACATAATTAGTGTATTAATTTATTGGATAATTTTGGGAATAACATAAACCTAACTGGGCATAAAAGGTATCATTTGAATTATTTAGGTGGTAAATTGTTAAGTTAGAAATTGGCCAATACTGTGAAACTTTTTTATGGATTTTGCCCAGGAACTAATGTTAGTGATAGTCATGCTAGACACTCCAGGTTACTAACTAACTCACTCCACCCTCCTCCACCCAGAAAACGGCTCATCTATGAGCAATATCATCCAACCCTACACAACTAGCAGGTTGCTAAGGTCAACCAATAAAACACTCCTGAAGGTCAGTAGGTCTAACAACACATACAGTGACTCCCTATTTCCTCATGAAATTGCCAAGACATGGAACAGCATACCACAATACATTATCAATACTGAAAGCACATCCAAATTCAAACAACTACTAAGAGAACACTTCAAGCAAACATGGCTATGCTCCTGTAGTAGACCCAATTAATCTTTGCATATACATCCGTACAAGTCCGCCATTAAACAGATCCTGTTACCTCATCCACTTTTCTTCCCACTTCCATCCCCTACCAATCACTATATTTAAAAAAAACTCCCTCATCTATTACCCTCCCACTCCTACACTCTCCTGATCTCATATCCTAATCTCAAATCTAACCTCATATTCTCACCTGCTTCCATAACTTAACCTTAACCCAGCATGATATTCTCTAGCTACAGATTTTATTTCCTAATAAATCATACTGTACGTATTACATTTCTACCATTCTTTAATGTCAAAACTATTGTATGCAGGTCTAACCTGCAATATTTTAAATACCAACTGTCATTATATATCTGTGAACAATTACCTAGATATACTAACACCATGCATATGACTGTAAATTGTGTGCATGTCTAGCTACCAATTGTCATTATATGTCTGTGAACAATTACCTAGATATATTAGTATCATGTATATGTTTGTGAACATTTGTGAAGCTTTGTTAATAGTAGTAAAAGTTTGTAACTATGGAGCTTTTCTTCCCAGGCCACCACTGAAAATGCGTCTGCTTAGACCCAGTCAGACTTTCCCTGTATGAATGAAAATAAATAAATAAATATTGAAACAATCTGATTGGAATAATTATTTGTACAGGAGCATAGGAATACAGCTTCTTGAATTCCAATCATTTAGCTGTATGAGAAAAAAAAAAACTGGACAGGAAGCTGAATGGTTATTTTTGTGTCCCAATGATTAAACGTTAGGATGCTGGAAGTGAATCAGAATTTAGAATTGATTCTTTTGGAAGTACAAGTTGATGCCTTTGTTTTTCCATTACACTTGTTAGCTTGTTATAAAATCTCTGCATTATCTAGTGTTAATCAACTATGGTATATTGATGGTTTAGCTAAGTTCATGACTTATGATATCCTAATAAAATTAGGGGATTTTAACTTTCAGAGGATTAGTTGGTCCAATGGCACAACAGTATTTTGGAGGATGAATTTTGTGATCAGTATATGCTACATAACTCAAATGATTGATTTTTCTATTAGAGCAAAAAATATTTTTGATCTTTTACTTATAAGTATTCCAAATAAGATTTCTGAGAGCAATCAGTTGTGTCTCTTAGGTAACCAGGATAATTTAGCTTTTGAATTCAATATAGCAACTAAAGCTGTTATTTGTAAGAACCAGCAAAAGAGGATATTTGATAACTTCAAGTTATATGATATGAATATTTTTAATCAAATAAATTCTATGGAATTACATTTTTCTGAGATAAATAATGTAGTGAATAATTGGAAAGACTTTGAAAACATGTGAAGTTCGAAAACTACTCCTCCATGATTGAATTTTGGTCATTCTAAAACTTCTGAAAACATAAGAAAAGCAGGCTTTGTCAGGCATATGAGTGAAAATTTAAAACAGGCTAATGACTTAGTTTCCAGAAGGTTAAATATGTCTCTGAGATTAGTAGCCCTTCTTCTAAGAAACGTTACACATATGTTAGATACATTAGGAATAAAGCTATATCTTTTGGACCAATCACTGTCTGAGGTGAAGTGTTGAATGACAGAGAATTATTTGTGAAATTGTACAGTGAACATTTCCTGGTAGATGATGTTTCACCACCTGACAAAGTTTCTAATATAAGAATCTTAATAGATGAGAACTGTATATGCTCAGTTTTTAATTTAACCTTTGAGTGTGCATCTTTGAGCTATATTAAACACGGTAGTGGCATAGGACTGGACAACATTCCAGAAATTTTCTGAGCATTTTGGAGTAAATACATCTATGCTATTATTTTTCAATTTTTAATAATGTGTTACACTCAGGCACTATCCCTGTTAGTTAGAAAATTGTGGACATAACTCCAATCCACAAGGTAGGTCCTACAGACAATATATGTAATTATAGACCTATCTATCTTCTTCACTTATAAAGAAGGGTTTAGAGAGGTGTCTACTTTCACTTCTTAATCATGATTTTTCAGGTATGTTTAATGGACCTTATAGTTTCATAGTTTAGTACTAGGCTATCTGCCCTGGGGCATTTGTAAGCCTAGCCATAGTGATGTGGCTTTTGCCACCCCATGAAATGGTACAAAAATGTACAGAATAAATTTAGAATACTGCGCCTCTGTCTAGTAGTGACACAATGAAGGTCCCCTTATATAATAGAATTAGTTTACTGTGCCCCTGTCTAGCAGTGACACAGATGTGACCCCTGGGGTAAACTTACGATCTCCCATCCACTCATCAAGATTTCTCTTGAAGAGAGTCAGTGAGGGGCTCTGCCTACTATGAACTGGGATCTTGTTCCAAAGCATGGGAAGCCTCTGGGTTATGAATCTATCCCTCCAGCATGTCCTATTCATACTTGTGCCGAGGTTTAAGTCTTTAGCTCTCCTGGTCCTGATGGATTTGTATTTTTTGAGATGGAGCATGTCCATCAGATCCTGATTGGACATGGCCTTGTACGTCAGGCAGAGATCACCTCTGAGCTACTGAATAGAGCTGAAGTTTCTTTAGTCTGGCAGAATAAGACATATGTTGAAGACCCTTGATCCTCTTGGTGAGGTACTTTTGTGGTCTCTCCAGTTGTTGCAAATGCCGGGTGAGGTACATACCAAATGGGGCATTGTACTCAATCATGGGTCTGATGAGGGAGGAGTATAGGGGTACAATGACATCCTTGGATCTGGATGTGAATCCCTTCATGATGAGGTGTGCAAGGTAGAATGTTTTTCTAACCACTTTGGCAACGTGGGTGTCAAATGAGAGGTCGCTGTTGACTTGGGTCCCTAGGTCTCTGATTACTTTTTCCGTACTCAGTGGGTTGCTGTCTATGTGATAATTTGTGGGTACTTTGTTTTTCCCAAAGGGGATGACTATACATTTTTTGGCATTTAGTTTAAGGCCGTGACTCCGGCACCAGTTGTCCATTTCTGTGAGGCCTTTTTGTAGGATGTATGTGTCCGCTAGTGTATCGACTATGGCGCCTAGTTTGCAGTCATCTGCGAACTTTGTCAGGCACAACCCTCCCATGTTTGCTTTAACATCTGAGAAATAAATGCCGAACAAGAGGGGTCCCAGGACAGACCCCTGTGAGATACCACTTGTGACTGGCTTTGAGTCTGATATTGCTCTTTGATAAAACAAATTCTGCCTTTATTAGTCTAGTTGAATTTTACAATCCAGTGACAACTGCCTTTTACATGTGCATGTTTTTAGTGGTGGTCTATATGGATTTGTCCAAGGCTTTTGACAGTGTCCTACATTTTGCTATTGTAGACCCCATCCTCAAGCATAAAATTAATCCATATATTGTCCATTGGGTGGAAAATTGGCTTCTTGGTATACTGCATATAGTAAGGATAGGTGATTTCACATTCAGCTGGCTCAAAGTGAATAAAGGTGTTTTGTTTGACCTGGTATTTTCATTCAGTCCTAAGATATGAAAAGTCTGGTTGGCCAAGCATTTGGATGATATCAAATTACATTATATTATTAAGTCCATAGATGATATTGACTATTTCAAAACATATGAGTTCCATGGCAGAATGGGTAGATGTAATTGGATTAAAAGCAGTCAAATGTGTCAGTCTTTATTTTAGAAAACCAATGGCTGAATATCAAATTAACGTAGGCCCTCAGAAGTTACAGAATTTCACAGAATATAAGGACTTGGGTATTATTATATGTAGCAATTTTAGATATAGGACTAACTCATTAAAAGGTAAAGCTAAGGCACTAGAAGTTACTGGTTTAATTTAGAATTAATAATGACGGCCTCTTGAAGTCATTCATAGGATATGTTCAACCTATCACTGAGTGCAACATGCTGTTTTGCTCCTACAGAAAGGGAGATCTCTTCATTTTAGAAGATATTCAATGAAAATTTTCAAGGTGTATTATTACTCATTGACATAAATCATATTCATCTTGACTGGAAAGTCTAGGTCTCTTTACAATCAGTTATATATACCTTATGGGTAAACCTTGTTTGGCCTACAGGGGTCTTTGAAGTGAAGAATATCGGTCTCTGCTAAATATATAACTTGAATACAACTGTATTAACCAGAAGTTCATGTTTTACTTTTAGAATAGATGAATCAAGGACAGTCATAACATCAAGTTATCTAATGCTGTCATTGGTTCTACATTGGGATAGAGTACATTTACTTATTCGAAAATTTTCTTCTTTGCCAGTATTTTAAAAGCAACTAGACACTTGGATGGATTCCACTGGATATACATTTACTGAGGAGTCTGCATTTTGAATGAACTTTATGCAGGAGCAAATGAATGACTTAACAATTGAACAATGTTGCAGTGCTGGTAGGTCACATCCTAACAGGCAATTGAAACTATGTTCTTGCTTACATACAAGTCAAAATCATTATCATATAGCTTATCCAAGAGCAGTGCTCTATCATTACAGTGAACATTATTTTTTCACTTTCCTTACAATCAAAAATCAGAAGTGTATATAGGAGGCTATCTTTTTTGGGTAGAGTTAAGGTGGCATGCAGTGTATACACGCCTAGCAATGACAAGTTGAAATATGTTACTGTAGTCAATTGTTCTTTCACTTTCATTACAGTCATATTACAGGGGTGAACACAATATTGGTGTCTTTTGCAAGTGTGAGTAACGAGGCATACAGTCTATGAGCATTACAGCAATCACTTAAAATATATGATTGTGACCATTGGTGTTTTACTTTCATACCAATGTAATGCAGTGGGGTAAACAGAAGGTGACTTTCTCTTTTTGAGAGGGAACAGTGACACAGGAACTTTTCCCAGATATGATTTATTTACCCTCACAAACATTTGGCATCTCAATTTAGTGGGAACTACTATTTTCTTAACATGAAACATCAAATGTTGAATACAACTTATTACTTCCTTGATAGAAAAATAACACTGAATTTCTTTCCTTAGTCATGATTTGTGCCCATAACGTTTTGGGCTATAAAGTTTGAAAAAGCTCTAGAATATACCTCAGAGCATCTAGAATATGAGAATTTTACTTTGAATGTTGCCTCCAATTATTATATCATAGTCTTGGTCCTCAACTTGACAAATGTGTTACTCTGTCTCACTAAATGCACAAGCCTGAATTCATGGATGCATGTTGTAATGTGTTGCCATGCATAGATAGGCTGTGAGCACTGATTCCATTGGACCCATTTCAGTATCTGCCAGGTATATGTGGCCTGTGGTCTGTATAATTTTGTAAGCTTCTCAACATTATGTTGTATACGACAGTACTGGTCACAGAGGGTCTTGTGTGACAAAAATAGTATTTTTTTCCATACTTAAATTTCCTACGTGTTATGGTCCTCACTTATGGCAGGTGCAGTAAGTAGCCCTACCTGCTTATCAGGTGATGGCCCCTAAAGGTTTCTGTGACAAAGCAGAATATTGCAAATGATGCTTAGCACCAGGGGATACTACTGTATGGCTCTGTGTGAGGTAGCTATTTACCAAAAATGTTGCTTCAGTTAGCTGTACACCCATTTTAACAATGTTCCAAGTTAAGGTAAGGCAAAATTATAGGATTCCACTTCTGCTGTTTGCAGAGTTCTCATGATTTTCTTTAGCCATTGCTGCAGGAGATGTAAGGCATCCACTGGAAGGCACATGTGGATGTTTTACAAAAATTTTACACTGATTTTTCTATTTTTATATTTCAGATTGTATTGTTAATTAAGCAGCTGTGACTGTATTAATTTCTGACACTTCTCTACCAGGTTTCTGTTAAATATACAGTTATTACATAACAGAGGCAATTAATGTGGCTGATGTATGCACGTTGCATGTGGACTGGGGGATGGGCTGTGACATCTGCAATCATGTCTTCAGTGATAACCTTAATTACGTAGTTGATCCTATCGTATTTCTTGCAATAGGTATTCCACTGCCATTCAGGACTTCAGGGTACTTACATTTACAGATATGTGTAATATATGAACCCAAGGTTTGCAAATATACATATGATGAAAAACAAAAACTCTGCACCCATTCTGATGAAGTCTATTGCTGTTTTACTAGATGAAGCACTAAATAAGTTGTTATTCTTTGAAGACATACATGGATGAGTGTCTTTGTTTTTTGTTACTAGTTTTTGAACTTTCTTACATAATGTTTACTGTGTTTGGTGAGCTTTATTGGAAGATATATAGGTGACTTTGTACAGGGAGTTTGTGGAGAAACAATGTTATTGATATGTCTCAGGGAAATGGATATGATCTTCCACTTGTTTCACTATGACATATAGGAAAGTTGTTTTATTTTTAGTATCCTAAGGATGAGTGCTAACACTGTATGCAGCTAAATAGTCACCATAACCAAAATGGCTAATTCTATCAACATCTTCATTTCTAAATGAATGGCCTGTCCACACTTGCTGTGTGTGTTACCATATCCATGTACTGCATACATCATGAATCACCTTCCAGTCAGGGCATCGTTAACCATAATTTCTTTGTTAATTAAATTTAGAACAGCTCCCATGGTTTTGTTTTGTGATGTGTGCCCTGAGATGCTCTGATATTGGTGGTGTTTCTGGCAAATTGCTTGGATTTGCAGTCATATATGTTATGAAAACTTTTGATAACTTTATGCCTCCTATCATAACACTGTGACAGATATGGTGGAGCATGCTTATTCAATTATACTTATGCAATCTTTTGGTGTATACAGTACTTATGTTCTCGAATGCTGAAACGTTATAGCTGCTTTCATTATCTTTTCACACCTCACCATTAGCTTGCCCTTACAGTTTCCATTGTGTGCATTGCTTTATGAATCATACAATATCTGCAAAGTATAAAGCTAAGAATAACCCAGTCAAAATTTAGTCTGTCAGTTATCACAGAAGATTAATGTAATAAGCTGTTGATGAATGCTTCCTGTAATTCAAGGTTTGAGTGTCTCACCCTCCGTTTGTCTACTCTGTGACTTGGAGCAAGTGACTTAACCAGGCAAAGCTCTGAGGCAATTGAAAGAGTGAACTAGGATCCTCAATTGTCTCAGTGACTAAATTAACTACCTATGAATCTATAATGTCTTTCTGAATTTCCCTTACTTTCCAACTGTCATGGTACTTTTCAGATATAAATCTGAATTCTAGTGAAGAAGATAAATCATGTAGTATTGTATGATTTATGGATGATCCAGAATGGCTCTGGAGAGTTTATTCATTTCTGTATAGACTGGTTTCTTGCTGTGCATCTGTAGTGTTTTTTTTTGGTTTTTTTTTATCTTCCAACAGACTGCATAGAGGAGAGAGATTCTGCTTTAAAAAGTCTTAAATTTTTCAAGTGCACTTAAGTTTCTTTGGTATCCTCAAACAATTTTGTTGCTTACTGAAAATGCTATATTGCCAGAAGCTGGATAATACATTTGAACTTGATTTGTTGTTTTGTCTGCAAATTTGGAATAAACTAATTTGTTCCTTTGCTAGTCAAGTAACAGAAATCAATATTAGGAAATAGAGGCTGTTCTTCTCAAAGCACAGTGTACTAGCATTCAAAGCTGCACTCAGAATATTTTGTAAAAAGTTGGAAATCTGATTTTAAAAGACTTTTTTTTAACCTCTGCAGAAGGATTGGGTTTTACAGCAATGGAAGCCATTCCTGCAGTGATTGATAAGGTGTTTGCATCCCTGATAGAGCACATTATTTTTTCTCTGAATTATCAAGACTAGAAAAGATTGACAGTCTGATCATTATCCTTCTGTTGTCTGTTTTCAAAGTATTTTCATTATTCCACATAAGAACTTGCATATAAAGTTAAATTTAGAATTGTTACATGTCTGATAGTTAACAAGTCAGACATGACATAAGTTTAACTAGTGTGTAAGAGATATCTGCCTTGGTTTCTATCTACTCATAGCAGTTTCTATATATTCAGAAATATTAATGGTAATTCTCAGTCACCTTGAATTCTGGTTTGGATTAAAACACAGAGGAGCTTATTTTTTTAGTATTTTGGAAGAAAAGAGCTCAGGTTCTGTTCAGAATCATCCATTAGTTGTTGAGCATGCATTTTAATTTAGTATTAGAAAATAATGTGTCCGAAAGGAAAATTTGAAATCCATACTTATGTTTAGGCATTCAGTGTGTTACTCTTTATTCATTCATTGCTTAATTATTCAGGTTATTCAAAGATACATTAATAGGTTCATAGGAGGTTACCAGGCATAGGCCTAGCCATGTTATACCCTTGTACCCTTATTGACCAAGTTGTATGGTCTGTATTTGCAGTGCAAGTCTATGATAAGCACGACTGCCCTTATCCAAGAGGAACATAGGTGACACCCTCAGGGTAAATTTAAGGTCTCCCATCTAGTTGTCTAAGTTACACTTAAATAGGGTAATCGAGGAGCTCTGTTTTACATGATTTGAGAGTTTGTTCCAGAGGAGTGGCAATCTGTGGGAGACATAGCTGCCTCTCCAGCATGTCCTTTTAATGTCGCAGGCAAGGTTAAGATCCCTAGAGCCAGTGAGTCTTGACCCATTTGACTTGTGGATGTGCAACATTTCCATTAGGGCAGGGTCCAAGACAGTTCTGTAGGCCAGGCACAAGTTGCCCCTCAGCAGCCTATAAGATACAGAGTACAGTGACAGGACTTTCAATCTGTCCATGTAGGTCATGTGTTGAAGGCCCTGAATTTTCTTGGTGAGAAACCTCTGAGGTATCTCCAGTTGCTGCAGGTGTCTGGTAAAGTACATACAGAAGGGAGCACTGTACTCTGTTTATGGTCTGATGACAGATGAGTACAACTCTGTCTCTCCTGGAAAGGCAGAGGTGGTATTAATTGTTTTTACATGGTATATTGATGTAAACATTTCATGGCTGAATTTTTAAAATACTTGAGGAAATAAAAGTATGTGGTCAGATGCATTTATGCATGTGACACAGAAGTAAAGATAGCTATGTTTAAGTATAAAGCTACTTAAAATGAATAAGCTTGCCTGTAGCAACAGCCTAATCTGCATTTCATTATTGATGCCAGAAGGAGATTACACTGGAGCAAGTAAATATTTTGTAAGCAAGTACATGTTACTAGCTGGGTCATCTACATGTGTCCATGTCCAAGACATTCAAAAACCACTGTCTGCCACTCAGGCTCGAATACCTCTTCAGGAGAGATGTGGCAGCCATGTGGTGAAACTGGACCTGCCACATTTCATTCAATAACAGGAGCCTTGTCTGTGCAAGGTTAGTGCAGCAGCCACAGGGTGGGAGTAGGAGGGAAGTGAGATTGTAACTGAAGGTGTCAGTCAGCTGTTGGGACTAGCATTTAGATATATGGTGGGGGTGCTTCAGGTATAAGCAGCAAGAGGGGGATTTAAGTTCTGTGAGCATCAGGGGAATTTAGGTTTAAAAAAAGGAGGAAAGTTTTATGTTTAGGGAGCAGGAAAGGAATTTTAGGTTAGGGAGCAAGAGTGGAGTTTTAGGGTTATGGAGGAAATGGAGACTTTAAGTTTATGAGGGAGGAGTGGAGTTTTAAGTTTAAAGAATAATCAGGGGTTTTATCGTTAATGTAGAACTGTGTTATGGTTAGGGACCATGTGGGAGTTTTATGGTTAAAGTTGTTTTTGGTAGGGCTATACAGTGTGATTGGGTCAGGTGGTAGGAGAACTACTGACTACCTTGGATCAGCCTAGTGAAAGTTTGGGCACTTGTCAATTTCAGCAAGTGAAGTTTGTCACAGGCTGCTATCACACTTGAAATTGGTCAGTATTGATTAGTGCACTACCCCAGTAAAAAAAAAATAAATAAATAGATAAATAAATGCTTATGTCTGACAGAGATAGTGCAAGGAGGCCATATAAAGAAATCATTCAACAGCAAAGATATATATTTCTAAATCTATCCAGTGCAGTGACAACTGACAATTACAGTATCTAACAAAATATAGAAATACAAGGAAATAAGAAATGCTCTTCTTTGTCTGTAAAACTAGGGAGCTTTCTGTATTCTTTGTGATACAATTAAGATATGCTGCCGCATTCATTGCTAGCAGCACTTACAAAAATGCAATATAATAATCAATAATTGTTCCATGTAAGGGTGATGAGTTGAAAGGTGCATCACTCTACTGTTAAAAAGAATACTAAAAGACTGATGAGGCCTACTACTTACTTATCCACTGAAGGCAGAAGATGAGCTACAATATGGGGATAGAGTAATGGAAAATAATAATAATTTATTTACAGGACAATTATATCAAATGGAAAGTTTTGTCTAGCATTTTATTGTAACAAACTAAGTGTATTTTCTGTAAAAGAAAACCTAAGAGTTTTTGTGAATCAGCCTTGACTGCACAACGCATTTTATTCTTTGCTACTGAATGAAGATTTTGCCTTATATGCTTAAGGGTAAAGGACTGCATGAAATGAAGGAAAACATGGAATTCTGGTAACAGTGACTACTTGGACACTCATGCCTGGTTGAGTTCTGCACCCTTCTAAAATCAAAAGTACTGGACATAGAATTAATGTCTCAACTGAAAAACGGAAATAATTGCTTATAATGTAGTGAGGTGCATTCCAGTCACCAACTTAGTGCAGTTCATCTAGAAAGTGTTAAGGTGTGCTGGACCACCTGTGATCAGTATGCATCATTTGTTTACTGGAGTAGGATATTGATTCTTATGGAGCCATTACAAGCTCATCCTGGTGGTAGAACAAAAAGAAAAAGTAGTGAAACAAAGAAGAGAGGTAAGACAGTAGAAACCATTGTTGTAGTGACCAAATTACACTGAGATAATACTAAGCTAATGAAGGCAATCCTTAAATTTAATGAAATGCCACTCTACCTTTACCAACATGAAATAAAAATGTGTATAATAAACAGGTAAGGACAAACAGCCAATTATGAGGCCTGTATTAACAATTAATTTAAGCAAGAGTTACTTACCAAGACACATCAGCCAATTGATGGACCTGATAAGAGAGTAAGTCTATATAATGTGAGAATATTCAGTTTGCCAAAAAATATAGAAGGCTTTGATCTGTCTGCATCTTGAAGGTCTTCCACAAAGATTTCTGCCTGCTGGAGTCTTCTTCCAATAATAGTTTGTCAAGGATCAAAGTGATGAAGTTCCTATCCTACACACACTATATATATATATATATATATATATATATATATATATATATATATATATATGTGCGTTTGTGTATATGTGTGTGTGTGTGTGTGTACATATATATATATATATATATATATATATATATATATATATATATATATATATATATATATATAGAGAGAGAGAGAGAGAGAGAGAGAGATAGATATGGATATGGGTAAACTTTCTTTAAACGAAATTATGTTTAACCAAATTTGAACCGAAGCTGCATTCCACAAAATGCACGGACTGCTGAAATCCTTTCCCTGTGAAAGGAACCACTTGGACATCATGGCAGTTAACCTAAATGGACCAAACGTAAACCCACCAAAGTGAGATGCTTCACCACCCACCCCCCTATTTAAATATACAACTCCAATATCACACTACACTGAAGACAGGGCAAAGTTTACCATGATGGCCAAGTGTCCTGTTTCATTCCCTGAGCTATGCCATAAAAGATGGTCAATGCAGCAAGGAGACACAATGTCTAAATCTAGGGAGTGTTCTGTATTATCTCTAGGGTGAAATAATTACTTGTCTTGAAATGTGAAGTAATGTAATTGTTTTATGACTTCCAGCATCTGCCAAAGATCTAAGGACTATGTATTTTCACAGATAGATGCTAAATACTGTCAGCTTCCAGCAGTGGGGGTTTCACCTGAGATACAGTCAGATGACAAGAAATAATGTCATTCTGCAAGCTATCTCAGAAGTAATATTTGAGATATTAATTTGAGAACTCTTTGAGGGAGACAGTACACTCTGTATTCTGTCTTGGATGTGGCAACAACAAGATCCATTCACCAGTAAGTTACTTGGGAACAGTATGATTCTCTTTGGATGCATTCAAGAATACAGCAAAGCTTAGTTTAGATATTTTTTTATTTGAGACTGTCCTGTAATGTTGTTTTAAATATTTCCTGTGATTTTGAACTCCAATGTCGCTGTGATTATATACTGAGTATTTTCTTTTTCTTATATTATTTATTATTAAATATATTTAAACATTTCATTGTGGCTGATCTGTCTAGAGATACTTAAGTTTTGAGAGTACTTGCATATTTTTTTAGTAGCACTGTGTGGGCCAATCCTATTAGCCTTGCTCTTGGTCAAACTAC
The DNA here is from genome assembly GCF_019279795.1 of Protopterus annectens. Classification (NCBI taxonomy): domain Eukaryota; kingdom Metazoa; phylum Chordata; order Ceratodontiformes; family Protopteridae; genus Protopterus; species Protopterus annectens. The sequence continues at coordinate 1,080,924,948 of NC_056731.1, forward strand.
CATTTCTATTAATATTAATATTACACAATAAGATTGGACACCCTTTGTTAAGGGCCTTATTGTAGCTGGTAAGGAGTTGGCTGGTGGCAGTAATAAGTGCCTTATAGTCTGGGCAAAGGGGAGCATAACTAGTAAACCTGTGCCAGCCTTTCCCAGGTGTGTGTGAAAATCCATCCTCAAAGAGTGCATATGTCAGATACTTGGACAGGGACATGAAGCACTGGTTATACCAGAGAGGATGATGGAGGTCTTAGCTTGGCCTCTCAGATGAGATCTCAACTCTATAGCTGTGCCACTGGAGAGTCTTAATGGGGATCTGGAGAAAGAGGGAGAAACCAGCCCCAGACTGACTGCGATCTCTGTGTGCTCTTAAGGGAAATTGCACTTGATGCAGAGAGCTGCATCTGAAAATACTTTGTGTGTACTTGTCATCCCCCCAGTGCACATCCCCCACTGTTGCCAGTGGTGAGGAGTGAGGCTCCTTGATTACTGGTCCAGTGGTGAGGCACTACACCACCTATGCATTCCTGACTTTTCATCTCAAGATCATTGCATGACATTCTTGATTTACTTTGTTGATAATTGTGAAGACTTTGCAATGTGTGTACAATGCACAAGGTAAGTGCAAGCTATACATACAAAACCTATAAAAGTAAACCCATTAATAATACTATGTAGGTATGCATCCAATAGATGAACTTCACTGGAGCATATATGGGAGGAGAAACGCCATTCAAAAATCACTTACATGATGTAGTAATTGGGTAGCATCTCAGTGAACTCCTCATATGTTGACGACAATTAGTCAGTAAACAATATGAAAGCTATACAAGTGCCATTGCTTTTTTTTCCTGCAAAAATCACTTACTGAAACACAATTATGGCAAGCTCATTTACTTGACTGATGGCCAATTATTTGTCTATGCTTAATTATTTTTTACATTTTTGATCACAGAACAGAAAATAGCAGTGGTCTGTCATGTTGCATGCCAAATGTCATGCAAATAACGTGTACATGCATGTGGATATTTCTGATTCTGACTTTTCTTGACTTGTGTTTTTTATGCTAATGTATTCTGTGCCATCATATAAACATCTGTCATGATAATTAAGTGAGTGTTCATCATATGATACTACAGGGGCATATCTCTCCACTGTCCAGATACTTGCAGGATGTTCAGATATTTAAGTCAAAACTTTGCTGTCTTCAGCATACAATTTGTGTTTATTTCTAGCAAATCATTGAAGACGGAAGTCATTACATAATAACATATAGATATGTGCTGCGCATGTCAGACTTCATATGTTTCAGAAATTACATGTTAATGCTATTTTTTTATGCTAGCAACTTCATAAGTATATAGGAGCAATATGCTTAATCTATCCTTATCTTTGAGTCTTTGTCCCACCACCACTCTTGGCCTTGTTCAGATTTATTGAACCTAAAGGTGGAAAGGAAAGAGCAGGATTCGGATACTGGCAAACTTAATAAAGGGATAGCCAGTATACTTGTGTTAGGCTAACAAAGTAATGCAATACTTCATAAATGAAAATATTATTAGAAAGAAAACCTTACCTAATGTTTGACATACTGCTGGATTCAAAAATCTTCCAAACTGCATAAACATTCACTGTGCCTGAGCATTACCTGAACACACTACAATCATCAGTTTTTGCCATAGGAGGTAACAACAGCATAATAATATATTATTACATAATAATTAGTACAGATCAAGTGTGTCACAAACACACACACACACACACACACACACACACACACACACACACACACACACACACACACAAGCAAAATAGATACCTATGTGAGAGAGGTGCCACTTCAGTTTTTTTAGAGAGAAATGTTGGGAAAGGTATTTAGAAATAAGATAGTTAGGTAAGTAGGGTAGGTTACGTAGCAAGTACAGACATACAGGACAGAAAAGATGGGGATGGCGATGTTCACAAAAGTTTGGGGTAAACTGTGATTGGGCAAAGGTATGGGAATTCAGAAGCGCATTCTCATCCAGCATAAGTACAGTGAAAAATCTAGTCCTCACCCTGTGAACTATTGTCACTGTCTCATGTCACAGACCCATTGGTCAATGCTAGACCAGGCAGCAATTTGACTATTCAATAGGGTTTCTTTTCTGTTCTGCTGATGCAGGCACCAACCCCACTCTCCATTATATCCCCTACCAGCCCTGTCAGTTCCTAACTGGTGAAGCAATTGCCACCACAATGGGCACTACTCCTGGATCGTATCAGTGCACTAGCCCCATGGGCAGAGTTACCTGATGCAATTAGAGCAGGCGGTGGAGGAGAAGTGGAGGTAATGCTTCCAGGTTGTGACCTTGGAGTGCTAGCTGCCAGTGCTTCCTGTTCAGTGTCACCACAACCACCTGTGAAGGGATTGTGGTCTATGCATCCCCGGCCAGTCTAGCTCCCATGACGGTGGTGGTTGTTCATGTTACAGCAGAAATTATATTCCAAATTTCATTACAAAAAAAAGGAGGGAGAGAAAAAGAGGGTGGGGAGGAAGAGATGGTGAGGGAAGAGACAACATAGTAAAATATCATAAATGCCATGTAATTTTAATATATCACAGTTGATTCATACTGCCTACATAGATATTTAAAGATATGTTGCATCCACATATGAATGCAAAGCCAGATGTGCTTTAAAGTACACATTGATCTCATCAATATTATGCACATTATAAGAAGAGTTGTGTAACTATATTTTATGCATTTTAGCTAATGAAATATCCATGTGAATAGATTACAATGTTATTCTAATATGGACTGCAGAATAATAGACTTTTAGGTAATACAGACTAATTGCTGCTGCTTGGATTTCAACACACTCATTTATGTGGACTATAACATTGGCTAATGCAACGTTTCAAGAGATATTCTAACAGTTATGTACATTTGGGATATAGGTGTATGTGTGTGTGTGTGTGTGTGTGTGTGTGTGTGTGTGTGTGTGTGTGCGTGTGTGCGTGTGTGCGTGTGTGTATATATATATATATATATATATATATATATATATATATATATATATATAGAGAGAGAGAGAGACAGACTTGTGACTGGGAAAAATGTGAAGTGCCATTTCTGTACAGCCATTGCTAAAAATAGCACTGTTCCATGCCAGCTGTCATGCAAATACAAATTAAACATAATACTGATTTTGTATGATGACTTGCTGTTTTCACTAAACTCATGGTGCATTTATGCTATAACACATATTGAGGAAGAGACCTTACAGCGTATATAGAACATGGTGTTCTGCAGAGCATACATCAATACAGCATACTCCTGTGCTATTAAAAACTATTGTTCCACTGAAGCAATGTTCATTTAAATGTTTAAACCTGTGTTGCTGTCCTCTTCCTATTGCCCTAGCCCCAAATTTTGCTAACTGCCCTGTGTCATACTTTTACACAAGAGCTACTTGTAACATCATCCCCGGGATTCATGAACCTTGCGCCAGGCGCCAGCATAGCGTCGGCGTTATAACGCCAAATATGGCTGCTTAGCGATTCAGGTATGAATGAATTCCACGTGCACTACCGGCGCGCGCCGACCGCCCCCGCCCGGCGTAGGTATGCAAAACACACTGTGTGCGGTATTGCACCATGCAAATGAGGGCAAATAGCGATCCACGAAGTGGCGCAGGCGAAGGTATAGGGCACGGCAATGTAAACCAAAAAAAAAACGGTTTACATTTACCCAAACATACCGGAGGAGTAACGGAAGGCTGTCAAAGTCAGGTATCATATAGGTGCAATATGCCAATGTGGAAAGGCACCGAGAATGTCCAAAGAAAATATGCACAAAATGTAAAAATGACATAAATGGCACGTATGTAGAAAGAACAGCAGACCCCGGGTATATGTGCACAGAAGTTGTAAAGCAATGAAATAATATGACAATGTCCTAAAAGAGCAGTAGAACACAAATCAGCTGCACAGCCACCACACACCATAGTATGTATGTAAAGCTGCAACCCCAGCGCAATGGTTGTCAAGGAGTGGTGGCGGTGTCCGCGCCGTAACCATGTATTAGTAGTCAATTCCATGCAAATGAGGCAGATAATAGTGAATCGCAAAAACGGCGCGGGCGTAAGGATGGAGCAAACGCGAGCGGTACTACACCGAGGAGTGGCCTACACGAGATACATGTCAACCACAGAGGGTGTGCCACTGTAGGAGGAAGGATATTGAGGTCAGCAAATCTGGGCTGTACAATCCACATCTCAGCATCAGGAATGGCCTGTTTGGAAATAGATGCGCTGAGAGTACAGAATGCGCTGCAAAATGCATGTGCACGAGGATGACTACGCTCCCTAAACCAGTCATGTGACGGCCTCACCGGCAACAACCACGGATATAGGAAGGTAATGCGGAGAATACGAGGAAATGCGGAAGCAGTGTAAATGGATCCGTAATGAGCAATTAACACCAATCAATGCAGGAAGGGCAAACGCCGCAGCTGATAACTCTGCATGCAGACTCCTGCATAACGGGAAAGGGGAGGCATATGAGTGCAAAGATAGTAGGGGATGTAGTAGAAATGCAAAGAGCAAAGAACCGAAATAGCACAGCCAAGTACAGAGGTAGCATAACCGCGGCTGCAGATAAAATGCATCATATGCCATGTGCCTGCAGGATGCAGTAATGTAAGATGCCAGGCGAAGGCAATGCAGGCAACTGTAATGTAACACTACAGGCAGTACCGCTGCAGCTGCAAGCGTAAAACCACGGAAATAATCCGTGGATACGGCCGCACAGACACACCCAATGACATCACCGGTATACAGCACAACAGTATTAAATGTGAATGCACACAACACACAGCGCGATTTCAAACGCCGCACCGTAGGGGTGTAAACAGACGGTGAACTTTTAATATGTATATGCTGGGTGCCGCCACGGCCGTGATGCATAGGTATGTGGCAGAGACAGACGGAGTTGCGGAGGGTGGTGCCGACAACGACCGTAGGCCTCACAGGAGAAGGAGAGTGTTCAGACCAAGGGTGACCTACCAGGGCTGCGAGACCTGGAGATAGTAGAGCGCTACAGGGTGGACAGGGACACGTTACAGCAAATAGTGGAGCTGTGCCGGCCGCGCCTGAGAACAAGAGACAACAGAGGGGAGCCCATCCCAGTGGACACAAAGGTATGTGTGAGCTTGCGAATACTGGCTACAGGTACCTTTCAAAGGCCAACCGGGACATAATGGGCATCTCACAGGCATCAGCATCCAGGGTACTACACCAGTTCCTGGATGCCATGTTACCACATGCCCATGAGCACATAAATTACCCCACATCTCAGGAGGAGTTGGCTAGCAATATGCGCCGCTTCCACCGTGTGGCACAATACCCGGAGGTCCTGGGTGCGATAGACTGTACGCACATAGAAATTAAGTCACCACCCGGGCTGCAGGGTAGACGCTACATAAACCGCAAGGGATATCCTCCATCAATTGCCAGGTCGTGTGCAATGCGCAGGGCATTATTATGGATGTGTGTGCTGGCAGCCCTGGAAGCTACCACGACTCCCATATCTGGCATGCCTCACAGCTGTATCAGGTATTCGCCAGGGGGGACATCACACAAGGTCACCTTGTGGGGGATGCTGGCTACGCACTGGAGCCGTGGTTGATGACACCCATCAGAAATGCACACACACACATGCAAGAACGCTATAATGAGGCACACGCACAAACCAGAATAATCATAGAGCGTGTTCGGATGTTGAAATCACGGTTCCGGTGCTTGGATACATCCGTGGAGCCTTGCAGTACTCTCCAGGCACAAGTGCCCACATATTCATAGTATGTTGTATGCTACACAATATGATTCTGCGGAAACAGCTGCTGCAGGGACATAATGCCGGAGGGCCACCAAGCCCGCCACAACTGCCAGGGCAAGCACAGGCACAGGGCGCTCAGCCCCATGCTCACACTCAGCCAGCCCCAGTAGGTAGACAGAGGCGCACTCCAATATGCCTACGCCCTGGCAAAGAGGGAACGATAGCACATACGCTGACAGTGTAGGCCCCATGGACTGACACCTCCTGACCTGCACACACAGTAAAATGGACGCCACACAAACTTGTCCGCCCGTAATGTGTACCGTATGTGCGGACGTATGTGTGACTCCAACAAAGGCACCGCCCAAACACCGCACACCCAATAGCCAGCAGAGCATGGAACGCCAACACCTCAACGCACGCCGGTTCTACAGCACACGGCGAGTCAGATGCTGCCACTATCGCCGCAAGTCGACCACATATGTACTCATGTGCATACACAGATACGGAAATACATATCAGTACACATGTAGAAATATATGTACGCATACACAGATATAAAGTACAACAGGGTAATATGGAACCCAGGGATGCAAGTTCACAGATAAGTAAGACGCGAAATCACCACATAGTAAACATAGTGACCGACAACCCGATCATCCATGAGGGTGGGCAGGGCAGGTAACGCCAGCCATGGAAATGTTAACCTGCATCAATACATATCCGCTGTCGGGATGGTCACCAGTCCACGGTACAGTAACGGGATATGTGTAGGGTTACCACCTGTCCCACGCCAGAGGGACAGTCCCCTTTGGGCAGTTGTGTCCTGCAAAACATTGACAAAATGGCAAATGTCCTGAGATTGTAGGACAAAACTATTTCCCATAATTTCTATATTAGTTGCATAAAACAGTGATTTTGTAGAAGAAACATCTAAATATGATAATAAACAGAATAAGCAACTGTAATGCTACAGGTTTGTATCCTGTCAAAAAAGTGAATTGCTGTCCTTTGTACTGGCCGTGGGTATGTGTTTGCATGCAAAATCTGACGTTTCCACAGACAATGTCCCACTTTGGGTATTTGAAAAGGTGGCAACCCTAGATATGTGCGTGTCATATCCATAGGATATGAGTGCGGAGATACACGCCGCCACCGCGGCGCGGCCAACGTAGGTATTGTGTTCAACCGTCGGTGCGAAAGCGGAAAGCATAACAGTGAAGTGTACGACATTATGAGGAACGCACCTCATTTGGGGTGTAAAACAGTTCATGTTCCTCGCAGTTCCTCCAAGTTCCACATTGAAAATGTCTGTCAAACATCCATTGTTAGGAATGTATATAAATGACATCCTGGTAAATAGAATGTACTCATAGTAAGTCAGTAAAGGTTCTTCACTGTAAGTAAATCAGCATATTATAATCAACCTATGACCTACTTAGCTGAAGTTGTCACTATGCCATTACTATGTGTTCCACATTATGCCCATTTGTTTCACATTACTACTGTGTGTGTTCCTCACTCTGGAAATAGAAGGTTGACAGCCATGGCGGCAATATGTGTGTGTGTGAGGTGAGGTTGTCGTGTGTTCCGCTGTGTGTGTGTAATGTGCCACTGTAAACTGTGTATGTAGATGACATGTCACAGGCGGAGTGTAATAACAGGCGAGGCATACAGTACAGGAACCATAGGCGATGTACAGCAGTACCCACAAAGTAGTACTGACATCTCCTCAGTGGCTATGCACGGGCGACGTAAACGATGCAAAGCGGAAATGTCCCAAAGTGTACCACAGGGCCATAGCCAACAGGAGATGCAAAGGACGATGTACAAACCATGACCGTAGGTATGGCGGCCATAAGGTAGACTCCACACGGTCCGTCGCCAACGCTATACACAGCATCAGGCATGTACGGCGAAAATACGAATGTGCTATCCCGCACCGATCGTGAACACCTACGGTCCCAGAATACCGCTGTGTGTAAGCAAGCGGCACACGAATAGGAGGCTACCGGTAGCATACAGGCCGCCCCAAGTATAGGACCACATTCACCGTAACTATCAGCGACAAAATGCCAATGGATAGTAGGCACGGACGAACATCCGCAGATATATAACCGATGTGAAGGAGGAATACGTGCAGGAAGCACACATGCAGGCGATACCGACAGCAGACGACATCAACCAAACAAACATTCCCGGAACAACAGACAGGTAACCCGCAGCTCCCCAAGCAGGGATGGAGCACACACACAAGCATATCTGGTATGTATAAATGCAAGACTCACACCCCGCACTGGCCACCCACCTCCGCAGATATACCCCATTGCACATATCAAAGGGATAACAGCTAAAACCGTAGCAAACACATACAGGCAGTCAATGACAGCGACATACCCACAACAAGCTCCTGGGAAACACTAGCAGCGGCTGATGCATCCCTGCATCCGCTATGTACAGGAAAATAACAGCTATGTAACACATCTGAATGCACAACGCCATCGACAGACGCCGCCAGGACACGCGGACCCACATGTCGAACACAATACCATACTCAACACACACAATCCACGGCTAACACCACAGCGAAATGTGCCCGACACCACACATAGCGGATGCAGTCACACAAACATGATACAATACATACCATCCTCACGAAGGTATTGCAAATAACCAACGGCCACACGAGGAAAGAACCATGGGCTAGTGCCGACGCCAGAACGAACGAAAGGAAGGGGATCACCGCCGATATGCGCATAAGTACACACCGAGGAACAGCTATTGGCCTGATTAACACACATGCCTCAGGTGACGATTTAATATAAGGAAGACTCCTGGATATTCAAACCATATGTTCATACCGAACTAACACGAATAGAGAAGGAGAAACAAGGGAATAGAGACGAACCCAGAACAAAAGGTCGGAAAGGTATGTCGAACCCACGACATGTACTGGTGTGTAACGCACGATACGTATGACTTAATCTGTACAGTATGTGAACGGTGTGTGTAGGTAAAGATACCTGTCCATCAGGCAGAGAGAGGCGAAGGTTGATATGTAATGCTAAAACGCCGCAGCATACCAACGACTGTGGACAACGTGCACAGCAGTGGGACAACATGTACACACCCGGATAACCCCAGGTTCGGCTTGCCACCTTTTCAAATGGCCAAAGTCGGACATCTTCGCCACACACATCAGATGTTACAGGTGGACACATACCCATGGTCAGTACAAAGGTTAGAACTCTACTCTTTTGCATAAAGAAAACTGTAGTCTTGTAGCAGTTAAGTTGCTTATTGTGTGTCTTGTAACATTTAGGAATGTACATACATAAATAAGTATGTGATGCAACTCTTACATAAGAATGGCATATAGTGATGTCCTACAATCTCAGGACATTTGCCATTTGTAATATATTTTGTCAGGACACAACTGCCCAAGGAGGGACTGTCCCTTGCAAAGTGGCACAGGTGGTAACCGCACCCCAGGTCTGCCATAGGGGTTGCAAACACAGAACAATGCCACCACCCACGCTGATGCTCTCAGTTCATATCCAACAATTAAGTGCCACAGTAGGTTATAGTACATGTATGTATAGTGTCACAGCACACATGTGCCTGCGCCTATTCCATCGATGTCATACGGAATGTGCGCACGACGCACGTATCCCACGCAGTAGGGGCGACTATGTCAATTATGTGTAATGCAAAGCTGGCATGATGGATATGTTCACAAATCATAGACAGTATCACAGGCATAGCATGCATGATGGAGCGATGGCCTAATGTTATGTACATACACAAGATATGTATGGCCTGCACATATGGGACAATGTAGTAGCAGAATAGGTACCAAATGGAGGGAACAGCAAGTGACCATGTCCAAAAGTTCCATAGCAGGTGCAATGTGTGCCACAATGATGTCCAGCAGAGCCGTGTGTAAACACATGTGCAATGTACACAGTACTGACCCCCCCCATGGTAGTGTCCACTGAACGGCAGAACTGGATGTCAACTGTCATGTCTATACAGTACGTCCGCCGTGGTGGTACCATGGGTCTGTGTCACCCTACCAGCAAGGAAGCTATCACATGACTAGTGACACAGTGTGCCCCTGTGGGATGTGCACAGGACCCATGTCCCACAGCATGGTGTGTGTCCAGTCTGTGGATGTCACACAGACGCCCGGGCTGAGCAATGTGGCATGTGTGCACACATGCAGGACTGCTCCTCCCACCCTGCCCACTGCAAACGCCATGTAGGAGTACTACATGCATCAGTACTGCGGAGAACATGGCCCATGGCAGAGTAGATTACACCCCTGTGTTAGTGGCATGCAGGTGAGCACAGATGTGTTACATGACTGTCATTTGCATATGTAAACTGTCTGAGCTGGGTAGAGAGCACAGCATGACTATACTGAGACATGTAACGTTGTATCCATTGTGTAAGGTACACCACACGTGTTATTGTAACACGGCCTGCATGTACATGTGTGTATGGCACTGGTACAAGGGCACCCAAGGTATCAGCCAGACATACGGTCCAGAAATGCGTGGTCCTGCACATGTGTACCCACGCCATGGTGTAATATGGCAACCACAGCACCATGTGGGCTATGTGTGTGTACATCAACCATGTACAACGTGATATGCCTGTATAGGGACAGTATCCATGTGATACACACCGCATGACCGTCAGTATGCAAAGGTGATGTGTATGCACTATGTGTGATGTAACTGATGCAATGATATCTACATGATATATCTGCCACACTGACACCTGTATGGGTGTCAGCAACATGAGTAGGATGAGCTAGAATGCTGCCAGGTATGTAGAAGTGGTATATGTAGGCATGTACAGTACTGTGTGACAGCAGGTAGTGTATGTATGCAAATACTGAGCATGAGGGGCCACATGTCTGAGGACCGTGCAATGTCACACGCCCCTGACTTGTTGTAGTTAGCATGATATGCCTGCACCACTGTGTGAACTGTACAGAAGGCACATGGCGAACATCCCGATACACAGGGTAATGCGTGATGCTGGATGTGTACACTGGCAATAGCATAAAGTGGAATGGTGCTGAAGGGCAAAGAGCGGATCATGTCTGATGTGATACCTCTGTACCACCCCAACCACCCATGCAATAATATGACAGGTGGCCAGCATGGGATGTGGTGTGCTGTGGCACAGAAGCCCAACAAGGGTGCCAGGAAAGGCATGCAGGTAGTCAATGAGTGTGTGAAGCATGTATGTCAAGATGTGGCCCAGTGCCATACTGAATGGCCCAGTCATGGGTGTAGAGATGCAGCCCCATACGTGCAATGCAGTACCATCCATGTGTAGTGTGATAGATGTGGTAGTGTGGTGGTCAGGGTGCACAACGACATGAATGGGCTAGCAGTCACTGACGGTGCTGCTGCAGAGACATGTAACAGCCAGGTTGGCGGGATACAACAACCACGGCGGTTTGAGGTGACATCGGGACTGTGTTCCCGGACATAACATGTGCATGGCAGTACTATGTATGTGTCCACAGGGTTAATACAATGTCCAGCCAAGGATTGGAACCCTGTAGTGAGTGAGAGTGTGTATTGTTGGTAGGTACCCCATTGGCAGGCACGATGACAGCAACATCTGTGTCGCCAATGCCTGCATGACCGTGGTATGCTGCATTGAATGTGGATGTAGTCAAACAGCAGAGACATACCACCACACCGCGTGAGGGCCCACACTGCAATGTCTGGCAGTCATGTGTAGGTAGCTAGCTGTGGAGTATGTCATGCACCATCAGGACACACCATGACTGTCAAGTGACACACAAGACACAGGTGAACATAACTACCGTGCAACAGCCTGCACATGTGCCCATACAGCACGTGGTGCATGGAACAGGCATACCGCCGTGACGCCTGTGAAAAGGCCAGTACCACCATGTCTCAGTGTGGAATAGCATGGTCCCTACCAGTGTGTAAATGTAGCAGAAGTGCACTGTGATCAGTGTTGGCATAGGCACGTAGACTGTCCATCGTGACGGGTGCCATGCCATCAACTACCACTGTCAGTGGATGTCAGTAATACCGGCTGTAGTGTGTATGTACCATGCATGCTGCTATGGTTGTGTGTTTAGGGTGTGGCTAGCAGGGATGGTAAGCATGGATGTTCAGCAAACAGAGGGGAGGTGTGTAGGCCCAGCACACAGACACATGGCGGTTTGGTGCATGCAGAGGGTAGTGTAGGTATGGTATGTGTCGTGTAATGTGTCACCCAGCTATGCGCACTGCATGGCCAAGCATGTGTGGGTACATGGGAGTCCATACTAGGGAAGGGCGTGTTGCTGGCAATACATAGCAGTAGCAACTGTCCTAGGTGCAATGTACAGTATGCCAACCTGACCGCATGTAACCTGTGGTGTACAGTGTATTCACTGTCGCAGGTCACATTGTGCGTAGCGGCCACGAACATGGGTATCTGAACATGGACTACCTATGATGCAATGTGTCATGGGAATATACAGTATGTGTGTAAATCACGGTGTGGTGTGGGAACCACCCACCCGTGTGTTGCAGTCCAGGTATGTGCCTGGGAGGTACGATCTGTGTACAATCTGGAATGGCAGGTGTGCCGTAGGGCATGGAGGCAGGTCCCAGGCACTGCAGATAAATGACATGTGTGCTGTACTGTGTGTGCAGTGCTAGTGTACAGCACAGTGGAGGGTGTAAGCATTGTCACACATCACTGCATGCTGTGCCTACCTGTGACAGCCCTGCCGGAGACAGACATGTGACACCACTGCACAGGCAGCATAGCATGTGAAGATGTACATGTGGGCTGCACACCTTAGGCAGATGTCCACACGACATGTGTGCCACGGTAGTGTGTTTGAACACGACTATCAGACTGGACAAACAGCACATGCCTGCATAACAACAGTATGACCATAGTCAACAGTCCCAGTGACAGAGTAGGCCAATGTAGACTATCCCTGCATGCAGACCAGTGGCTACTGGACACCTGGCTAGACACACACCTGGAGGGTTAATTCACCATTGAGCCATCACATGTCCAAGTCCATGTGGGCCGCATAATGTCATCACAGGGTGGTCACAATAGCAGGTCGCAAGGCAGACACGGTGTACCAGGTGATGTGTCATGTGTGCATATGTCAACCAGCACAGCCGGTCACATGTCTGCAACATACTGGTGCACGATGTATACTGTTACATGATGAATGGAACTGCACTGTCACCCACTACAGGGCCATCTGACACAGGTGTGTTGTGACTGGTGTAACCCATGTTTGCACAGGATACACACTGCTGTTGTAGGCAGCCATGCTGGTGGCCACCAGTGATATATGCAGTGGTCATACAGACCGTACACAGTGTTCATGCAGGAATGTCCATTGTCGTGGACGATGCGCTGCTATGTGAATGTAGGTGTTTGTTGTGAATGTCACACATCCAGAAGACACCATCTGGTGCAGTCATGGTTGTCAACACCGGTACACACAGCCACAGCAGTCAGAACCCAGTCCTGACAATGTGTGTCAGTCACCCTCGTACTGTGTGACATATGTGCACATGGCGGAACACCTCCCACTGTCATCTAAGCTGGCTACATGATGGCTGGAATGTATTGCCAGGTACAATGCTGGTAGCCGAATGAAGTACCTGGAATCAGACACAGTACGCTATGTCAGCCATGTAAACCATGCACAACAATGACCGCCCAACAGACACAAACAATGCATTGACACATGGAACATGTGCACATGACAACCCCAATGAGGTATGTTGCACATATTGATGTACAATTGTCATCTATGGCCATAGCATGGATGCAGACACACATACTCCACAGGTAGTACCATGTGATGTAGGTAGGGGGCATTGCTCGTGTACATGTCACAGTAGATGTCCACACACATGTCCTGCATAGCCGTCATGTAGGGGTAGCTGTGGTATGTGACAACTGGACATGCCCATACAAATTACCATGTCCCACAGGAGATGTGTTAGGTGTGTACCACATGTGACGTGCTGACAACAAGCTGCGATGTGTATGGCTGCCGGTGTACCTGTGTGACATTGTTTGTGATGGGTGCAAAGGCACATAGTATCGTATTGCATGCACACAAGCCCCACATAGGTGCATAGCCTGAACATACAGTACAAGGAGTGTGTGGGATGATAGCAACCCACAGGTGGAGATGGGTACGGACGGCAGCCCACAACCACATGTGTGTGTACGGTGTTCACGACCACGACACATGAGCATCTGAGAGGCTAGCGTCACAGCTGTACAGGGTCGCATGCATATATGTTCAGCAACATCCCTGTATGTCCCACCACTGGCCCGTGGACCAATGGACACCAACCAAATGTGTAGATATGAGATGTGCACAGCACATCACAGATGCCTACCGTAGAACAGGCCTACCATGTACACATGTGCACAGTAGGTCTGCGCCACCTGCAGTCAAACACGTTAGGTGCCAAACCACACCAATAGTCCAGGCAATGACACAGATGGACGTGCATGCCTGTGTGTATGTATGTTCGTGAATGCCTCCGCATAGCAATATAGCTGTGTCACCGCTAGAACAACAATATGAATGGGTTGTATGTGTGAGGGTGCATCATATGTGTATGGTCAGATCGACGATACCATCAGTGGGCCTGCTATGTGAACATCCCTGTCCCCATACATGGATACCTCTGCTGAGCCCAACACCACATTCACAGAGGGAGGGATGGCGGTGTGTAGTGCAGCAGCAGACATGTGGGTGGCAGCGGCACTGGATGTACACATATGTGTTACCCACATCAGTTCAGGCAGCCATCCATGTGCATGGGATAGTGGTGTGTGTCCACATACAGCACTGTGTCGATCAATATCCCAGCACATAGCACCTGCCAGGGCTACAGTGTATGCATGGATGTGTGATACCTGCATGCAACAGACACACCCTCAACAAGCAGTGTACAGCATACCTCGGCCGCGGACAGTGCCCACACCATGGTGATAAACATGTTGAATGTCCATATTCACACAGCTATGACATATGCAATGGACAGCCACCCTACCAATACCGCCAACCCCAGGTGGATCACACCCAGTGCCATGTATGTGGCATACCCTGCCATATCATGCAGAGCTGACCAGCAAGGCTGCATGAGCTATCACAGTCCCACATGGTGCAATGGACAAAAGGCACTCTCACTATCAACCATACACAGCAGTAATGTGGCGCGATGCACCCTGTCATGTTACAGGTGCTGTGTGATGCTCTGCACAATGTGTGTTTGTACATGCTATGCATGGCCTTTCCTGCTAATGTGTCATGGTTACACATTGCTCCATGTCTATCACATATGCAACACAGGTGAGCTGTGGCAAGTTGTCCAGCACCGGTACAGTGCTGTGTGGAAGTACATGTCACAACACTTGCATGTGCTGGTGTCCATGTGTATCTGTACAGTGACGCTGCTGACGCTCACAATGGACACAGACGTGATGTGTACTGACATATACACAGCGACCAGGTGAACAGTACCACAGACGACACATGGGGACCTATGCCAACTGATATGGACATAGGTGCAGCCAGGTACACATGTCCATGGCAGGCTAACATCTACATGGTGCGTGTACAGTGTGATGGGGTGGCACACAGATATGATGTGACACCCAGTGCTCAATGGTGTGAAGCCAGAACATCGGCTGTGTCACTGCCACGATGCCCTTCACAGATCACTGTGCAGATGTCGCATATGTCATAGCAATGTATTTCCAACAGTATGCCAGCACAGCAGTGTGAATGTGACCTGCCACCATCATTATGGCTTCCAGATACTGCCACGCTCCCGCCTGCCACGACCCAGCCGACAGGAGGAGGAGGTGATCATTCCATACCTCCATGGCAACCACGCCGCTTATTTAGCCATGTGCCACAGCAGGCACAGGAACGGCAGGAGATGTGGGAGGAGATGTGCAGGAGGGTGAACAGCGTGGGCGTAAACAACCGCAGCTATCAACAAATCCGCAGGCACTGCACAGACCTGATCCGGCATGCAAGACAGCGTGCCGCTGCAATCGCCAGGCAACAACGTGGGACAGGTGGTGGGCCACCAACCCAGCCCCCACTCACAGCCACGGAGGAGCTCCTGGCCAGTCTGGGGACACCCACGGAAGAACACGCAGAAACACTTGCGTCCATTGTGGAGGTGGGTGTCTCCCGAGATATGAGCCTGGAGCCGCATGGTAAGTCAGTGTTGCATGTTTGTATGATAGGCGACGTGTGGGTGTCATAGTACAACACATGATATAGCAATACATGCCAGGTATATGGCCACACAAGATGCAAACCATAGTATGCTATGTTGTGTTAGCAGACATGTGCATAGCACATGCTACCACACACATGCATGATGTGAGATGCACAGTGCTGACTGTGGAGATAGTAATGGCTAATGTGTATACCTTTGTGCAATGCCTTTACAGGTATCGCCTGGCGGTCGCAAGGACAAGGGTCTGTTGCAGGTAAGTCTGTTGCTAGTCAAAGGCATGTTCTGCTGTATTGATATTCCCCATGTGTCTAGGCATGACATGCTCACCTGTGTGTGCCCCAGTCACGGTATACAGCTCGCACCACCCGACACACACAACACCCATGTACAGTAGATACACCCGCTAGCGTAGAGTGCTATGACACCACACAACCTATTGGTGTGTTACGTGCAGTCAGCTATGCATACAATGGTGTAGGTGTTACACAATGGCTGCATGTGTAGTATGCATTGGTATGCCAGTGCAGTATGCACACAGTACCACATAGTGAGCTGTGATCTGGCCAGAGCACAGGTGTTACCAATGTGACCCATGCCCCTGCACCGGTGCACACGCCAGACATGGCACATGCCATGTCCCATGCACGTGGATGTCTGGCTGCAGCATTGTCACACCATGACATGACCTATGCACAACATAGCAGACATCCACACTGTCAGCATATCGGTACAGAATGTGACACCTCACACTAGTATGGTTGTATGTCACATGGGCCACCACAGGGCCGTGTGCACGATGTCTACCACACACAATAGTCAATGACTCAGACAGACAAGGCCATGGTTGATACCTACAGGCATGTTGCCACACAGCACATCCACAGTGGGTACTCACCGCTGCACCCTCTACACACATAGTGGGTTCATCACTCTAGTGGACGCCCTGCACATCCAATCTAGTACACCACTGACATGGAACCCCTCCACAGCTACTACAGGTGCCTCCAATGTCCACCATATACGTGCTGGTGAGCATCTGAACTGACTTACAGACATGGCAATGTAATGCATCCAGGTCACGATCGCACAGACACATAGCTGTATCCTGCTACTGTGCAGTGGCACAGAGCCCGCACTTCACACTGTACAGCTATGCACACAGCTCACAGCAAACGCACCTGCACAGACATCACTGTTACCCATACATTGTATCTGTAGACTGTACACATAACACTGCACCGTGACAGCCATTGTGATGTGGTGCATGCGGTGGGTCACCATCGTCACATGTCCACAAGATACCGCACATGTTTGCGGTGTACATTACATACTGTCGGCAGCCATGTGTACTCTCAACTCGCCCGCGGCCACACGGTGTATCACGCTGATGCATGCAAACTACCATGAATGTGTGTACTGCATGCCTACTAAATGACACCTGCCTGTTGTACTGTCCCCACCAGGGCAGTGTACATACTGCCACTATGAATGTCTGGTCTGCATTCACTGGTCTGTGTTGTGTGAATGCTGCATGCCACCTGCATTATCACATGCATGCTGTCTGTGTGTGTGTGTGTGTGTGTGTGTGTGTGTGTGTGTGTGTGTGTGTGTGTGGGTGTGTGTGTGTGTCTGTATTATAACCGATGGTATGTCTTTGTATTGACAGGTGCTGTAGGTGAGTTCCCCTCCTGCGGTCAATCTGATGCTAGTGTCCCCACAGATACTAGTGGTGATGACCATGTGCATGAGGCACAGGCAGGGTCGTCACAGGCAGACACTGTGCCAGTGGAGAACATCACACATACGCCCCTTTCATCCCCGCACACGGTTCAGATGCCGACACATACCCCAACACCGTTGACCATAGATGACGGTCAGTCAGCGCCTGTTGTCCCCGAGCAGGAATGTGTGGTGGCTGCAGAAGGTGTGGGTACACACGATGTTGCCAGTGTAAGGACTGGTGCAGTGCCACGCAGGCATGTGGCAGGTGCTGCTCGTAGGGGGAGCACCGCTAGACATACACCTGCCGTACAGGGTGCAGCAGCTGGTATAACCAGACGCATGTTCCAGACTGTAATGGCGGCGCAGGCACGTGCCGAACGGCAGAACCAGGAAGGGCAGAGGCTGCAGAGGTCCGCAATCCGCACTCTGAATGACAACATCCAGGCATTGGCAATGCACAACAGCATCTTGCCGATGTTCTGGATAGGAGATTGGGTGACATGGCTGGTATCCTCGACCGAGGCATGGCCATCCTTGAGCGCGCAGTCCGTGCAGGAACACCAGTTAGGGTGAGGCATAGGGCACGTGGGCGTGTGCCAGCAACACCACCTGCTGCAGGTCAGCGCAGTGCCACCTCCCATGCCCACCCAGACAGTGCTGGTAGCAGCAGCAGTGCAGCTGCTACTACACCATCCACACCAGGACAGAGCAGGCCACGTGGACGTGGCCCTGGACGGCCCCGCCGTGGCACGCTTCCAGCGGACATGTGACATCGGAGAGTGGACAGTCCGCACCTCCACCCGGTCGTGCCCGGCGACCCCAGGCAGGCGCTGGTCAGGTCGCCGCAGACACAGTGAGCCGTAACACCTGCACTGTACAGTCAGGGGCTGCCAAGCATACCCCGTGTAGGCATCACAGATGACTGAACTGTGTACACACACACCCACACACAGCAGACACAACTGTAGGGCTCCACCACACCCACATGCAATCTACATAGTCATGCCCACTCAATGCACTGGCCCTTACACACACACATGATGTCATCCATTGGTACAGCCCATGCCTGTGGCACACATATCACCCTGTGCATATGATGAAGTCTCTGCCGCGATAACTGTGAGCTACACCATCACTGCACGGTTAAGCTAACATATTCTGATGCACAGGGTGGACACGATAGTGAGAGGTGTATGTGATACCTGTGTCCGCATACTACGTGATGTGTATGTTGTGGTGTGTGTGTATGGCTGGTGACAGGTATGTATGTGATGTGGGTTGTGCACGGACATCATGCAGCAGACATACCATGCAGGACAGGTGCAGCATTCATTGATATGTGTACACAGTATGTGTGGTGGTTACATGTGTAGCACCATGTCGGTGCAGTTAACCCGGATGATACTGATGGTGTACTTGCACGCGCCTACTGGGAGCACTGTAATTAGTTCCCCACGTAGTCGTGTGGTACCCACAGGCATGTCTGGCAACATCAGCATAGCACAGTTACCCGCATCCGGCATGGACCCCTACATAGGTACATAGGTGCACATGAACGTAACAGGATATGTGCCCTACGACATGTGTGGACCTAGCATGACTGTGTGTGGCATCTAACACCCCTCAGGATGGGGATGCCATATCCATCAGTCCCCAGTCCCTGGTCTAGCAGTGACACACAGAGGTTGGCTGGCGCATAACTATCATCACACATCCACATGTCATTAGCAGTCCTGGACAAAGGCAGTCAGGGCCTTTCCTTCACATGGCCTGGCACTCCTCCCCGTGTTGTAGGGGGTGTCTGGCCGTTAACCCTGTTCCCCCAGCACGCCCCACTCATCTTTGTGTTGAGGTGTCTGACAGTCGCTTCTGTGCCCGTGTTTGCATGGAGCCTGGGAGGTGGAATGTGCCCATGTCACCCAGGTCAGACATGGCCGTGTATGTCAGGCACAGATCACCACGGAGCAGCTGTGCTGTGAAGATCCACAGCCGGTGTCCCCTTGGCCGTGCAGCTTGTGACACATGTCCTAGCACCGCCATCCCCGTCTTGTGGAACGCTTATGTCCTTCCGAGTGCTGCAGGCGCCAGGTTAGCTACAGGCCACATGTGCCATTGTATGCAGTCATTGCTCTGGTGTGTGATGTGTACAGGGGTACAATGAACACCCCTGATGTGGTTGACATTCCATCCAGACCAGGAGGCCACAATGGAATGTCTTCACACCCACATTGCCATTGTGTGTGTTGACAGAGGTTGCCGACAGGTGTGGTAGCCATTTCCTGAACACGCCCACCATCTTTAATGGCGCATCACCTACATGTGACATTGGGACGAACATGTCCTTCACACTGGGTAGGGCTGCACCTTCTCTGGCATTTAGTAGCAGGCCATGGCTCTGGCACCAGTCATCCTTGTCTATGACGCCCTAGGTGGATGTCCGTGTAACATGGGGTGTTGGGTATGTTGGCCGGTGCGTAGTCATCTGCATACCTTGTCTGCTACAATCCCCTATGATTGCATGCACATTGAAGGTCGGATGCCATATGGCAGGGGGCACAGGAGTGAGCCCTGTGGGCCTCCACTGGGTCCAGATATGAGTGTGACAAGGCACCTTGAGCACCAACCCTGTGTGGTGTGACCTCCAACCTGTCTGAGAAGCATCGGGTGACATATGTCCCCACATGTATGCTGGCGAGCCTTCTATGGGTCCCATGTGTAGTGTGCTCTGAACGCTCCCACCAGGTCATGGTACTGTGTGCAAACCCACGATCCCCATCAATGGCCTTGGTGACCACTCCAGACTGGACGAAAGCAGGTTCGGGAGGCAGGATCTGCCCTTGACTATGTAGTTGTGGGTATGTTCCGCATTGGCTGTACACCGCTATCTGTAACCATGGCCACCTGTATGGACCTCCACACAGCTTTGCAGACAACACTTGTCAAGCGATAGGGTGTGGCTGTTGACAGTCCATAGGAGCACTACCCTGGCATAGTGGGACCACAGATGCCATATGGCATCCATTGGGGACATAGCCCATAGTAAGGCTAACATGACACAGCGCTCGCATGTGTGGGCCGAGGGCCTCAATGAGGATGGATAGCACACAGCCAGGGACACCATCGGTGCCCATTGCTGACGTGTCAACCGCCATAGAGATATGGGATCACCCAGGCCATATGACATGTTTGGGAGGATACACTCTCTTGGGATGGAGATGTTCCCTGTTGGGGATGTATGCATGGAACATGTCCTGTGGTTTGCAGACAATGTCTGTGGGTGCAGTGACTGTTGTACCATTCTGGACCATTTCCAGGCAAGTCTGTGTGCCCCAACCATGTCCTTACCACAGTTAGGGAAGGCCCTGTGGTTGTCTCATGTGCCCTCTGCAGTACCACTCCCACAAGCGGACCTGGATGATGGTATGTGGGGCCGTATGGTAACGCCGGTATGAATGGGTGATGGTTTCCTGGTACTGTCATTGCTCTGCCATGTAGTAGCTCCAACTGTTGATGTACAGGTAGTCAGTGGCTGCAGTCCACCACACCATGTGCCTACCTGTGGTGGACAAGGGCCTGATGTCATCATGTTTGCCTGTTGCAGACATGCATGTGGGTGGTCAGGAAGGCATTCGCTAGGGCGCTTGCAGGTCTGGCCTCTGTTCAACACTGGCATGGAGGACTTGTAGGGTACCACACCGGTCGTATGATGTGTGTGGTTTTCTGTGGAGAGGTCATCACTGAGGTCCCCCATGCTGGTGTTGGTTACAGTGAGTGGATGACCAGTGGATCCACTATACGGTCTTGCATCACCATTGAGGGCTGTACATCCTGTGTGGGGCATATCCTCACCATGTGTGATGGGCAGAACTGTCAGACATCCCCCCCCCTAGTATGTATGGTGCATGGCTGTTTAACAGTGGCCAGGTGTGTGAACACCTGGGACTGCTGGCGTACTGTGTTGTGCCATGGGTAATGTTCCCAGGCTATGTATGGGTGGTTCATGTCACCCAATACGGTGCTGTTGTGAGAGCATGCCCACTCACCAGTGTCCTCAGGACATCTGTGAAGGTATCCTGTGTTTGGGAGGGTTGTCTGTAGCATGCAACAAACTGTAGGCCAGTCCTACACATGGTTAATTGCACCTAGATATTCCTCGCACCAACGGCCACGTCTGTGGCATGGCCGGGTTGCTGTTGTGTGGCCGGACACACAGGACGGTCCGCATTCCGCCACCCATGCCGCCGCACCATGTGTATGCATGTCTGATCTGTGCCGACTCTAAGTGTCTGAGCATGCCCAGTAGGCAGCTGTGTAGATAGACACACAGCACAGTGCACACCGCTACCGCCTGCAGTTATACCCCGGTGCATGCCTGTATCCCCACGCAACGGCCACGCCTGTGGCATGGCCAGGTTCCTGTTGTGTGGCTGGACACACACGACGGTCCACATTCCGCCACCCATGCTGTCGCAACATGTGTATGCATGTCTGCCCTGTGCCGAGTCTAAGTGTCTGAGCATGCCCAGTATGCAGTGATGTACTGATCAGTAGTTACTTGTTATTCCCGACTGCAGCACTAAGCTGTTAGTGTACGGCGACCTTGGGATGGTAACAGACTGCGTGACTGCGCACTCTGTCCGAACTCCCGATCGGGCGCATTGCCTCTGCAAATCATACCACTCACGTAGGGGTATGCCTCCTGACAGCGCTCCGCTCAGTAAACTCGGTAGCTGCTCTGTAAATGCTTCATACTGTAGTGTGTTCATGTAGATAGGCGAGGTTCGCCCCCGCCCCTTCCGTGTGTGTGTGTGTGTGTGTGTGTGTGTCTCTGTGTGTGTGTGTTTCCAGCTGCCTCTGCGACTGATTATGCTTTTAGACGCTCCGCAACACATGCCTCGGCTATTTCCAACTATTGTCTTGCGGGTGACGTCAGCAGCCTACAAGTATGCCTGTGACAGCGCCTGTTTAGTAAACTCGGTAGCTGCTCTGTAAATGCTTCATACAGTAGTGTGTTCATGTAGATAGTCGAGGTTCGCCCCCGCCCCTTCCGTGTGTGTGTGTGTCTCTGTGTGTGTGTGTTTCCAGCTGCCTCTGCGACTGATTATGATTTTAGACGCCCGCAACACATGCCTTGGCTATTGCCAACTATTGTCTTATGGTGACGCCAGCAGCCTACAAGTATGCCTGTGACAGCGCCTGTTTAGTAAACTCGGTAGCTGCTCTGTAAATGCTTCATACAGTAGTGTGTTCATGTAGATAGTCGAGGTTCGCCCCCGCCCCTTCCGTGTGTGTGTGTGTCTCTGTGTGTGTGTGTTTCCAGCTGCCTCTGCGACTGATTATGATTTTAGACGCCCGCAACACATGCCTTGGCTATTGCCAACTATTGTCTTATGGTGACGCCAGCAGCCTACAAGTATGCCTGTGACAGCGCCTGTTTAGTAAACTCGGTAGCTGCTCTGTAAATGCTTCATACAGTAGTGTGTTCATGTAGATAGTCGAGGTTCGCCCCCGTCCCTTCCGTGTGTGTGTGTGTCTCTGTGTGTGTGTGTTTCCAGCTGCCTCTGCGACTGATTATGCTTTTAGACGCCCGCAACACATGCCTTGGCTATTGCCAACTATTGTCTTGCGGGTGACGCCAGCAGCCTACAAGTATGCCTGTGACAGCGCCTGTTTAGTAAACTCGGTAGCTGCTCTGTAAATGCTTCATACAGTAGTGTGTTCATGTAGATAGTCGAGGTTCGCCCCCGTCCCTTCCGTGTGTGTGTGTGTCTCTGTGTGTGTGTTTCCAGCTGCCTCTGCGACTGATTATGCTTTTAGACGCCCGCAACACATGCCTTGGCTATTTCCAAATATTGTCTTGCGGGTGGCGCCAGCAGCCTACATGTATGCCTCTGACAGCGCCACGCCAGTTAACTCGGTAGCGCTGTGTAAATGCTTCATACTGTACTGAGTTCATGTAAATAGGCGAGGTTCATCTCCCGTCCCTTCCGTGTGTGTGTGTGTTTCCGCTGCTTTCAAAATACAACTGAATGAGCAAATTGTTACAGTGTTCACAATCAACAATGTGATATTTAAAATCATGTTAAGACTCACATTGTTGATTGTTAACATTCTTAGACATAGCATTTTTCCTGCACATCGCTAGTGGAAACAACGGAAACGCTGCATGTTTTAATGAACTGTTTAAATGTTACGTAAGACTTGTGTTGTGTCGAACCACGGGACTATTCTTGCTGCAGGTTGCTGGTTTGTTTGTGTTTCATAGTACAATATCATGTAATAAGTGTGTTCATAGTATGCTTTCTGTGATGTTGACATGTGTGTGTTTCGTTAGCAGTACGTCTCTGCTTTCTATGCTGTGGCTACATCTCCATTGCTCGCATAGAAAGTGACAAATGGAAGTGTAAGGGTGGATATTTAAAGCCTGGATACTTCCATGTTATGTGTAAGTCTCACGGGCCAACGGGTGATAGCGCATACATGTCTATGAAGTACCTTTGGATACCATATGCACCTGTCGTGGACGAAATGTTTATGTTGACTGTTCCATCTACCTATGTGTGACATGGTTTGTGGCCATAGGGTGCCAGCAAGTCTTCCCTGTTCATTGGGTGTTTGCCATGGTGTATTGACATCAATCCTATTAATTCACCGAAGGATGTCTTTCTTTGGTGTCAACGCCATAGTTTGACCATCCTATGTCATTCCCAGCAGACGTGGAGATTGTGCCATTGGTATCTTTACACAGGTGACCCATCTGTTCCACTGTATGGAAGCGCAGGATCCCCATAGATGTGCTGGCACATTGAGTGTTGTGTACGCCGGCATCTGCCCAGTGGGCTTGCTTTGAAAGGGGTGTGTGTACAGTACACCGTATCCGTATTCCCTGAGTTATGCCTTGCAACAGCAGTGGGATTCGCCCAGGTTGGCAGCTATGGGTGCCATCTTGGCCGTGACGCTTGTCCATCCATGGAACTGCCTACTGGACACTAGTATCGGGCTGTCAACATTTCACAGCTGCATTCTCCATTTCCGTGGATGATCGGTATTAGTATTGCGGAGTAACGATATGTTATGGCCACGCCCCGCACACGGGCGGACGACGAATCATCTGCCAATCCACACCGACACCCATATTTGCATACCCACGATCCCATGTCTGGAACCCTCGACAGTACCCCTTGCACACCCTTCATGTGTGCGGAAATGGGATGTGAACGTACGTGTATGGACGCAGCAGCCTGGGGAGTCCTATTCATATGTCCTGCATTTCATGGACGGCTGTCATCACCCTTGAAGACGCTTTGTGGTGCATATATCTACCTGTGCCGTAGTCACGGCTGTCACCTCTTCCGGTTCACACTATGTTGCCTACACTTACCTAAGGAGTAATTTTTGTGCATATGTAAAGTTTAGAACATGTTGGACTGTGTCCATTCGCCAGTGGGTTTGACTGCCGCCGTATGTTCCCCATTCCCGGATGTCTGTCCGCCTACCCATATTATGTAGTGCTACGTAACCCGTGTCCTTCCACAATTTACCCATAGGGTGTTACTGTAGTCCTGCAGGTTGGCAACTGCTTTAGATAATCCTCACAGGTACCATTGTGAACTATCCGCCACTGTATTGTCAGTATAACACAGCCGGTACATGTAGAACCTATTTATTAATGACAGTATGTCGCTTATGTGTGTGAACGCCATATTTTAGCGATAGTATGACCTTCCTAGTTGACGTTGTTGGTGTGCCATTAATATGTGTTCCACAGGTCGCAGGTATGTTCCGCAGAGTGGAAGCGGGTGATCCCCACATACTTGATAGCACCTTCGCTGCTGTGTACGCTGGGATTCGCACGGCAGGATGGATGTCTACGGGGTGTATCTACTGTTGTTTCCATCTTAATGTCTTGTGTCATGCCCTACTACGGCTGTGTGATTCCACCAGGTTTGCTATTATGGGTGCCATCTTGTCCGTGACGCTTGTCCATCCTTGGGAAATGCCTACTGACACTGATGTAGGGCTGAGCACATTTCACACATGCCTTTAGCATTACCCTATGGATGCTTTGCATCCTTACTGGGGACTAAGGCACGCCCTGTACCCGCAGCCCTCCCACGGGCGGACAACGGATTATCTGCCAAACAACACCGAGCCCCTTTTTGCATACCCAGGATACCATGGCTGCAACCCCCACGGTACGCATGACACATGCTTCATGTGTGCGGAACTGGGATATGGACGCACATGTATGGACACGGCAGTCTGGGGACCTCTGTTCATATGTCCTGCATGTCATGGGCAGGTATCATCAACCTTAAACACGCTGGTGGTGCATATGTTCAGCTGTGCCGTAGTCACGGTTAGTATTCTGATTGGCTGATCTCGTGGATAAAGGAGCAGACGCCGTAATTTTTGGAGTCCTACAATGGACACCGATGTGCATTTGTAAAGTGTAGAACGTGTTTGACTGTCCCCATCTGGCCAGTGGTATTGACTGCCGCTGTATGTTCCCCAATCGTGGATGTCTGCTTGACAACCCATCATTTGTATTACATGGCCTATCTATATCCACGTGCCAGTATGCGGAAATACAGCAAACCTTGCGCCCTGCCCATCTTCCTAAACGACATCATGGAACATATATCGGCAAAACAGACACTGTCAAATACGATACACTCCACAGTGAAAGGATACTGAGCTCTCTCACGTACGAACATGGGGCATCGCCGGAGTACGGAATGCATGACATAGCCGCCCCTTATACACTTCCTTCAGAGTCGGTTTAAAGCTTAAATAATCAATAAACCTGCTCATAGTTAGGTGGACAGTGCTCCAAGTCTTGATTATAACGTGACATATACATATCAGTGTTGCATGCCTTACTTCATGGAAACAATAATACGGCAACAATGTGTCAATATATATACAATATTGGTAAATACAATCGGTATCCGGACACATAGTTGATAATTGCTGAGAGTGCACCTTAGAATGTAGTGTGTTGATCAGGTTATTGTATATCAATGTGTATAATAGTAGCATTACGATAACAAAGCATGGAATCAATAAGTACTATTTAAGCATATATTTGACAATTATGAATGTAAACGTGTGGAGGAGACATCCGTAACCTTCCCTGGTTCCACTGGATCACACACGCACACGCACACTCGCATGTCCGGATTGTGGGTTACGCGACGCCGCATTACGCATATCCGTAGTCCGCTTATATATGTTTACAGTGTCTGTGTGGTTACGTGTTTTATGCTACTTGTGACTATTCCGTAACATATGTCTGATCCGTTGACGGACGGTGCAGAAAGCACTTACAGCTTTATATATGTAACAGTCTTTGCAGCATGGACGCTTTTACGCACACGTGCACATGTATATGTTCTATAGTCTTCCTCTTTTCCTCTCTCTTTCCTAACCCCTGCCTCTTCCCTTTTATTCATCTTACATTCCCCTACTACTGTATCCTTCTGAGCTTCAACTGTTATCCATATGGCAAATGCCTTATTGCATAACCTTTATGTACTAGATAAAATGCTTTGAAATTGACCAAACATTATGTATGATATTAAACTGTTTGAGTTCCTTAATGTATGTTGATTTTATTAACAAAATTGATTTATATTTCTAATTTTATTGTATGTCTTTATTAATAATATGTCTGTCTGTCATTATTATGTTATGTGTGGAGCTTTTCTCCCGCGCCTCTAATGCAAATGGACATATATCCAGCTAGACTAGCCCGGTCATCAAATGTAAAATAAAATAAAATAAAACTAAAATAAATAAAAATAGTCGTAATTCAAACGTGACTGCATTCACGTTTGACGGTTACTGTGACCAGTGCACGTTAGCTGTTCGTTGTCATTAATATGCATACCCATGGTACCTATGTACATTTACATATCCCCCCCCCCGCACACACGCACGCCACAGGCATCCATTCTCCTGCTGGGAAAGGTGCGGTACTGCATGTTGAACATTCCTAATTCCCCTCGCCATGGCCCAGGATGCATATGTCGTCACCGCAGGGCTGTTCAGATGACAGCTGCTTATATCCCATACGCATACAGGCCTTCGATTGTCAGGGTGTTGCTGTGGTGCTTTGGGTTTGGTCTTGGCCGCCCACTGTACGGGACTGCCCTGACCCTGTACGAATGTTAGATGAGTCACATGGGCACGCTTTTGTCCGTGTCCATGGTACCATGTCACGCCCCCAATTATTCAGAATCGTGTGCGCCGATTGGGCGCTGTACCCGCTGTAGATGTCGTCATACTAATTGCACACGGTCTGCTCGAAATAACCAATTTCCATTACTAACCCTCCGTGATGTATGGCCTGTGTCGCAATATTACAAGGGTTTAACATTGCGTGACGACTTTCACTGAGCCACAGACATGTCCGCTGCTTTGTTTGGACCGGTTCCGCTGTGCTACACATTTAACATGGCGTAACAGGTTGAACAGCTCAGACACGAGGACATCGGGTTGTCCGTCGCTGTCTATTATTGAATGTCTCTGTGGAGTTTGTTTCACAAAGCGAGACAATGTCGGCATTGTTAACGGGCATCACGCTCAGTACGTCCGCACCGCCGCTGGTGACGATGTCTGCCTTTGGCCGGCGAACAGGCATTATGCTGTGCCATTATGTCTGGGGATATATGGTTTCCTTACATAGATGATGTGCCATACTAGCAATGACCCTAGCAATGACCCGCGTCTGGGTGTGGGTACTGCTGTATTACCCACGGGAAGAGTGGCCTTACGGTAAGTGGTGACCTAGGCAGAAGTTGCCACCGATACATCACCCGCTACCCCCCTCCTGGTCTACCTACACCAAATAGAGTCTGGAAAGGTGCCCCGAGTAGAGCAACACCCTAGGCGGCTACCTACTTGGCCTATGCCTAAGGCCGGCTATGTGTGTGGTCCCTTGGGCATCGGACTCCGGAACGTGCCACGTCTGCCGTGGGTATGTCCAGCATTACCCACATCCAGCCCCAAGGCAGTCAACACAGCATCCATGGCTCCACATGGTGTCCCAGCTGTGTACTCCAGGAACTCTAACTCACACTTAGGACAGCTGTTTAATCTTAGCCTCACCTCAGGATACGCACCTGAGTAGTAGCACAGGGCGACTGTAGTCACACTCCACATAGATGGTGCCTCCACTGACCCTGGTTATTACCATACCATTAGTTTGACAAGCCTTATCTGCAAAGCCATGGAGATGGATCATAATGGGACACATAGATAAAGACATAGGGGACCCGCATACTTTGGATACAACCCAGTTTAGCTTGGTCAGAGTCAGATCATGCCCTTTACACGTGTTTCACTTTGTAGACTCAGTCACCAAGGCCATTGCTGAGGGTAAAGCAGTCCATACAGCCTACCTCAACCCGGCAGAGGCCTTCGACACAATACGCCCCTCGGGTATAATTGATAAACCCGTCATCTTGAATGTAAATCCATACATCGCCATATGGGTTGCAAACGGGCTAAGTCACAGAACACACATGGCCATAGTTGCTGGTGCCATGTCATACTCACAGCCAGTCACAGGTGGTGTCCCATGGGGCTCAGTCCTGGGTCCACTATTTCCAGCATCTACGGTTCCAATGTACACGCATACACAGGGGGGTTATGGTGACAATGTTTGCAGATGACTGCAAACCGGTGCCAAAGTCAGACACACATCTGACACAGATATCCTTCAGGAGTGCCTCACAGATGTGGATAAGTGGTACCAGAGACATGTCCTACAGCTAAATGCCAGGAAATGCATAGGCATACCCTTCGGGAAGAACAAGGTTACCCCGAGCTACCATATAGGTGGCAATCCACTGAGCACAGAGGGGTTACCAGTGATTTGGGGAGCTGTGTTGTTGTTCACCGCACGGTAGACCCACATGTTGCTAACATAGTTAGGTAGACCTTCCACATTGCCCACATCATCATGAAGGGATTCACATCTAGATCCGGAGGGGTCGTTGTCGCCCTGTACGCGTCGCTCAAGAGAGCTATCATTGGGTACGATGCCCCGCTCAGAATGTATCTGACCCAACACCTGCAGCAGCTGGAAAGGCACCAACAGTTCTTCGACAAACAGATGCAGGGTCTCAGGTATATGTGCTATACTGACCGACTGAAAGAATTCCAGCTGTATACAGTTGCATACCACTTGCCCAGAGGTGACCCGTGCCTGGCATACACGGCTATGTCGAACCCAGATCTGATGACTATGCTTCACGAAATAAGTTAGATCCTCAGAACCACAAGGGCAGCTGACGACACCTTGACACTGTCATTAATCGAACGTGTTGTTGGGACGGATTCATCACCCAGACACTCACTATGCTGTGGAACAACATCCCAGTACATGTGAGGGCAAGCACCTCGCTGGCCTTGTGTTAGTATTTACACATGGATGACTGAGTTGATTTATTTAAGTAACCTTCTAACTGAATATTTACATTAGCACATTGTGAATGTTTACATTTCGCTGGTCTATTTTACAGTAGTCATAATCATACGGTTTATGTGTATATATTATGGTTCATTTATATTACTAGGTGTCTGCAGTTCTGTTAATATATTGGCACAATCCGTAGGACATATATATGTATCTTACACAGTCAGACATTTGGAAAACATTTTATGTTGGTTCATGTTTCATATATGTACATATATTTATATTTTCCGATGAAGACTGTACCTTTCGAAGCAATGTCTGATGTCCTCACTGTGTGGGATCTGCAACGCAAGTGAGGTTTGTTCGCTTGTCTGCCTTTAAGGCATGTAATTAGTACCTAGCACATGTAATGTACTGACCAATTAATGCTTGTAAATGTAGTAGGTTGGACTGCATTGTATGTAGTCTGAATAAGTCTGCTTATGAAGCAGACGAAGTGGGCTCCAATAGACTATGGTGACTGCCTTTAATTCTTGGTGTGCTCTGGTTGGTCACTGACGGTCCCTACAGTACCTGCCTTTGCTTTAGACTTCATCAGCCGGTTGTCTGTGTTTGTTGTATGGGGAATGTCAACTGTAGTCCCTATGTGTATGACTTGTGTAATGCCTTACTACGGCACTGTAATTCCACCGGATTTGCAGTTATGGGTGCCATCTTAGTCATACGCTTGTCCATCCATGTGAATTGCCTACTATACACTGGTATAGGGCTGTACACATTTCACACCTGCATTTTGCATTCCCCGCAGTATGGTGTGCATTAATAGCGGAGAGTGACGCATGTGCTACGACACGCCCCTCCCACGGGCGGACAAAGGATTGCCTGCTAAACAACACCGAGGCCAGATTCTACATACCCAGACTCCCTTGACTGCAACAGTGCACAGTACCCATTACACATCCTTCATGTGTGCTGGACTGTGATGTGGACGCAGCTGAATGGACCCGATACCCTGGGTATTTCTATGCATGTGTGCTGCAGTTCATGGACAGCTATCATCAACATTGAACACGCTTGCGTGCATATGTGTACCTGTGACGTGGTGACGACAATTAGATCACATGAGTAATGCAGGAAGCTAGCAGGCATTCTCTGAACAGAATTTTTGGGTCCTACAATGGACACCGATGTGCATATGTCAAGTTAGATGTTGCTGGACTGTGTCCACCTGCCCAGTGCTTTTCACTGCTGGTGTATGTTCCCAATCGCGGATGTCTGTTTGACTACCCATTCCACATGGTGCTACATAACCAGCTGATTTAGTACTGTGAACAAATTACATACATCCAAAGATGCTGGTTAGCAACTGCTTCATATAAACCTCAGACATCCCAATGGGACATATCCGTCACTATATTTCCAATATAACACCACGCCAACATGTTGCTTACCTATGCATTCATTTAACCATGTTGTCTTCATAGGTGGGAATGCCATAGTTTACATATCCTACTTCACGCTGTGTGTGTGCCATTAGTATGTGTTCCACAGGTCGCACATCTGTTCCGCTGTACGGTAGCGGGTGCTCCTCAGTCTGTTGCTGGCAGATTGAGTGCTGTGTACGCCGGTGTTGGCACGACGGTCCTGCTTTGTATGTGGAATGTCAACTGTAGTCCCTATGTGTATTTCCTGTGTTATGCCTTCCCGCTGCTATGTCATTTACCCGGGTTTGCAGTTGTGGGTGCCATCCTGGCCATACGGGTGTCCATCCATGACAATTGCCTACTGGACACTAGTATAGGGCTGTACACATTCCACACCTACATTTAGCATTCTCCGGAGTATGGTTTGCATTATTAGCGGAGAGTAAGGCAGGTGCTACGCGACACATCCTCCCACGGGGCGGGAGAAAGGATTGCCTGCGAAACAACACCGAGCACAGCGTCTACATACCCAGAATCCCTTGACTGCAACAATTGACAGTACCCATTACACATCCGTCATGTGTGCGGAACTGTGATGTGGACGCAGTTCTATGGACCCGGTACCCTGGGTATTTCTGTGCATCTGTGCTGCATTACATGGACAGCTATCAGCAACATTAAACACGCTTGCGGTGCATATGTGTACCTGTGACGACAATGATTTCAGGTACGCATTGAAATAAGACATAATTTGATTCTTTCCACAATTTTTGGGTCCTACAATGGACACCACTGTGCATATGTAAAGTGTAGAGCTTGTCGGACTGTGTCCTTGTGAGCAGTGGGTTTCACTGATGCTGTGTGTTCAGCAATCGTGTATGTGTGCTTGACTACCCATACTGTGTTGTGCTACAGGAACCATGTCTTCCGACACCAGAAACCAATGCTATACATCCAATGTTGCAGGTTAACAACCACTTTCATACCATACCCAGAGGTCACGATTGGGAGGTATTGCCACTTTATTATCGGAACAACACCCCCAGACTGTGTACATCATGGGAACTTTAGGCCAGTCTTACCGCCATTTCCAATTGTAATTGGCAGACACATGTCAATACATGTATGATAACACATATTGTCATGCAGAAGTTGATCTATGTTATTTGGACATTGGCTTCTGCTTTTGGCATCCGTTGCTGTGAGTGTTGCCAGTTACCATACACATTGCTTGCTCAGAGGCAGACTACACAATACTGCGCAGTACTGTGGTCTCCTTTAAGGACCCTGAGCCAGTGGTCGATGGTACGGCAGCCACTGCATCAATCACATTTGCCATCTACCAGTACCTACAGGACTGCATGAGCCAGTCATTCACTTACCCAACTGTGGTTCACTGTACCAATGCCAAGCATCCAGTGTGGTGTACCCCAGCCATACACAAAATGTACAACACGAGGAGGTGGCTACTACAAGGTGGAGCAGACACCTTGTGAGGTGTGACACCCTTGGTCATCATATGTGTAGACTTACACACTGTCATGAAATAGTCCAGGGCACATTCCACAGATATACCTACATGGACCTGGCTAACAATCATACCACCTTCAGTTGCTATGCTGGACACCTGGGAGCTCAGTCCCACATATGCTCTGACTGGGTTCACATAGAGGTGGGGTTTACTCAACATACACACATTGCCAACATACAGGCTGACAAGTCCAGTGAGGACATCTCCACACCCTCCCCCACACATGAGGTGATGTGTGTACCACAGGTTTGTGGTCACCAAATGTTCTGTGACACACAGGTGGGACATGCTCTCTCCAGGGTAGTGGACATAGCATCGATGAGACCAGCTGGTGACCCCGCTGTGTACTCCACTATCTCGGTTATGAATTGGACCCACAGTTAGGACAGCTATTTCTTTGTAGCCTCACCTCAGGTAGGGTACCCAGGTTGTGTCACATGGCAACTGTAGTCCCACGACAGAAGGCCAATACCTCCACTGAGGCTGGTTATTCCTGTCCCATTACCCTGAGGAGACCTATCTGCAAAGACATGGGGAGGGATCATACTGTGGCTCGTACATGACTGCATAGGGGACATACTTACTTTGCCTCACACACGGTTTGTCTTGTTCAGGGGCGGTTCATGCCTTTAAAGCATGGTTGACATTTTCAGGACAGTCGCCGAGGCCACTGATGGGGGTGTTGCAGTCCATACAGCCTACCTCGACCTGGCAAAGCCCTTCATCACATTACCCCCCTCAGGTATCGTTGATAAACCCATTGGCTGGGATGTGAACACGCACATCACAGAATGTGTTGTAAACTGTCTATGTGACACAACCCACACGGTCATAGTTGCTGGCAGCATATCAGACCTACTGCCTGTCAGAAGTGGTGTCCCATGGGGCCCTTCCATGTGTGCACTCCTGTCATACACCTACATCTTCACGGTACAGGCACACACAGGGGTGCAATGGGCAACAGTGTTTGTAGATGACTGCAAAACAGGTGCCATAGTGGGACAGACATCTGACACAGATATCCTTCGAAGGCGCCTCCCAGATATGCATATCTGCTGTCAGGGACATGTCCCACAGCTAAATGCAACGTCATGCAACATCATACCTGTGGAGAAGTACTAGGTCACCCCTGTCCAGCATATAGGTGGCTGTCCACTCAGCACAGGGGTGATTACCAGGAATCAGGGGACAGTGTTGATGGTCACCATTCATTCCACACACACACGTTGCTATCGTGGTTGTGTGGGTCTTCTACATTGCCCACCTGTTGGTGCAGGGATTCACATCTACATCAGGCTAGGTCATTGTTCCCTTGTACCCATTACGTGTTACACCTATGATCTACTACATTGCCCCATTCAGACTGTATCTGACCATACACCTACAGCAGCTGTGAAGCCCACATAGGTTGATCGTTGTACAGATGCAGGATGACACCATTTTGTGTAATGCTGCCCCACATGTAGGACCCCTGCCACATCACGACACATACCTGCTGTTTGTTGTTGACCTGTGCCTGACATACAAGGCCATGTCAACCCATATGTCATGTGTATGCTTCACCTACTGTATCCGCATCCCTCAGAATCACTAGGGCAGGTGACATTTACCTTGTCACGGTCATTCATGGATGTGTTTGGGTGACACATATATCACCCAGACAATCATTATGCTGTGGATCTACATCACAGTACATGTGAGACAGACATCCTTCCTAGCCTTGTTCGCAGCTATGTTGTCCATTGGATGGAGGATTGCAGGTATAGGCCAGGGATTACATCATTATCACTGCTTGACGGAGATACAGCAATATCATGGGTATTTCATCTGAAGCACAGAAGGTTGGCAAAGTCATCCTAACTATGGTGTAGTATTATGGCTGGGCCTGGGACGATGGCCTACCCTGTACCTATGGACGGTGAACCTATATTCATAGTTTGTCACATGTACAATTGTCTATCCACTATAGTCTTTCGCCACTGTATATTTCTGTGGCACATGATTGTCCTCTGTATTACATGCAGGTATGCTGTGTACATTGCACATACGTCACAGTTGATGACAGTGTATCTGTGTCCCTAACACTGTGATACTGAGGACTACCACACATCCTTCACAGCATTCCATGCATATGTCCATTCTATTCTTCTTTGGCCTATGGGGGGGTGTTAAGGCAAACATTACTCAAGTCCCTGTTTGTGCATGCTTCATGTTGGTGTTTGACCAGGCTCCGCTGCAGCCATGTGTCGCACAGTAGTGTGTCCGTGTGTTTGCCATGTGTTTTATTGCCAGTACATCTGTGGGAGGTGTAGTTGGCACATGTTCCTCTTTGCAGGGACACCCATCCTGGTGTTTGTGTCATGCATCTGCACTTGGCACGTGCCATATGTCCTGTACTATTCCCACAGTCGTGTATGCCTTCATGCACTACTACTGCATGTTACTGGCTGTGTGTATGTGGTACACATGGACATTGTGATGTTTGTCTTGACCTATTCCAATGCTAGAACGTAAACATCTGTCAATTAAGTCTTTTAAATCAAACTGTAACACTCATTCGTATTTTCAACATGACACTCATTAACACAGGAAGCTGGGATTAATAACATTTTATTACTGTGCAGCAGGAGGCAAAGGAGTATGCAGTCAAAGTTTAGACATTTGTTCAACTCTATACATGTTACATCTGTATGAGCATTCTGTATACTATCATCTTTTGCACACATTAATGATGTTGTCAGTCACAAGGCATTTACATTGCTAGAGTACAGAACATTGTATTCCTACAACAGTGCTCAGGTAATGCTTATTACATGTTTTCCCATGAGGATAGCCCAACCTTGCGAGACACATATTCAGTTAGACTGTACTTTGGTAAGTTCTGCTCTGACACGGTTCCAACACTGTTCATATTCAGTCCTCACTCCGTGTCATACTAGGTTCCTGTGTCTCTCTGCTGAGCAGCTGTACTCTGTGTTACAGCTCACAAGCCTATCCTCCTCAGTAGAAGGATGACAGATATACCTGTACATACATGTATTATTCTGTAACCGAGCAGATGACTAATGCTGACTGACATACACCTGCTGCACTGGTTACTGCTAGGGTTAGGGTTCAATCACACTGCAGCTACACTACAAGCAATTACATGCATGAGAAGCTGTACTGCTATATTGTCAGGTAGAATAATATGCATTATACACTATTAGCTTCTAAAGTTGCACGTCATATTATGTTTAAATATGCATTTTGCTAACATTCTCCCTCCTTTGATTGCTTCTACTCTATCCAGAGACATATACAACATTATTTCATTCCCTGGCGCCTTCCTCTGTGGAACGCTTAACTAGGCAGGTAATTTGATGTACATTGCAAGTAGGATTGCATTTTCTATTGACAAATACCACTACAGGTCTTGATCCATAGTCTCGGTACAGGTATGTTGCCAGAGTCCCTGACTAATACTTACATGCACAGTATCCCAAGTGACTAGACACATGCTCCCAATATGAGCAGAACAACACAAATGGCATTCATGATATTCAGTATGACTGACCCCATCCACCCAATGGTTTGTGGAAATGGTTCGGCAGTGGGTTTGGGCCTGTTTCCGCCATGGATGACACCTGCTATATTACCTGTAGGTGGGCGTTGCTTTTGGTCTCTTCATGTGGTAGTTGGACACAGCGATCTTCTTCAGTAAGCGCCACGCACTCAATTCTCAGCGCCACGGTGCAGTCGCACTATTACATTTTGTGACACAACAGTTCTCATTGCATCCAGTTCATCAGTCACATGTTCAGGAGCAGGAAGTCACATTCATCCTTCCTCCGACAGTTTTTGATAACTTCCTCTGTTCCCTGATTGCTTTCACTACTCCAGAAGCTGGGGTGTTCCAGCCCAGGTTGTGACGCTGTCACTGAAGTCCATATGAATCGGTATTCCTTTATCTCTTGCAGAGGACTGACATGTCAGAACAGCTTCCATTTCACCCACTGGATTAGTAGGTTTCCCGACTGTGTTCCCAGTTCTTCGAGCTATATGTGTTATAGTTCGTTTCGCACCCACAGGCAATTGTACAGTATGTCATGTGACTGGAGCCAGATAACCCAAATAACAACTGCCGGACCAATTCCCAGGTAACCATTGCTATGCTTATTTCCCACAAACAACATAACTATATTCTACTTTATTACTGATGCGGGTTACCTCTGCATGTAACAAATTCCTGTCTCTAACAGAGTACTGTTTATACAATTCAGGATGTTTCTGCACATCCTTCAACATTGTTCTCATGATGTTTCAATACAAATTAGGAATGGTGCTACAAGTAGTACTGTGATCTTTGGCTGTTATATGACATTCGTGAAGACACAGTTATGTTACAAATACTCCCACCAACTGCAACTGTACCATGTTTATGATAACATACAATTCCTTTTTGTGTAACAGGTAAGTACATTGCCACGTTGTCCTGTGATCTCACAGAACCTGTATCAAAGTGTAGATATTCACAAGTCTCAATCTATCCCCAAGGGGACCACATGCATCGGAAGTCCTCCATATGATGTAGGTATGGCAGTACAAACACAGCAATTTAAAGTGTTCCTGGTCTCTATATGCACACGCATCATGCCTAGGTATCTGTTGAGGTGTGGAAGACACTCTGTGGCCAGTTCATCACGTATCAGTATTTGTATCCGTGTAGTTATATGCAGGTGAGGTCCCGGAAATTGTAACGTAAACACAAACATGGTTAATAGGTGTATAATCATTAGGACAGCAAACATAAATGTCTTTGGGGTTGCTTTGTATTGTTATACAGTCTTCGCCGGGTGATTCAGGCTCTTTGGTATATCAGCTACAAGATGTCAATCAGACTTGATATCCTTTACCAGTTTGAGAAATGTGAGGTGGACCCAGGACGACCTCTCTGCAAACTTTACTGCGGTAGGCGGTGCCAACAGTACCCGGTACAGACATTCGAACTGTCCACTTGGCAATAATGTTCTTTGGATAACAGTGACATACACACAGGATACTGGTGTCAGCTATGCTTCCGTCTTCGCTTGCTCTTATCTGTAACAGACTTTAACTTAGGAACAGTGTAACGAGTTAACAATCCACCCATGTCACCTACTACTGAATCATCGACCTTCGGCTCTGCAGGCATGACAGCTTTCCACTCTGGCACATGATATGCCATTCGACATACTACTTGGAAGTGGGTGCACCAGGTAACATTTCGAACTGTTGCCATGCTCAGCAATCCTAGAGGTAGACAGCTCATGTAACTCGCCTGGATGTCACCCACCCAACTCCTCTACTTATTTCTCGATCCCATTCTGCGGCGGCAGCAACCGGGGTGACTGTGGGTTGTACATGCAATTGACATTCATGGTAATACGAAGTAATCCCCAGGTAGCGTGATTGTCTGGTTAACTACATGTGTTCTATTGTCACTGTAGCTTCTTTACAGCATGCCAGATCTAGGGATACTTAATTTTACTGGCACCTTTGCCACTGCTGCTGCATCCGGATTACTGGTTGGGAATGCTTCTACCCATTTTGATTATCTATATGTGTAATCGCTAAACAGTCTTTGTTCCCTTCACATTTATGCAGATGTATGAATTCCATACAAATAGCACGGAACGGTTAGGGTGGTGTAGGTCAACTCACTCCCTTCGGTTTAAATACTCCCTGTGCATGATATCTACGGCAAACGTGACACGCTGCTCATGAGGTTTGTATGTGGTTCGTAATTCCGTATGTTAGGGTATTCTGTTAACCAAATGTACCATCCCCTGTTGAGACATGTCTGTACCCATGGCTCCACAAAGCCGCATATCTGAATATATTAGACGTTAATATTGGCTTTCTCACTGTGGATATGTGCAGTCCGTGTTCAAGGATTGCTCCTCGTCATAACCACGTCGGCTTTTCTGCTTTCGTAGTTGCTGTTTGCATTGTTTGTACAGTTTCTACATCTAAACAGTCTGAGGTTTGTCATTCCTCATTCACACAGACACTTTCCAACTGTGACGCTGCTTGTTTTGCAGGTGCATGAGCTCATGCCTCAACTTTCCTACTGTTATCCTGTTGCATTCTATGCCCTGCACATTTACAATTACCTACTTCAGTGGGTAACTGCATGTAGTGTAATGCATTCAGGTTCGTATGCGCATGCTTAATCGGTTTACCGCTGGATGTTATCATTCCACTATTCTTCCACTGCTGCTCATAAACATGCACTGCACAGACAACAGAATGACTATCGGGACATATGTCCACACATCATTTTTCCGCTACAGTACAAGCACGTGTTAAAGCTATCTATTCTGCTGCTTGAGCAGACACGTTATGCTGCAGGGTTTGGCCGACTACAATGTCATTATCAATAACTACTGCATAAACTACTTCATTCGTTCCTGTAGGACTCTGTCTACATGATCCGTACACATTAACTGTCACCTCTGCATCATCTAAGGGTATATCAGTGTTATCATGTCTGTGTGTAGTTATTTAAGCCATTTCATATAGGCTACTGTGTGATGTACCATACACAGGTGTCAGACGTGACGCTGATAGGTTTCATGTTGTACAACGCTCAATCACCATGTGAGGTTGACTCAGTGGTATGGTCAGACATGACACATGTGTAGCACGAGTCAGGAATTCTATCTTCTCTTGCAGCAGATTGATGGCAACTGCATGACACATTCTCACAGTGAGAGGGTGGTCTAGTAACATTATGGCCGGGCCTGTACTGCCATGGGTGCTACAACAACTGCCTGTACACAATGTGGCAGTGACCATGCCACAGTGTCCAACTGCAATGAGTAGTCATCTATTTGGCGTTGCTTACTTCCCTGGTGTTGCAACAAGACTGACGCCATATATCTCCGCTTACAATCTACGGTCTGACAACATGTGTTATGATTATTCACGAGACCTACTACAGCTGTTGAGGCTATCAATCGCTCTAGTCTGCATAACGCTGTTTCTGCTACTGTAATCCGGTGTACTATGTGTTGTGCTGCCATAGGTGTATTAAAGGTTAAGGCAAACAAGACAGCGGATTCCACAGCATTGTTTGGTATCCAGATTTAACATGTGTTAGTCGGCCCAGACACGACATCATTCCCTTCTTGTTAGTTGGCTTGGGTGCTTATTATATTGCTACCTTCCTATCGTCATGTGATGTTCTACCCTACTTGGATACCAGATATGCCATGTAATTGACCTGTATTCTCTGTATTTGCAATTTATGCTTGCTTACTTTATGTCCCTGTTCTGCTGATTATCTCAATAATGCTATTGTATCTTCCATACATTGCTGCTGGGTAGGGGCCGCAAGCAGAATATCATCCAATTAAAGTGGAGCTTGACTGGCCCCGGTGGAGTTGACACCGGATAGTAGCTAGCCATCCCCTGTGAGAATATCGTTGTACTTTCACAGTAGCCCCGCGATAGCCGGGTATGGCTGTATCTGTCACCCTGACTGTACAAGCAAAGCAATACGAACTATGTGGATGTATAGGTATTGCAAAGTAAGCATAGCTTATATGTACCACGGTAAGATACTTCTGTGGCATGTTCATAGCATTGAATATAGTGTGTGGGTCTGGCACCAACGCTACCCTAAGTATTCTTACATTATTTACAGCTTATACATACTGTACCATCCGCCATTCCCTTTTGGTTTCCGATCAGGAGATACAGGGTATTGCATGGTGAATAGCGGTTACTTTGTGGATGGGGAATTCTCTCTGACTTTGCAGATATCTTCTGGTGTCCACGGTCTATACGCCACGGGGTTGGGTCCTGGCCTTCCTGTCCTGCATGATGGTTCGGTACTTCAATTAATTGACAGATATCCTCACTCTGTTTTAGTACTGTGTTCTTACCGGGTGTCCCTAGGTATGTTACGTGTTCGGGATGTGGTTTCAATAGCTTCTATTACATTTGTTCGTTGTGCTACCTCTGTTGCCACAGGATAACGTGGGGACTAGCCTGCCCTCCCGCTTAATATCCTGCATGTGGTATCTGAGGTGGTAGGGTGTTGTGGGGCGGTCGGTACTACTGTATTATGATCTTCTCTGTGTACGTATGATGCTTAGCCATTTGTAGTGTTCTATTCCCTTCGGTACACTACCTCAGTCCACCGATGTGCATGACGGATACCCAATTGTCGCTGTTTTGTCGCCTGCACATCTTAGGGCTGCCACCTTTACAATGCACAATGTGGGACATTAGTGTTCGAACGTGTAATTTGTCTTGAAAATGCATACCCACGACCAGTACATAGGACAGGTAGTCACGAATTGCCAGGAGAGCGACCAATTGTTGTAGCATTTCAGTTGCTTATTCTGTTTATTATTATATTTTGCTGTTCCACATACAAATTTACTGTTTTACGCTACCATCTTGATATATATCTGGGAAATGTTTGTCCTGAGATATCAGGACATTTGACATTTGTTCGGTTTATTTACAGGACACGACTGGCCAGAGAGGGCATATCCCTCTCAGGGTGGAACAGGTGTTTACCTTGGAACATATGCATCAAATTTTCAGGGATTACAATGTTTCAGTAACGATATGTTGCCTAATATACCATCAATGTCATATTTATTACCCCATTTTGCTGCGTAACTCACAATTATGTGCTCTCTGCGATTGCATATTCTTCACGGCACCCGTCAAACGCGGATCACATGATCTGTTGCTTCGATAATCTCCCATATCCTCTACACGACTGCTACGTACCCTTCTGTCATAACACGTGTGTCTCCTTCCCTGTATCCACTGTAGTGTCTACAATCACTATTTACTCTGCTGTGTGTTCCCCTGACCTATGTTCAGATTTAACAGTATGTGGGTAGGTCTTCGACCGATATCACTACTGTTAACAGAAACACAATGTAGTCTGGTCCCTGATCTACAATAGACACAAAAAGGCAGACACTCCTTACCTGGGCCTCCTGTTTAAGGCTGCACGTTTTCTTCTTGGGATCCAGTTTTCCGCTTTTCAGCCACAGATCAGACAGTAAACAGCCTCTTTACACACAACAATTCAGTCGGAGGTCTTTTCATTCAAGAAGAACCATTTATGCATATTCTCCAGCGCATATGTCTAACCAGCCATGCACTCTGACCTGTAGCTTACCAAGGGAATTCGATTACAAGGATCACGATGTGAAATAAGTTGTTACAACCAGACTGTAGTTATCAGTAGGCTTTTCTAAGTGACAGCCGATAACACAGGAGGCTCGGGTTCGAAAGTTTTAGTAGTGTACACAGGCAGGCTAAATAATGTACAGTCCAAGTATGAGAGTTTTGTCTGACTCTATACAGTAAGCAGTTTCTTTATATAGTGTTTACAATCAGCTTTTGCCCACCTTACTGACGTGGTCGGTCACAGGGCATTTCCATCACTATGGTCCGCAATAGTCTATACATACGTGGGTGCTGGGCTCGTGCTTTTAAATTGTTTTCTCATGGGAATAACACAGCCTTGCAAGGCACCTTGTACATTACAGTATCCTTTTGTGATTGTAGCTGTTTCAAGGACCCTAGACTGTTACGATACAGTGGACAGTTAATTTCTTAATACGTTGCTTTGTCTCTCTGGTAGGGAGTTGTACTGCTATCTTCCATTGAGCT
Organism: Protopterus annectens; assembly: GCF_019279795.1. Classification (NCBI taxonomy): domain Eukaryota; kingdom Metazoa; phylum Chordata; order Ceratodontiformes; family Protopteridae; genus Protopterus; species Protopterus annectens. Next base: position 1,080,967,837 of record NC_056731.1, read on the forward strand.
CACAAGGCCATCCTCCTCTGGGGAAGGAGTGCTGTTATGCATGTACATACATTTATTGTTCTGTAACCCAGCAAATAATTAATGATGACAGACATGAGCCTGCTGTCCTGCTTACTGCCAGGTTCAGAATTCCATCACAGTACAGCTTAGCTTCACCAATTACATGCAGGCTTAGTTCTACTGCCATATTGTACGGTACAATTCAATACATTATATAGTATTTAGAGTGTAAACTGGAACTTCATATGTGTTTCTATATATTTTACTTAACAACATCCATCCAGCCATATGCATGTTGTTCCGCCCTTTACCTTGACCGTGTGTATTTGTCCGTCCAGCCACGCTTAATCTCCACATGTGATGTCCCAGTTTCCCTTCTTTGCCTGTAGCACCCTGTTAGGACGTCCTGTGTGGTAGGCACCTGTTCCGCTATATGTGATCGACTTCACTGCAAAGATAATCATCGATGCGGTGGTCCAACGACCCGACTTGTCCACATGTGTACACTTATGTGCACCGTGGCGTATGCAAACCTAGATGGTTTGGACGGGTACATACTACATGCCGGATGTACACATTCTGCTGACACATTCACATGCAGCCATTTACATATCTGTACCTGCGGTGGGTTGGTGACATGTGCGGTAATGATTTGCCCGCGTGGCATTGCCTAACACAAACTTCTTACCACAGTTCAGGTATGCACATTGTGTGTGGTTGTATAGCTGCACACGGATGCTAGCAGGTTTGGGTGCAGGGGTATACATGGGTGTGACTGACATGTACAATGAGGCTATTGTGTAGTACATCCGAATGCATGGGTTCTGCTTCTGGATATTACACTTCATCATACACCATCCAGTGTATGCAACAGAGACGTTGTTGGGTCTGGGATATGTTGCTATGCACATGTTTGCCTGTGTTTGAGGTATCTTGCTTCCTTACTGTTGTTATGTCAGCACAGCTACCCGGCTATGTACTGTCACTACTGCTTGTGACCATTATGGTTGGCACCTTTTCCAATGCCCATAGTGGGGCATGTTATGTGGACACTTCGAATTTGCAGGACTACACATACCCAGGGCTAGTGCAGTTGACAGAACTTCACTTGTTTGCCATACTATGAGCTTATTCTGTAAGCGCTTGGGTTCCTTATTTATTTTCTTATGCCATGTCTGTGTTCCATATCGTAATGTATATGTTTTATGCTACTATTTACATGTATATTGCGGGATTTGCGTGGCAGGGGATCGGAGGTCATTTTCCATTTTACGATTGTTGCAGGGACACGACTGTCCAATCAGGGACTGTCCATGGCACATTGGGACAGCAGGTAACCCTGGTGACCATGCCCATGTCGCTGCTGGGGTTTCCACCTTTTCCATTTTCCGATCTGGGATATTTCCGGGACTCACATCTGACTTTACAGGCCGACACATACAAACGGTCACTATATAGCATAGAAATTCACTTGTTTGCCTAAATAATTTGCTTATTATTGTGGCAATTTCCTTGCTTATTCTGTTTATTGTGTCATTTAGGTATTTCTGTTACAGAAATAACCAATTCATGCTACCATTACATTACATACGGGATATCATTGTGTCCTACAATCGTAGCACATCAGCCATTTCTAATACGATTTTTCGGGACACAACTGTCCATGGAGAGACTGCCCCAACCAAAGTGGGACAGGTGGTGACATTAGTCGCTGCTCCTATGTCAGTGCGGCGCTGACATGCGGCTGTACACCTTCTCTGAGTGTAAACACTGACAGTGCATTGCGGGACTAAGGCGGTCTTATGCGTATCCTTTGCTCCTTGGACGGGTACACTTATGCCTTCGTGGCTTCTATTTGCTTCTCCGCTAATTTGGGACGGGACTATGTTGCATACTGTACGTGCGTTTCATTCTGCACGGGACCTGGCTGCTGCCATTACTATTGTGGGCGGACCGTGGCTGTCAGCACATTAGGTTGCTCACCTCATGCCGGCTTAGACACGCCTCCAGACGCATCCTACCTGGGCTCGCTCACGTACACTACGCACGTGTCTGTGATTCCGGTGCACTCTCATTAATATGTATATGGCGCTACTGCGCCGGATATTCCATGCACCGCCGGCGCAGGCCTTACGCCGGCCTTGCGCCGAGCTTCATGAATCCCGGGGCATGTGTATGCAAGGGTGTTTTAACATTACTATGAGCAGTGCTATGAACACCACAGCTGACACAGATCACAGTTAACTTGTTTAGCATCCATTGCAGACACTTGTGTTGCCACATTCATCTTTTCAACTGTAAGTGTAGGTCAGGTTCAAGTGCAGAAAAAAATTATGAACTCAAACCCTGCACTGTTTGTGCTGTACTTCAAAATGCACTGCACTAACATGTTGAGCCACTGAGAAAATTATGAGAGGTGTGTTTTCTGCATTCATTACTGACAAGAGTACTGAATAAAGACCACTGCCTCCAGTCTCATTTGTGTGACTGATGGCTTTGTGTATGCATAATAAATGTTTGAGGTTTTGACTTGGGAAGTGAAATCTCATTCTATGATGGCCACCACTGATGGGCCTTGACATGCAATGACATGTGTTGCTCAATTGATAAAACCAGTTAAATAAATAAGTAAATAAAATCATGAATCAGTGTGATGATTTCTCAACTTTGTGGCCCTATGCAAGTAAAATGTTGACAGTAAGGATACCTACTTTCATAGATATATCACGCTCTCTACATTCAAATACTGAAATAATGGTATTGCAATGAAATATTAACATGATTAACAGTGATTGTTACTTGAACATTGAATTAGTAATACGTAAAAATACAGAAAATGTACTCAGCTTTGTACTTCTTACATTTAAATGTATACAGTGAGATATCCATGTTATCACACAATTGTCATTTGTCCTTTAACAATACATGTCTTGTTGAGTAAGATCCTTTCAGAACTTAAAATAATTAAGTATGCAAAATTGCAAGTAAATGTCGTCAAGACAATATTGTATTATTTTCTTTTCTGTGCATTACTCCATTGTGATCCCTTTGTACCATGAATGCATTACATTTTGCAGTGGGTTAGACTTTTTTCTGTAGTTCTATGTTGTGTATATTTGCTATAACTTTCAGCTATTCTGTCATCACAGGCACAAAATCTTTTTGCAAAATGTTTAATAAATAGTTTAGCAAGGTTCTCTAAGTTGGTAAATGTGCATTAAACCTTCTCAGTAAGACTATTCTCTCATACATACCCTCTGTATGTGTATTTTTCATAAGCAAGAGTGATAAACAACTAATTGCACTTGTAGAAATGCTTGTAAGTACTTATGAGGAGTTACGTAGACAAATTTCTTAATACTCACTCTCGTACTTCTCAGATGTGCAGAGTATCACTTAAGTCCTAACACCATGTATACTTGCCCAGCACCTCAAGCAGATTGAGTGATTCAGAAATGATAATGAGTTGACACCTCAATTGGCATGAGAATGAAGAACACTGATGGTGGGCCTCATACCAAACCACCACTCACTGAGACAGAGAAGTTAATGCCGGCTGTAAGGAGATCAAGGCAGCTCAGATGAGCTACCCAGTGCTCTAATGGATGTGAAGGCAGAGATGGAAGACAGCCACAGGATGCCGGCAAATGATAGTCCAGGTATGTCATTCATATATATTTATGTAAAATTGGTAGAGTTTTAAATTTTTGGTTTAAGTTCTCCTATGTTTTATGCTATAATACATTTACAACTTGCATATTTATGTGTTTAAGAACATCTGGAACTGAGATGTTATATCTATATCCATGTATATATATATATATATATGTATATGTATATATATATATATATATATATATATATATATATATATACATACATACATACACGTGCACATATATATATATATATATATATATATATATATATATATATATATATATATATAATTTTGTTTTACTGTAAAGGTTACTTACATTTGCATCTGTTGTGATGATTTGCTTGTATTTCTTTTGCTTTTCTGTTGTCTTAGTTTAATCACATGTGAGGCTGGCACCAGTACAGTGGAGCTCATATCGCTTAATGTTAGAGGATCAGTAGCAATGTACATGGCACTGATGAACAGGCAAAGTCTGAGGTTGCAGTGGGCATGTCTGCCATGGAGGATGTTGCTCCCATAACCCCACCTCACAGTCTGGACACAGTCAGTATGTATAGGCACACCCATGATATAGAACCATCTGACAGTAGGCAAATTGATGGAAACATGGTTGATCAGGATAATGGTGTTATCCCAAGTGCAAAGCTGGCAGAATCTCCCCCAGCCTTAGTGAGGGTGATATACCACACGGGGTACCCTTAGTGGAGTTCAGAGGAGGCATGCTTACTGCCCTACCACTGATGTTGATGTGTCAGTATCTGATACCAAATGTATGTGCATGGCTGTCATGGAGGCACAGGCAAGTTCCACCAGGGATAGTCAGAGTACTGCATATCACGCATTCTGACATATGAGACTGCACAAACAATGTGTAACACTCCTTGGACTGGATGAGTGACCCACTGGACTGTGCAGTGTCTGTTATGGAATGTCTGCCTAGGGGGTCAGTTATGAGACCAAAGAGCTGATACATCATCAAATGTTAGCCAACATGGCTGTAGCTATGCCATATCCCCTCCCCATAGCGGTACTACTTCCACTGCTCTGTCTATGGTGAAGGTCTCCACACCCAGCCATAGTTGACCATATGGTCATTTTCATAGCTGCATCCATGATGAGATCTCATGCAGTACACATTGTTGGTGTTCAGATAGCATCCTGACTTCTAGCCAGCGTTGGAGAAATAGCAGTGCAAATACTGGCAGAAGCAGTTCTCATGGTCAGAGGCAATAACAATGAACTGGATCCCTTACCATGCACACTTCAGGCTTGTAGAGGATGACAGGGTATAGTGCACCCACAAATGCAATGGCTCTGTTCCTGCAGACCCACACACACAGTACACCTAACGTTGTATATGCCACCTCAAACACACACAAATTGACTTCTTCACTTCTGGAGCTAGTAGCCCTGACAGTTTAGACTTTCTTTGGCCTTCACCTCCTACACACACATACTCACACACATGAATTTCCTTTGTGTCAGGCTTGCCCTCTTCTAACTCCCCCACCCTGTGCACATGATGATGACTATTCCCTGCCATTTGCACAATTCTGTGACTTAAGGTTGCCTGTGTCTGATGCACAGGAGTGGGCAACTAATGATTTTTTAGCCACTACCTGTTTTCATCTAGATGTGTACTGAATTTCAGTTTGTTTTAGTATGTTTAAGTTCACTAGTATTATTAGTTGCTAGATGTAGAGCTAATGCAGTAGTAGTAGCAGCAGTAATAGTATCTGAAGTTAGCAGTGGCAGTAGTAGTAGTAGCACTAGTTGTAGTAGCAGTAACAGTAGTAGCAGCAGAAGTAGTAGTAGCAGGAATAGTAGTAGTAGTGGTAGCAATAGTAATAGTAGCTGGAGTAGTAGTAGCAGCAGTAGAAGTAGAAATATTAGTAGCAGTAGTAGAGTATTATTACTTTTATATTACTCATCCCATTGTGCAGATGATGCTGAGATTACCCTGATCCCTGGTGGGGCTTTTCACTTGGATTACTTATGTCTGATGCACAGTGCTGAGCAGGCTGAGTATATTTTGGGGCAATGCCTTTTTTTTAGTGTTGGAATGCAAGTCCTCATTTGTGTCTTAACTGCTTATCTTTTTTGTTATTGTGGGATTCCATAACTATGTTTGATCACCTATCTATGCGGATGATGGTGGCACTGCCCTATGCCCTGTGGGCTTGTTTGATATGAGTCTGTTTTGCCTTGATAAACACATTGTAAACATTTGCAAGGAAAATGCATATGGTACATTTAAAAACTTCATAGATGCTTTGGTCTATATATGTTGTATATATCATTCATATAGGTTATTGATGACATTATTGTATAGCTGATCAGTGGTTTGATTTTACTGAAGTACTGTTTATAAACATAAGGTAAGCATTTATTTGTTAATTATGGGTTCATCACTTACTTTTGTTTCTGCTGCTGAGAACGTTGTAGTCTGGCGTTGCCTTTGTCTGGTGCTCAAAGTAGCTAGCCAGTATATGGGTAAGCGAAAGCTGGTAAGTTTGCATGCATCACTGTTGTTGTTTGTATGTGTTTAGCTCCTCTTCTTGTTTAATTAAGTGGTGAGTGTGTGTTCTATTTGCTTCCTCTTACTCAGTGCTAGGTATGGAAGGAAGTATTAAATCTGTAAATTATTAAACGTTATGCACTGCTGATTTGTCAGTGCAACAAAAGTTTATGTTTAGAATTTAAATAAATCAAATAAATAACATAATTTGGTGGCCACAGCTTTAAACAGACAACATTATTATAGAAGTATAAATGTTCTTTGAGAATTTGCATATCTGATTTCTGCATTTCTTTTTGCAAATATAAATGATTAAATCCAACGCAAACAATTTCTGTGTTCAACAGAACACATAGTTCACAGCTAGATATGTAATCAAGAAACAAAAAAGCCATGCATTGAGGACTCAAAGATTTAATTTACAGCAAAACTCAGAGAACAGAACAGTTTTTTTTCTCATGCTAATATGCCTAATGTCCCATTCCCTTAAATAACAATCAATCACATGACCCAACCACCTGTTTTTTATGAGTTTTGTTGTAAATTAAATTGTTGAGTCCTCGATGGTTGACTTTTTTTGTTTCTTGATGAAATGTGAAAATGAATATGAAAATGAATATGAATATGAATTAAATGATACTGGTGCTACTCTGAGTACCACTGAGATGAGGGGAGGTATTGAAAAAGAAACAGAATAGTGGGTTACAAGATACTGAATGGTAAGTAGAAATGCATATGTATTGGGAAGTTCAGAGATGTGGTTAGAGAGACCATATGAAAAAGAAAGTTTACATCTAATTTATTTTCAGAACAATTTGATCTATCAAATCTGCAAGCTAAAAAATATACTATGGATTATCAAAAGAGAATTAGGAAGGAATTCCAATGCTAGATTGAGTACCAGGAAGATGCAGGGAGGTATTCAGAGGGGAAACATAAAAGTGTGTCACAAGACACTATATGGTGAATAGCAATGCACAGGGATAAGGCAATTCAGAGTTAGTGAGACCAAGCTGTCAGAGAAATATCTATGTGTGCATAGTTTGCTAATGACTGCAGAGTGACATGAAAATAAATACCAACATGCAAGGAAATCCATTGCATATACAAATGTTGAAGTCAAACATAACAGTCCAGTACAGAAACATCTAAAATTAATCAGAAATATAGCTGGTTCAAGTACTGCCCTGGGCAAGTTCTTTAAACCAGTGTCCTACACCCTCAGCTCTTTGTTCCGTCTACTGGCACAACCAACCAGGTGTGCCAGATGCCTGACACACACCCCTCCTTCTAGCCCTTGCCATTCAGGTCCCATATCTGTGCCCTTCCACCAACCCTCCTTTAACCCTTTAACATATTTTATTAAAAATATATATATATTTCTTCTTTTAAAATGTGGCAGACTGTTTGCTATAAATGTAGCAAACAGTTGATACAGTTTATACCCTGCCTGCATGGAGCATTAAAGTGCTCAGATTTTAGTTAAAAGAAAGATTGTTTTTTATTTTAAAACTAGAAAAATGTTTGCTACAATGTAGCAGTTGCTACAGTTTAGACCACACAAGGAATGCTAAAGTGCTCAGATTTGACCACAAATGCAACCATTAAAGAGAGGCCGGGATTGGCTGATCATGACCCCCAACACTTTGCACCCAGGGCAAATCAAATGAGTAGTTATAAATAAACATAAGAAAACCTGTGGTGGTATGCATATAAGCTCTAAAGGCTTTCAATTAATTTAAGGTGCCATGCCATAAGAAAAACAAATCATCCACAAAACAAAATAATTTAATTGATTTCAAGCATGGTTTGGTTGTTGCAGTATATAAATGTTGGTTGTCTTCTAACAAGTATGTCTGATGAAGCGATTAGCAAATTGCGAAAGCGCTTACCTGTACTTTTGTTTTGTTTAATAAATTATACTTTGCTTTCTAGCCTTGCAGGCTCAGTACCTTACTTATTTTTAGTTGTATTCATTGTTTGATACTGCGCCATATCCTTTGCCTGTCTATATATTTTTTGGTGTTCCTACTTTTGTTATTCAGGGCAGGAGCAAATGGCTGAGAGCGTGGACATGGAATTTCCATATACGCCTAAACAACATGGACATTGGAGTTAACTGTCTTGACTGTATTTTAAACATTGGTCAAAATCCTTTGCTGGATGCAGTGATTTCTACGCAGTCTATCCCTAACCCAGAGGAAGATAATGTACATCTTGACTTCATGCATCATTTTAGAGAACTGGAAAATAAACTCTATAAGTATAAACATTTACAGTGGCAATGTTTGCACATAGAAGCCTGCTTAAAATGCAAAATAATACCAAGAGGGCTTTGTGTTCTCAATATGCCTAGTTATGGTGATACTTTTCCTGAATGATTAAGAAGGTGGTAGTTACTGAATCTGAAATTCAGCATAGAGTATATGAACTTGCTGATTGATTTTTTCTTGCCACAAGAAAGGGAATTGTATACAGATATTTTAAGTTTGCAAGATAACATCACTACTAAATTCTCATCAAGGATAAATGCTGACAAAATAGATAGACTACTTTAGAATATCTTAGCATATGATAAGCGTTTGCAGTCTGCTAAGATAAAGAAATTACAACATGATTTACATGACTTTCAAAACAATGCTGTTTTTGCCTGGCCGAGTAAAGCAGCTACACGATTGGAGAGCACTGTGGTCAATCATTTACAGCCAGAATCAATCAGAGAACATTCAGAGATTACTGGTAACTCTATGACATCAATGAGAATGGGAACATCATGAGATTTGAATCTGGTGGAACCTTTTCAACCACAACAAGCTACTAATTCTTTTACTAATGCTTCTGCTACTTATGATTCACATTATCAGCCTCCACAACCCTCGGCAAATGCCGCCACTAATGATTCAGAAGTGGGCATAGCACCACTTACATCTGATGCAGTTCCAGGAAATAGTGACATCAATGTTTTAGTGGAAAAGACCTCTCCAGCACAGTTTTCCCTACAAAAAAGCTTGCCTTACAGAAACAGATCATGGAGTATAAGCAAGAAAGGGAGAGTACAACAACTTCAGAGTACGGACACCATGTAGCAAACCATGAAGAAACATCAGTTTTGAACACAGGTTTGGTGTTCAATATCTCTTCAGTTGAATTAACTGTAGCTCAGTTGTATTTGCTTAATAAGGGATTATCATTTATCCTAGCTAGATGAGCAGACACGATGGAAATGCTTAGACCTTAGACTTTTGGGTAGGTCTTTAACATTAAATACAATGTTTAAGGGCAGCCCCCTACCTGAAACAAATCTACTTAAGAAAGTTATTTACTAAATCTATTTAAGAAACCAAGTACTTTTTTTCCCGTGCCACACCCCACAGTACAAGTTTTTATTGATTTATGTGAGACACAGTTTTGTGAATTTATTCAGAAAGGCACTAAACCTTACTTCTGTAATATGACACGAGATTACATTGCTGCACTGAATGAATTAAAAGAGATGCATTCAGTGGAAGTCAGGCCCACTGATAAAGGTGGTAGTATAGTAGTATTAGACAAAGACTTGTACATAGAACAGATGAAGAAACTACTTTATGATGTGACCACTTATGTATGTATTTCCAGTAACACTGTGAATGGCGTGATAGAGAAAGTTTCATTTTTAGTTTTTGATTTATTCATGACAGGTCTAATCAATGAAGAACTTTTTAAATATTTTTATGTTGACCATCCATTAGTTCCAACAATATACAGCCTCCCAAAGATTCACAAGGACTTAGCTTGTCCAGCTATGCGACCCATAGTTTCTGGGAAGGGGTGGTCTATGGAGCTGTTATCCATTTTTGTAGAAAAAAAATTTATATCCCCTCCTAGAAGATTGTGACACCTTACTTAAAGACACTAAATCTTTCCTAGAAAGACTATATGCTAGGTGTGGTAGTATTGTAGATGAATATATGTTTGTTAAGCTTGACACTGATTCTCTGTTTACAGTTATTGCTAATGACTTGGGTATCGAAAGTATCAGAGCTTTTTTGAATGACAAAAAGTGTTTCTTGGATGATAAAGTGAAACTCATCTGTTCATCTTTAGACATAGCACTAGAGAATAATGTCTGCATTTTTGAAAAATATTTTTTTCTGCAGAAGGTTGGCGTGGAAGTATCAGAGCTTTTTTGAATACAAAAAATGTTTCTTGGATGATAAAGTGAAACTCATCTGTTCATCTTTAGACATAGTACTAGAGAATAATGTCTGTGTTTTTGAAAAATATTTTTTTCTGCAGAAGGTTGGCGTGGCTATGGGCACTGCTTGTGCCAATAGCTATGCCAACCTGGCTTTAGTACAATGGGAGATCACAAATATCCTACATAATAATGCTTTTTATGACCACATTCTTTGGTATGCTTGCTTTGTGGATAATTTGTTTTTGTTTTGGCATGGCACCTTAGATGAACTGAAGGCCTTTATCGCTTATATGCATACCACCACAGGTTTTCTTAGGTTTACTTATAACTACTCATTTGATGAGATTGAATTTTTAGATGTCAAAGTTAACAAAGCAGATTTAAGAAGCATATCCATGAGTGTATACAGAAAACCAACTAGAAAAAATAGTTATTTACATAAGAACAGCATGCACCTCAGACGTGTTACACAAAATGTACTTAAAGGCCAGGTTTATCATTTGATGAGGTTGCATAACAACAATTTAAACTTAAAAATTGCCCTAGAATCCCTTAAGAAGGACTTTCATAGTAGGGGTTACAAAGAAGCTGAAATTGATTTTTATATATCTGATGCTTGGAAAGAGAGGGCAGGTAGATGTAAGCCTTATTTCACTCAGGGGGTGGTTAGCACAAGTACCAACACATCCACACTAAACACTGATACTTGCAGGGTTTCCAGGCAATATTCCTGTGATGTTAACAAGTACTGTGACATTATTAAACAGAACTGGGGCATACCGTATACCATAGATGGGTTAAAAGGAGTTATTGGTGCAGCATCATGTAACAAATCTCTTAGGAAACATCTTTGTCATAATACCCAACAGTATACAGCTGGGGCTGAATCCAGTAGATTGGGCACATTTTCATGCAGGAGATGTTCTGCTTGCAGGTCTATTCATTCTGCACAGGTTTATGTCCATCCCATTCTAAAGTTCAAAATAGAACTGCACTTTTATGCACATTGCAGATCAAATAATATAGTTTATTTTGCTTTCTGCCATGTGTGTCATGCTTTTTATATAGGTAAGACGAACAGATGTCTAAAAGACAGAATACTTGAGCAGCATAGAGGCATCATCAATAACAAAGATACAAATGCTCTAGCACAACATGTTATGCATTATGGTGTTGAATATAATTTCGGGTTTATGGTCTTACAAGTTCTAGATGCTAGCATGAGAGATGGTGATTTGGTTAATCAGAATGAAGAGGCAGAACAGAAATAGATTTTGCGCTTTAATGCTGAAAAATCACCAGGCTTAAATGGGGCTTTCACACTAAAGCCTTTTCTGAAGCCATTTGATACACTGAATGTGGATGTTGTTTATACATATACAAACAGGAATTTTAATAAGTGTCATTATGCACTTTTATGCATATTTTGTATATTCTTTATATATTATTTATTTTATACATTTTTTAGGCTATCTTAGACTGTTTTGCACAGCTTTTATATATGATGAACTAATGTCTGTTTAAGAACTGTTTAATTGAGTTCAAGCATGGTTTGGTTGTTGTAGCATATAAATGCTGGTTGTCTGTTAACAAGTTTGTCTAATGAAGCAATAAGCAAATCGTGAAAGAGCTTACCTGTACTTTTGTTTTGTTTAATAAATTATACTTTGCTTTCTAGCCTTGCAGGCTCGGTACCTTATTTATTTTTAGTTGCATTCATTGTTTGATACCCTGCCATATCCTGTGCCTGTCTATATATTTTTTGGCATTATATTCATTGTGCACGTGCACCATCCAAGTAGTTCTTATGATTTCCATATTTGGCACATATAAAACATATACCAGTGCTTTGTGCAGAATGTCTTTCATGTGGGTCATCAAGTTAGTAAATACACACATTGCCAATCACACATTGCTCAATACGCTTGGTCCCTAAACATAAGTAGAGGGCCACTCATAATTGCATCCACTGTTCTATGCTACTGGTGATGGAACCATGGCTAATGGAACCCATCCCAAGCCCACAGACTATGGCAGAGATGGATTCTAACACTTAACACCATTAAAAGTGTGTTCTGTAGTCATACATCCTCTACCTACAAACATATTTGGTGAACTGCAGTATCCTCTGGAGACCTGTAGTGAGATACTTGTGGTCTGTGCCATGTTATAATATATTGTGCTATGACAGCAGTTACAACATGGGAACACTATAACACTGCCAGCCATTTCTGTAGCAGTTGAGGATAAGAAGTCAGATGATGAGTTATTAGAAGAAATGTCTGTTGTGTTACTTCATGTGATGAAGAGGATGAAGAGGTAAGACCAGTGCTTCATTGCACTGACAAAGAGGTGGGGCCTTGCTGACAGCAATGGGCCATAAAAAATAACATAGACTGAAGCTGATACATACAATGACATGGTCAGAATATGCACTACATTGCACTAACTGGCACAGAGTGCATCAGATATTACCATATCCACACAGACAAGAGGGTTGGGCAGCTTGGGTAGATAACAGTATCATTTGTACAGCTTGGGTAGATCACAGTGTCAGGAAACAAGGATAGATAGAAGGACCATAAAGAGGTAGATTTGGTAATCATACTTATGGATTGCTTAAATGGAGTAAGACATCTCACCCTCTAGAAATGTGGAGAGGGTTCCATAGGTTGAATGCTTACTGGGACTACCATTTGACCCTAGAGTATCACGACTGAAGAAAACCTATCTAATGGATGGCATACCTGTCAAGAACATGTAAAGGAACCAAACTGTGTCTACTCCGTATAGTGTTCCAGGAGAAATATGTTGGCATCCATGACCCTGGAAACAGGCATGGATAGGTGTTGCTTACAATAGGGTGAGCTAGAAAGCATCAACCATGACCATGGCAGTGTTCCTGCTCAGTGTCAGAAGCAAACATGGACAGTGCACACACTGATTTTGTCTCTGCAGTGGTGAGTGCCAGCTGTATAACCTTAGCATGTGATCATGCAGCACACATTCATCTGCAAGCTG